>NC_072870.1:8160769-8468557 GCF_028858705.1 Grus americana | reverse complement strand
ATCTATCTTGATAGAGGAACTCACAAACTCAGTATTGCCATAACAAACTAGTGTGTGAACTTGTTTTGCCCGGAGGTTACATGTGACACTTTTTCCAAGGGGTAGTTATAAAATATTTTGATCCTGACCTTGCAGTGAAGTGTTCTTGAAGTTACCTGTTGCTAAGGCATTCTAAAAGCAGACACTTGTATTGGAATGGTTGTATGGCATAGAGGGAGATCATGTGTATCCATTTTCTGGACTTGTATAAGGTATATAGGGTTCCAGTGTGTCATAAATAACCTTATTTTGCTTCACAAAAGGAGATAAATTTGCTGCAAACTTTCTCATTAAAAATGGTGCCCGTGTGAATGCTGCTACACTGGGAGACCAGGAGACTCCTCTGCACCTCGTGGCGTCATACAGTCCCAAGAAGCATTTGCCAGATGTCATGGCAGAGATGGCACAGATAGCAGAGTCCCTCTTACAGGCAGGAGCCAATCCAAATATGCAGGACAGCAAAGGAAGGTAAATACTGGGTGAGGTAAAGTCTGCTACTGGTTTAACAGATAATACTGTAGTGATTAGATGCAGCCCACTAATAATCTGCTCAGGTCTGTCAGCAAAGCACAGGTGATACTGGAAGCAGGAAAGGTGAACTCATTCATCCAGCTTGAGACCTGTGGATAGCACTCAAAGCAGAAAGCTGTGCAGGCTGAACGGTACCCTGTCATGACTAATTAAACATAGCCCAGCTATAGAAAGCTGGGGTGAGTTGATTGTGTTGGAACACATGGCACACAATTAATTTGCCTTTATGGAATCACTGAACAGTAAAGCAAGTGAATTAAGGTGACAGTAGTATTCCTGAAAGGTACTTCTCTTTGAGGCTGTCACTGAAACTGAAATTATCTGAAAAAGCCAGTATCTGCAGTGTGTTTATCTGGAGTGTAGGACCTGTAAACTGCTTTACAGGTTAATTTGGGCTGGCAAACAAGTACATAAAGTGATATAGAAGACTTGGAGTATATCAGCTACTCAGTTCTAAAAGGTCAAGTTCTTGTGCTTTTTCCTTGAAGATTAGCTCTTACATTAGTGTAAATTTAGAGTTGCTTACTACTAAATTAATTAGAATCATGTCCACTAAAAGTGTAGATTGTTCTCTTCCCGCCCCCCAAGATGTGCTTGTGCTGTTCTGAAAGCAGAGACCAAAGTTAACCCCATAAATATGTAGGGGCATGTTGGTGACAGTGGACAAAATCTTAAGCATGTCACGTATTACTAATGTAACTGTACTTTGCTCCAATTGCAGGACACCACTACATGTGTCAATTGTGGTCAGGAATGAACCTGTATTCAGTCAGCTTCTCCAGTGCAAAAAGTAAGTCTCGCTTATATGTAAAATACACTGAGGTTACCTTGTACAGTGAAGATACAAAAACTGGTTTAATGACTCTTCTATGCCTTTTTGCCTTATTATAAGGCTAGCAATAGGCTTGGGATGCAAAAGTGTATAACTTAAGATGCCAGAACAATGCCAGAAGCCAAGTAAGTTTTTGCCCAACTGTAAAGAGAAAGCAAAGTGCATCTCAGCAATTTTTAAAGAGGGCTAGGAGAAATAATGTAGCAATAACTTCATTTGTAGTGCTGCTAAAAGGAGCAATAAGAGTCTTAAAATTGAGCTCAACGTGGGTTCTGCTTAAAGCTAATACAGGTGACTTCTTAGGGTGATGAAGCAGAATATTTCATTTGAGTTGGTTTCTCTGTAGTTGAATTTGCAGTTCTTGTGTACAATCTACTCAAATACCAGAGGATTTGCCTCTTTGTTATATTTAGTGGGAGCCTGAATCTACCAGGGCCACACTTCTAGGAGCAACAAGCTTAAATCCAGTAGTCACTAAAAGATGTCTTGCTTCAGAGTATTCACAAATTCTCTGAAGTAACTGGCACTACAGTAGTCTTCTTGGCAAGCAAAAGTTGTCAGTGAGGTATTAGTTAAACTAGTACAGCTGTTCAGACACTTGAAATTTAAGCTGCATGGGGGAACCACTTTTTAAGATATAAATTGGGGAACATTAACTCTTATTTTCAGGCTAGACTTGGAGCTGAAGGATCATGAAGGAAGCACAGCTTTGTGGCTTGCAGTTCAGTATATCACTGTATCGTCTGATCAGTCTGTAAACCCTTTTGAGGATGCACCTGTTGTAAATGGAACCTCATTTGATGAGAACAGTTTTGCAGCAAGGTTGATCCAACGAGGCAGCAATACAGATGCTCCAGACACAGTAACAGGTAAAATAGAGGTTTGTATTTCTGTGTAGGTGGAAGGCTCGTAAGTTAATTGCTTAATGCTAATTGCACTCTGAGGAGCCGAATGAGGTATCAACAGTATTTGCTGTGTAATAAATGGTAGGTGGTAGTAGCTTTACCCAGAGCTGGAACACTGACAGGTCCCAAGCTGAGCCTGACTTGCAGGAAGTGACAGAAAATCTGGAGTCTTTGCCAGGTCCTAACATCCCCTTTACAGTTTTGGAACATGTAATTGCTAAGTGGTAGTGCATGTGACAGTCCAGCATTGCAGCGAGGCAACTAGTAGGTAGAACTTTCCTTGTTGGTTTCAAATTTTAATGCTGTAAGGTAGTGGGAAAGGTGCTAGCACACTTACTAGTATCGAAGTGTGGTTGGAATAGCACTCTAACAGTGTTCCTGGCTTTTCTTTAGGAAACTGCTTGCTTCAGAGGGCAGCTGGTGCAGGAAATGAGGCAGCTTCTCTCTTCCTAGCAACTCATGGAGCAAAAGTCAACCACCAAAACAAATGGGTAAAAGCAGAAACTTATAGACTATAGTCTGAAAGTTTCCTTATCTCAGAAATAAGATAGCTGAGATCTCTTGTTGCTAACCATAGCTTAAAGCAAGTTTGGACACCTGCTGAGCCTTTTACATGCTTCAGATACTTACTAGTGATCAGACAACTGTTGCATTCTCATGGCACTGTTCTTAAAGCATCACCAGTTGTTAACATGCTTTTAACACTTCCCTCAGTGCCTGTGTAATAAGCCGTTAATATAGCCTAACTCGCATAGCTTGAAAAGTTCTAAGGAGCTTCAACTACTAGAACATAAGCTCTTCAGACCAATTGTGGGCGTAGTAGTTTAAAAGCTACTTATTTTCTGGGTTTCATGTCTCAAGCTGTTAACTCAGTACTCTGTTTACTAAAGGGAGAAACACCACTGCATACAGCCTGTAGGCATGGCCTAGCAAACCTGACAGCAGAACTTCTGCAACAAGGAGCCAACCCAAACATCCAGACAGCAGAAGCAGTGCTGGGTCAGAAGGATATGTCTTCTCCAACAGCAGAGAATGTTCATCTGCAAACTCCCCTTCACATGGCTATTGCTTACAATCACCCAGATGTGGTGTCAGTCATCCTGGAACAAAAAGGTAAGCTTTTTCTGGTTCAGGCTGTATTGATGCTGTAGTAGATCAGTGTGTCAAGATGGCATCTAAAATGTGTTTTGACAAACCACTAATAAAGCATGTGTTCCTTTAAACATTGAAGTAGAGCTATTAGTATGACTGGCTGAACATAGTCTTAAACTGAAATCATCTGCTTGTTAAGACTAGAAAACTAATTTGGCCATAAATCTTTCTAAATTCTCCACTGTAGATAATGGACTTGAACGCTTAGCCCCAGGTTGTTTTCTAGCTGTACAACAGATCCTTTTTCTCTCCCTGTCAAAGCATTTGGTTCAGGTAAATGCTGGAATCAAATATGGGTAAAGGCATCTTTCTGTGGTGAGACTTCTGCCTCCCTCATCTTCAGTAAGAAGATTTTGTACAGAGTAATGCTAGTATTGTAGCAGAATTGAGACTTGAGTACTGAAATACTAGCAGATGACAGTTTACTAAATGCTACTAGTTCAGCTTCTCCTTTCTAGGAGCAGGAAGGGAGTTCAACAGGCGAAGCAAGGCCTATTTTGCCTCCTGCCATAAGTAGCATTTAGAGAGAGTAGGTGAATTGGGGAGAATATCCTCCATCCCAGGGAGCTGAGAAGGAGGGAGCTGCCACTGTCTTGTAGTACAGCCTCCACTCCTCGTTCTCAGAGCTTTATATAGGCCACTCTATTTGGAAATGGAGGTAGTAGGGAGCAGGTTAAGCCTCTTCACCTAAAAAGTTGAATGTTTAAGTATTAAGAGTAGGCAGTAGTGGTAATACTACCCAAATCCTAAGCAGCATCGCATTTGGGAACCTGAAGGTATCTTGCTCAGATCTCTCAAACTGACTGCTAAAGCAACAGCCTACTTCAAAATGTGACGTTGCTACTCCTGCAGCTTTCAATGTGCAACTGCAGGTCAAGTATCAGAATACTCTAATTCCTTACACTTTTCTCTAGCTAATGCTCTTCATGCTACCAACAACTTGCAAATTATTCCTGACTTCAGTCTAAAGGACTCGAGAGACCAGACTGTGCTGGGATTGGCTCTTTGGACAGGTATGTGCCTTCAAAACAAGATGAGAATTTACAAAGATATGGAAGCTATGATGTAAGATTTTTAAGGAAAAATAGCAGGTGTGTGCTCATGTCCTGGCTTGTGCTGCTAGTGAGAAGCTGTCAAGGAGAGCTTTAGATGATTCTTCAGCTTCTAAAACTGAATGTTCATATTTGACTTGCTGATAGATTTCTAGCCCTACAGCTTCCCTCATTTACTAGCAGATAGCCTGGAGCTTCTTGCCCACAACTGTACTTGCAGTTCTGTGGAATTGTTCCACTGAACTCCCTGGTAGTTTTCATGTCCAATCACCATATTGTCTCTTCATGGTTAGCTCTGTTCTAGCTGCTGGTTAATACTGTAATGCTGATCTTTACAAAGGGAAGATGAGCTACTTTAAGTAGCTACTAAGGGGAATGAAACTTGAAATACTGATTCATCAGATGCATTATTGTCTGAAATGTGGAGGAAAACTAGATTTTTTTTTGTGTGTAGCCAAGTGACATTTCAACAGTATCAGGACATCAGAAGAAAGAGGTGTGGTCACTGCTGAATCAATTTAAGTATGGTCTTACTGAGCTGGAAACAGCAGCAGTATGGGGGATGACTATTCATACTGTGGACTTAAGAGATGAGGCAGAATGCTTAGTGATGTTGCTCTGTACACGAGTGCTAGATGTCATCCATATGTAACAGACATCTTTACACTCCAGGTTTTTCACTTTACTCTTCAACGAAAGGAAACAAAACTGTAGCTTTCTCCCTACCATTGTTCTTATCTGCTTCTGAGATAAAGGAGGGGGAACTAAGCTAAACACTAATACAGTAATACTTATGGGAATAGCTTAGGAATGTAATACCAAAGTTAATGTTTGGACAAAAGTCTGAAGTGATAGGAAAGATTAGGCTAGGTATGGTTAAGGAGAACCCTACTAAATTAAGGCTGGCAGAACTAATGGGAAAACTCTGCTGTATACAAGACCATATCTTAGTCTTTGAGCAAAATGAAAAGGACTCAGTAATTAATATTCAGTAAGTCTGTAAATGAATATTCAGGCTTGGTAGAGCTGTCAGTTGGTTTAGCTCATGTATGTACATTTTAATAGGCTCTAGCATTGATTCAGTGCATCCCTTCCTGTAATTACTGAAAATTAAAAGCTTGAAGCTGTATTTATTAATCTTCAGTGTGTCTGTTTTATAGAACCAAAGGTAAATACTAATGAGCTGTAACTCTTTAGGCATGCACACGATAGCAGCTCAGCTGCTTGGTTCTGGGGCGTCCATCAATGATACAATGTCAGATGGACAGACTCTACTACATATGGCCATACAGAGACAAGACAGTAAGAGTGCACTCTTCTTGCTGGAACATCAGGCAGATATAAATGTCAGGTAAGATCTTAACTGATACAGCACTCAATTCGATATGTATTTAGGAGCAGGTAGCGATGACTGCCTTTGTATAATGGCTTGAAGTTGATTTGAAATCATGATTTGTGCATAGTTATGCATTTGGTGCTTTTTATGGCGCTAGTTATGGCTGAGGGGTTACAGATGTGAACTTGCACCTACATATAGCTCCGGTGGTCAGTACCTCCTCTTGAGGCTGCAAAGGGAGCTGCCACTTAATTCTAGGTAGAACAGAATCCTCTGTAACACTCTCAAGTATTAGAGATATGGTACTGAACTTATGTAGTCTCATCTATTTGCCAGTTTGTTGGAGCTGTATGTTTTCTACCATCTAAACTAATTAGATGTAGGTCCAGCAACAAGATTTCAATAGAACTTGCCTCCTGAGTATCCTCCTAGACAAATTGATATTAAACTGAATGAAACACTTACCTGCTTACATGACTGACAGGCTGTCTTTTGAAATTTGGTGAGCTGTACTATAATGAATGTCGTGGGTAAAAACTGCCTAATATTGCTGTTCTAACTTCAGGTTTTTAACAGTTGGTATTTCTGGCTGTTGCTTGAAGTGTTACCACAGTGCAGACAAAACTATTTGCTTCTGTGGCAGTAGGCTTGCTCTGAAGGAACTCTGTTCAAATAATGGCTGCTCTTAAGGCAGCGATGGTGACTCTGAGCTAAGAACGCTAATGTTCTTTTCAAACTTAAGAAATCAATCACTTATACCCCTGCCCCTGCTTTGGTAGTAAACTACGTAGCTGTGATGAAAAACTAATATGGTGCATTTGCCTGGCTGTGGAGATATGGTCTTAGCACAGCAAAAATACACACGTGAGGACATAATTCCTGGCTTTGCAAATAAACTACTGTAACACGAGGCCTAAGGTTATAATGTAGTAGTAACACACTTCAAACTGTACCTGTTACAGAACACAGGATGGAGAGACTGCCTTACAGCTAGCCATAAAAAACCAGCTCCCTCTTGTGGTTGATGCTATTTGTACCAGGGGAGCTGACATGTCTGTGCCAGATGAGAAAGGAAATCCTCCTTTGTGGCTTGCCTTAGAAAATAACCTGGAAGATATTGCATCAACTCTGGTAAGGCTGTCAGTTGACTTAATTTAGTCTCACTTTTGTGCATCTTGCTAGCTGCAGAGGGCTCATCAGCAAAACCAAACTCAATGCATGAAAAGAACAGAGTAGTCCTATACCACTATTTAACTTCTAGAGGTTTTTTCACCAGAAGTTCCTTTCCATTGGGAAATCTTTTGTAAATGCTGTAGTCTGCATAGCCAAATATCTTTCAGCCACTGTAATAAAAGTATAGAATATGCTCTCTGGATTCCCGATTCTGGAAAGACAGACATCTAAAAACATCAGTCTGTAGCATACCAGACTTGTGTAATGATCAGCTTCCTGACTAAAACTGAACACCCATATGTATGTTTTATATGTCCTGGTTTTTGTTGCATCTTAAAATTCCATGAAGGCGGCCTTTAAATAGTCTTAGTAATAGATATAAGCCTTTACTTTCAGGCATAGGTGATCCAGCAGGAGACTTCTTAGGAGATGCAAGTAGACCTCCTTACTTCTTCATAAGGAAGTCACTTGAAAGCTTTGTCTCTGATATCCAGTTATCGTCTGCTGGAGACAACTACTTAAAAGCTACGCTGATGAGCTGAGAATTACATCTCGTAACTGTACTTGACCATTTGTGCTGGTATTGAATAAGAATCTTCATGGGGTCAGCACTGAAACTACTCGCGTATAAACATTGTAAATAGCTTGTAAAGAGGAGTGGAACAAGTCTTAAGTGCCACATTGCTCAAGTAAGTAGTTCTGTAGTAGAAAAATACAAATATTAAGTTTTTTCCAGGAACTGTATTGCTATCTCTGGTGAGCTGAATGTATAGGAAAGCGAGTAAATGGGCCAGACCTTCAAAGGCAGTGTCTGCTGATGTTACTTGACTTTAGCTGCTTGTCATTGCTGAAAGTGAGGTAACTGTGACCCAAACTGGCTTAAGACTTGTCTATTTAGAGTATATGAATTGCTAGTAAATACTACCTAATTAAGTATTATGTAGTAGACCAATAAAACATTGGTTTGGAAGACACTACAGTAGCCTCTGGAAATTCAGTGACTGTCACAAGAATAGATTAAGGCATCTCAAATTCTACCTCTATGGAATAATGTTTCAGAAGCATTAGTCAAGGATCATGTAAAGTAGTAGGAGACATCAAAAAAACCCCCAAACAACCAAAACACTTCACTGCCTCATTGTGCTTCTCCTTCCAGGTTAGGCATGGCTGTGATTCAACCTGTTGGGGGTCAGGACCAAGTGGCTGCTTACAAACTCTTCTTCACAGAGCTATTGATGAAAACAGTGAACAAATAGCATGCTTTCTTATTCGCAGGTCAGACTCCCTTCTACAATACAAACCTAGTGTGCATGTACATTTTTTTTCCTGGCATAAATTAATTGAATGCTATTTTGAGCTAGTAACAGGTATATGATTCGTTATGCTGTGGGTGGGTGGCACTTATGGAAGTCTGACTAATCTTAAAGACACATTCTGTTACCTATATTAACATTATGTTCTTGATGACAAGAGTCAAACTAAAACCAAGAACTTCTGCTTATGTAGAATGTGTCAGCAGTTGCTGGGTCAGCTCTTGTAAACTCTTTTC
This sequence comes from Grus americana, assembly GCF_028858705.1. Classification (NCBI taxonomy): domain Eukaryota; kingdom Metazoa; phylum Chordata; class Aves; order Gruiformes; family Gruidae; genus Grus; species Grus americana. The sequence continues at coordinate 8,459,988 of NC_072870.1, read as the reverse complement.
TGACCCTTGTTTGAAACAGTGTAAATCTGGATTAAATGTAATAAATTGGCTGTATTGTGTTTTAGTGGTTGTGATGTGAACAGTCCCAGAAAGCCAGGCCCAAATGGAGAAGGAGAAGAGGAAGCTCATGATGGACAGACACCCCTACACTTGGCAGCCTGCTGGGGTCTAGAAGAGGTGATCCAGTGCCTTTTGGAGTTTGGTGCCAATGTCAATGCTCAGGTATGTCGAGAAATTGTGCAGTTTCTTTCGAAGTTGATTCTTTGCTTCTAATGTAATGAAAACTTCCCTCTCAGTTTGTGTATTTTGCTTGGTAGGAAAAAAATCCTTCTATTATGAATGGCTGCAGTTCTACTTTTTCCTTTCCCTTGTTGCCAGATCTAGCATTTATCTGCCAATATGATGGGTTAATTCAGGAAGGAAAAAAATGATACAGGAAACTTCTTACAGTGTTAGTTCTCTGATGTAATGATTGGAATTCAACTCTTCTGTCCCTAGTGTGAATTAAAGGCAGGAGTAGGGCTGTATTCTGCTGCAGTTAATCATTAGATCTGCTAGAGTGTAAAACTCCAGAATACTCTACTCTGTTAGTATGTTTGGGAAGTGTCTTCTGTTAACTGAGTAAAATGAAGTGATGTAAGTATGAGTTACGCTTCATATCTGATTACACAGTAATCCTTAAACAGAAGCTTGACAAATTACAACAAAAGAAATGAATGCATAACCTTTTTTAGGTCCTGATGCTATTGAAAGTGACATCAAAATGAATGACAGAACCCAGTCACAGAGCAGCCATGGCTGTGAACTGCTGCTTGATACAGACAAGTGATTAAACGCTGTATTTGAATTTGCCAGACTTAAGTTTGAATGCTCATCTCTGCCCCCAAAATGTCTGAACTACATGGGAAATGTTACTCTGAGCTACTTAAATGGCTATATAGCACAGGATCGAGGTCAGCCTATTTGGAGAAACAAATACCAATTTGTTTCACTTACACTGTGGATTTGAGCTCCCACTGCAATGGTTTGGTGTCCTAGCTGAAGGCAGCTGGGTGTGCTGCAGAACTAAACTAATAAGTTGCCTTGACTTTTCAGAATGAAGGAAGGGTTCGTGTATTAATGAATCTTCATATAACAAACTTCCTGGTTTCCTTCTAGGATGCAGAAGGAAGAACTCCAATCCATGTTGCCATTAGCAACCAACATAATGTTATCATTCAGCTTATGATTTCACATCCAGATATTAAGCTAAATGTACGTGACAGACAAGGAATGACTCCCTTTGCATGTGCTATGACGTATAAAAATAACAAAGCGGCTGAAGCAATTTTGAAGAGGGAACCCGGAGCTGCTGAACAGGTAAGCTTGGAGTATTCAAAGCATGCTGCTCTTCTTACTGCAGTAGTTCGTGTTAACAGGTGTTCCACAAGCAAATTCTGCTTTATCCTTTTGTGGCTTTACATGCAATGACACTTGCCACATGCCAGTCTTTTGTAGCAGGATTTATTAGGAAACTGTAGGTGTATACATGATATGTGTGAGTAAGAACATCAAGGGTTAGTGTCTCATCAGACTATCTCACCTTGTCAGTACTAAATTGAGGAATGGGAATATGTGTGTATACATAAGGAGGAAGTTCTAACTACTCTTGTCTTGTGCTGGACTAGTACAAAAATAATCTATTACCTAGCTCTCCTAAAGCCATCCAAGATAGAAAGCCTGACCTAAAATAACTGAATAATAGATGTTATGCTGCACTGCTGAACCATAAAACCTCCAACTGTATCTTCAGGCTTCTGGTGTGACACTTCAGGCAGCTGTTCAGGAGTTTCTTCCTACCCTATGTAAGTGTAATTACTAGTAAAGTATTTGAGTGCTTAGTGAGCTCTTGTAATATGTTTAAAACATGGTTACAAATACAGCCAGTTCTAAATATGCTTTAACATCAGTTTCAAGGCAAAGATGAGCAACAACATGCACTTGGTATTAAGCCAAAAAAATGAATACACTTTGCATCAGGGTGGCAGGATTGCATGTTGCTTCTGCAGTGTTAACTGCCAGAGTGGCTCAAGCTTGTTTCATTTAACTGAGTTTATCATTACCTGCTGCTCAGTACTTACTACAACAGCTGTTAACCTTTTGTCTGTCATAATACTCTCCAGTGTGTGGTCAAGAAATGACAAGGTTATAAAGTAGAAATCAAGTAGTCTGAAGTAGACCAGAGTGAGTAGTTGTGACTGATAAGTTCTCAGTTTAGAGACTTTGATAGATGTGACTATCACATAATGTCAGGCAGTGAAAGGAACGAGGCTCTACAGTTCACCTCAAGTAAAGGGAGCAAGTACCTCTTGGTGAAAAATATGTCCTACTACACAACAACTTACTGCTTTACAGAAATAATGGATTTCATTTCATGTGTCCTTTCTGCCACAGGTTGATAATAAAGGTCGGAATTTCCTCCATGTAGCTGTTCAGAACTCAGACATTGAGAGTGTGCTGTTCCTGATAAGTGTACAGGCTAATGTAAACTCTCGGGTCCAGGATGCCTCCAAACTAACACCTCTCCACCTGGCTGTACAAGCTGGCTCAGAGATCATTGTGCGTAATCTGGTATGTACCGGAGAGTCATTTTCCCACTACTTAAAAATGCACGTTCCGCCTTAATGCGTGCTGGCTGTAGGCTGGAGAAGTCAGTTGAAGGTGACACCACTTTTCCTGAAACAGACTTGCATAAAGTTGCCTTTGCTTGTACTGCTAGCTGAGCTGCCTCTGTAGCCTTTGTATGAGCCCGTTAGATTTGCAGCAATCACCAGGTAGCGTGGCTCAGTTTAAAGGAAGAACCTTACCTTGTGCTTTCTGCAGATTTGAATACGAACCCAAGTTGCAGCACCTCAGTAATGATAGCATTTTATATATGCTGGAAGCCTAGAAGTATCTCTGTACAGTGGAGTATTGTGTGCTTTATTCACAGAAACAAATTGTTGGCTAATAGCACTGAAAAAAATCTTTGAACATATTCCTTCTTGCATCTTGACAGCTGCTTGCAGGTGCCCAAGTGAATGAACTGACTAAGCATCGTCAGACTGCTCTTCACTTAGCAGCCCAGCAAGATTTGCCTACAATTTGTTCAGTCCTTCTGGAGAATGGAGTAGACTTTGCAGCTGTAGATGAAAATGGAAATAATGGTAAACTTCTGAAGTTCTACAAGTAGATGTAAACACTTCAGTAGGTCTGTTAATAATAGTATCTCCTAGTGGTGGAGACAGCCCACTGAATGGGCTCTTTCTTCAAAGATGAAAAAGAATGGAAGTCCAGGAAATCAAAGCTGGTAGAAGGAGTTTTGGAGAGGGAAGGTGGGCGGAGTGGGAGTGTTTATTTTTATCAGGCTGTAATTATTGCTGACATTAACTACTTCATGTTCTGAAGCTTCTCTTTTACTTTTCAGCTCTTCATCTGGCAGTGATGCATGGCCGTCTAAACAATATCCGGGTCCTCCTCACAGAGTGCAATGTAGATGCAGAAGCCTTTAACATTAGGTAATATTAACAGACTAAAAGAACTGCAATGTAGTGTATGTGTTGGTATGATTAGATTAAAAAACCCAAAGATTTGGCTTGGATTATAGTATTTCTACACTAATTTTACACTGAAGGCTGCGGAGCATGCTGTATCTAATTGTGTGGAAATTATGTATACCAAGAAAAGGAACCTAAAGTATGCAGTGGTGGTTGATGTACTGAGTGCGTTTGGTTCAGACTTAAAAAATGCTGCACCGAACTTGAAAACAAGGAGAGTTGGATGAGTAACTGTAGTAGCAAGCAGACTTTGATCAGGATAACAAACTTTTTCCCCAGAGGCCAGTCACCAATGCATATTTTGGGACAATATGGGAAAGATAATGCAGCAGCCATCTGTGACCTCTTCTTGGAGTGTATGCCAGAGTACCCTCTAGACAAACCTGATGCTGAAGGAAACACAGGTAGGTGAGATTTAACAGCTATTAAACTTGAAAGTTACTCAAGTCATAGTAGTGGTATGTTGCTTTTAAAGCTGCAATAATTGGCAGTAGTACATTAAATACAGTAAGATGCAAGTGTTACACTCAGTCCAGAGTAGGATCTTCAGTTCTTTTAAGCTTCAGTGTAACACAGACCTACCACTCTGTTAGCAGGGAAGTGTCTGGCTTTTATTTTTCAGTGCTCCTGTTGGCTTACATGAAGGGAAACGCTAACTTGTGTCGTGCAATAGTGAGAGCTGGGGCTCGTCTTGGAGTTAACAATAATCAAGGAGTCAATATCTTCAACTACCAGGTTGCTACAAAACAGCTTCTCTTTAGACTGCTGGGTAAGTACTACTTGCTACAGGTGGAAAGTGTTTTTAGCTTATGCTTCTGAGATCCTTTTGGTGAAGGAAAGAAGTCTGGACATCTGACTTAAATGACAGTAATTCCAGAGGGGCTGAACTTGTGATTATTCTACTACTTTAAGTGAGGGGTAGAAATACTAACTTTTCTCATGATCAACTGAAAAGTTGCCCAATGCAGACCTGTCAGACTTTAAGATTACTCTTTCTGGAAGGACAGACATGTAGGTTCCTGGCTAGTGTCATAGTCTAATGCAGCTTAAAACTTAGATACTGCTTTTCAACTTTGTGCTGTGTAGTCACTGTGGCCTACAAACAAGACCACAGCTACTCCATGAGTAGTTAAATACTGGGTGCAACCTAAAACTTAAAGCCTCCTTAATGTTACAGTGCACTCAGGAAGTGTCTGAGCCCATTTTTGCCTTTACACTTTTGCTTCTAACAGATATGCTGACAAAAGAACCTCCCTGGTGTGATGGCTCCAACTGCTATGAATGCACTGCCAAATTTGGAGTCACGACAAGAAAGCATCACTGGTAATATGACACATCTTGCTGTGCTTACAAGGAAACAGATTCTGCTTCTAAATGTAGCTAGGCTTGTTCCTTCTAGTGGTTTAGGAAAGCTCCATGTTAACATAGGTGTATAACCAGTAATCTAGCTGAAACATTCCACCCTGTCCTAGTTGTTTGATCAGTAACTTGTAGTCTGACTAAAATCCTATCTTAAGCACTTTATGCACTTAATATTCTGATTTGTTGGAAATGAGAAATCATGTCAAAGTGCCAGTAGTGAAACAGAGGATTTAGATGCCTGCTTTCAGTAGTGGGGCTGATGTGCTCTGAAAGGGGTAACAGATTTGGGCAGGCCCTGCCAGCATGGGTTAGGGGTGCCATTTGTAATGTGGAGATGACTGAAGGTGCTGACAGGAGTTGTTCACGTGTAGCCATGCATTGCCTTTTCTTTAACTAGTCTGAACTTGTACAAAATATGCTGGGCTAGATGGAAGTTAAGCTAAGGCTTTTCTCTTGGCACAGGTAAGACTGCCCAGTGTTGCAAAACTTGCACATGCATCCATTGAAGTAGTCCTAGGTGACTGACTTTACAGAAGCAGCATGTGGGTTTTTGGCATTAGTACTCAATTATTACTTGAGAGATAGGAAAAGATACAAGAAAAATGTAGCATTTCAATTGCTACTGTAGCTTTTTAGCAATACTATAATTGATAAAGAATATCAAACAGTAAAATCCTGGTGTTTGCTATGAGTGAGATTTGTTTTTTCTTCCACCCCTCTTCTGTCAACAGCCGACACTGTGGACGCCTGCTCTGCCATAAGTGCTCAACAAAGGAGATTCCTATCATAAAATTTGATCTGAACAAGCCAGTTCGAGTTTGCAACATCTGCTTTGATGTCTTGACTCTGGGAGGAGTCTCCTAGTATGCTGTGGAAGTAAAGGGATTCCCAGTCAGTGCTCCTGACAGCAGCTCTGCTTACAAGCCCTCTGGATAGGGAAGAGGAGGCCTATACATGTCTTCTGCAATAGACTGAACTAATTAAGGACCCTGTTATGATATATTCTGGTATAAATGACTTTGTATGACTGTAAATGTATCGGGCTATGATAGACTTCACTAGGAATTCAAGTGGATTGGTGAAACCAAGTGACAAAAGAATTAGACCCTCTTCTAGTTGCAGTGGGGTATGGAAGCTAAAATTGTTAGGCTGATGTTTGAATTGACATAGCACAGGTCTGTCCTTGACATGGTGCTTTGCACTGAGCAACTCTATTAAGTCCTGTGGCTTTCAGGCTGCTTAGTAGAGATGGCATTAAGTTTCAGGGTAACCAGGTATCTTTCTTTGCTTTGTCTTAAAGATAAATGTTCCCTTTCTCTAGAGAAGACTTCTTGTGAAGCTAGACTGAGCTGTTGCAACCACTGTTCCATTTCAAGAAACTCTTCAAAAATGGGGGTAGTTCTAAGCATAGCTCAAGAATTGTGGCCTTACAACAGAAAGCTTTACAACATCTGATGCAAAGCAGTCAGAATTGCAGATCCACATCTTGATACCTCCTCAGTAAACGTCTCATTAGCTTTAGCGTGTTCAAGAGAAAGTGCAAGACTGTTTTAGCTAGTAAATACTCTTGCTCATACCTGCTAGAGCTGTCAAAGTCTTTGTTGCACTTTCATATTTACATTGCTAGTCCTTCCAATTCATGAAACATGTATAAATGAACATAAGTGTGCTGAAAGGCCTAAGCATATGCTAAATGAAGAAACACTAAAACTGGTTAAGTAGTCTAACTCGCAGTACAGCAATAAATGCTGAAGTGCATTATGAATCCCATGAGGGGGAGTAGCATTTTCCTTTGGCTTAAAGACCCTGGTTAACTGCTGCAGGAGAGTCAGTGTAGAATGTGCTGCACCTCTAGACAGAAATTTGGGTTCAGTTTCAGCAGGATTGCTGGTGAGTGGGAGTGTATTTGGGGGCTTCCTATTAATATTAAGCTTCTGGCCTTGAAGGAAGGCTTCTGAACTGGCAGTGTGGTGCCAGACATTTGGGATTAAGCTGCAGTATTTTCATCTAGGCTGGTCGTGCTCTCTTAAACATGCTGAATCTGTAAAAATCCAACACCACATTGTTTAGCTAAACAGGAAGAAGCTTTGCTGATAGACAAGGTTATGGTTTGGTTGGCAAAGGCTTCAGTCAGAAAAAAAGTGTGTACTTAACCAAAACTACATGCCATGTTAAGGCTGTTCTCATCCCAAGATATGAACCTAGTTTAGAGTCAACTCAGCATTCCTCATCTCTGCTCCATGAACTGGTGTGCATTTATTTAATGACTGTTATCTCCAGTGTACAATACGGACAAGATGGTGACATATTGCCCTGTTTGGAATAGTGAGTTGTCAGAGTGAGATGAGATGATAAACCAGACTGCTTTAACAGGAGACTTGCTTGAGGTTTTTTCTCAAACTTGTACAGGAAGAGGATGGGAGAGGGTGTAACTGCTGACATTTGCACGATGAATTTCACATCAAGTCTCACTTGATCTGCACTTTGATCTTCCAGTATGCATATATTATAACTGGAATCTCACCCTTGTAACACTAGAAAAGAAGAATAATGGATGATAATACAAATTTGCCTCACTGCTTAATGTCTGCTGCTGTCATGTTCCAACAGAATGCCCTGGGTAACACCACTGGTCTCTAACACAGTTACTAATACAAATGGCGCATCTCTGGCATAATGTTTTAGGTGAATGAGGTGGAAAATAATGGTGTCTGAATCATTTAACTGCAAGCTACAGGTTTTTTGAGGGGAAACAGATGATGGAAAACATTGTACTTCTAGTCCATTGCTTTCTGAGGCTTCAGAATATCACTGGTTGCAAGTCTCTAGCAGTGAAAGATAATGATGGTGAGAGAGTACATTTGGTGAAAGAAGTTTTGACTATAGTGCATCCCATGATAACATGTTGAATTCCTTCTTGGTTTGGAGCTGCAGTGCTGTGGAGTGGTAAGCGTGTGCTCAGAACACTGAAAGATAGTGGTAGAGGAGTGTTCTTCCAAAGCCACAGCTCACGGACTTCAACTGAATTGGAAAACTGTGCAACATGTGATTGATTTTTTTTTTTTAGTGACTTCTCTGATGGAAGGGGCAAAGGAACAGGGAGCTCAGTTCTAGCAGAACAAGCAACCTTTTAAATGATGAAATATGTAGATCTTGTGAAAATTCAGCTTAACTGAATGGTAGGATTAAGGCTGGCTAGTTTTTCTTTTAAAAAGTAGAATATTAATTACAATTGCCTGAAACTCTGGGAAATATCTGGGAAACCATGTAATGCTCCTAGTTTGCTCTTTACAGCCAATACTGTACCAGCTTTCTCACTGATGTCTGAAAGGAAAGTTAAGGTTACTGATAAACTAGTGTACAGCCTGAAGAGTTCATTAAATTTAAAGCAATTAAATTCAGCAAATTTGATCATTTTAAAGTGCCTTTGAGATAGTTTCCTTCCAGCCAACTCTAAATTGCTTTCTGACAGAGTTAAAAGGGGAAAAGCTCACAACTTGAACCAAAACCCAAGTTAGTTCTCTTCTAGTTCTTCAAGTAAAGAGGTTGACCCCACCAGAAAACTGGTGGGGTTCAGTCCTTTTTGCACTCTGCCTACTATTGGTCTGACCTCTCGGATTTTTTGGGAGGAGTCTTGCTGGCAATGCTCCATTGCAGGGTACAAATGTGAATGGAGGCACTTGGTAATGTAGTAGTGGTCAACACATTTCTAACTCCATACACAACTGCTCTTCCTGGTTTTTTTTGTAGTGTACTACAGTTGTGACCAAAACCCCCACCCCTCTTACCCCTGCTGTTGTTAAGTGGTATCTATTAACTTGATACACAAGTCTGCCAAGCAATGAACAAACAGGCATACAGAAAACAAACTTCTGTCCCTGGGGAGTGATGCTGTCAAACCAGGCTTCAGGCACTTCAGCAGGGCTGCACGGGAAGCCTGTGGTGGTTTGTACTGTAATTCTTTGTTCTTAGACTGGATTCCTTTTGACTGCAGTCATCCAGCGCTCTTACACAAGCACAAAATGTGGTCTGGCTTCAGTTTTAATTTGTATCTGAAAAAGGTGTAGTCACTGTTTCACACCACTGTTGAAGGTACTAATGGAGCTTAGCAAGTTGCTGGCTAAAAGCTGGCCAATGCCTTAATGACTTCCTGTGCTGGAGATCAATGGCTTGTACAACCTCTCGCATACTGCTTATGAATTAACATGTAACAATATGGGATGCCAAGGCTGGATTTCTTTTTTTGTAGATCAAATGTTAATAGGCAAGTCATCTTTTTCCTGTAACCAGCAGAGTTGGGTACTGCAGCAAACTCATCTCTAGAAAAATCAAAGCTTGTATGAGTGACAAAAATAACTCTGAAACTTCTACTACCCTCTGTGAAATAGAAAAGGAAGTCTTAGAACAATGGCATTTTATCTGCAATGTTTGTCTGGAGTCATTGTAAAAATGTATTTTTCCAATATGCATTACTTTGTTGTGTAATGATTCTACTTGTAATAAAATGCATAACTAGATAATGCATCCTGGGGTGGACACCTTAAGAAAGTAACTTCTGTAGAGACAGCTGCCCCTCTGCAAGCTATCCTTTACAAGCCACAAGGAAAACTAGGGATGTCACCTTCAGTTGGGCATGACAACTTTATTCTGAAATTATTCCAGGTATTTGTTTTAATGTTGTGGAACTGCTACACCTGTTCTTTTGGCTGACAAGGTCTGGTGTTCTAACTTATACCACGTAGTCATCTTGAATGCCTTATACTGGACTTATCTGTAGTCATTCTTATGAAACAATCTGACCTTCCTGCAGGCTGGAGCTGGCTCACAGAGTCAATCAGTTCTCAGCTCAGCTGCATTTAAACAGATGAGCTAAGCTGCCTCACAGTAGCAACCTCTGTGCATTCAGGCAGCTCAGCCGCCTCCAAGAACGTTAACTGCTGCAGCTTTACTTCAGGAACAGGAACGCTGCAGTGTGATAACAAAACTGACCAAAACATCTTGGTGAGATTGTGATGCATTAGTCTTTTTTTAATAAAAAAAACTTACTAAAGTACAGATGAATGGTGAGCTTTATTAGAGTGCTACGTTGATTTGACCCCTGTGTAGCTAACTGTCACTATTCTCTTCCCATGCTCTTCTACCAGGGAAGAATCTAGCTCAGCTTTTGGATTGGAGTAGAAACGAGCACTTGGAGTCTCCTTGTTTGCTTTAATAGGTGACTTAGTCCTAGTGCAAGACAAACTTCCCCCCACCGCCATGTTTCCAAACACTAAACTGAGGAATAAACTGTGAATTTGGCTTTCAACTAACTTTAAGTTTGAACACTATATCCCCTCTTGCCTTCCTGCAGCAGCTTGATTTTTTGCGCGGCTCTTATGATCAAAACCATCCCCTTGGCATTTCAGTATTATTTGCATAGTGCTCAAGCATACAGCATGATGAAACTTGCTCGGAAGTTACATAGCTGATGTATCTTCAGTAGGGCTCCAATTTGTGACATTGTAAGGAGACATCAAACTACTTTTTACAGTATTTAATAATATGGACTTTGCTGCAACAGTTTAAGCTATTTTAAAGACACTTGCCAATCATTTTTTGGGATGGTTGGAGCTCTAACTGCAAGTTCTTGTTAAAGAAGAGGTGTCCAAAAGCAAATGCCATCCTGAGACAATGCAGCACTGCAGATTTTACTCAGCTTTATCTTTAGGCCTGTTCTGTAGGAGTAGCCCACTCCCATCCTGAAGACAGCACAAGGCACTGGGCTGAGTTTCGGTTGTAAAAGCGTGACTGAGCCCTTGACTGCTGTGTGGTGGCACTGCTGCTCATCTATACTTGTACCTTCCACTGATGACTGGTAAGAGCTGTGACAGCTGCTTGAAAGTGTCTGGAGGACTTATCTCTGAGATTACAGTGGAAAAGAAAGACAACAGAACCAGGTGAAAGAAAAAAACACAACCCCAAACATTTATTACAATAATTTTTTTTTTACAGGCTTAAATTGTGGTATGTCTCCCATCCATGGCAGCTGTAGCATCACCTAAACATCATGGGTGAAAAGTGCTGCACTCCATCCTGCTCTGACTGCAGTGAACTCATTACTCTTGCCTTGAAGCAATGTTGCCAGGCCTCCTGCTACTCTCACTAGTTATTCATTAATTACTTAGATTTGTGGGACTTTCTTTAGAGGCAGTAGTAGCCCAAAACTGAGTTTATAAATATGTCCTGGCTATTTATATATAGGTGGCAGCCACCTTAAGGGAAAGAACGGAACACAGCTCAGCATGGATCTGGGAGTTGCTCACATCACTGAATTTTGCCAGCTATAATGAAACATGTACAGAGAGTTTAAGGGAGCTGGGCCTCGTGAGGATACACCCAGCCTCAGGTTATGGCCCAGTGGACATGTACCAGGTGGGAGGAGGTCATACACCAGAATGGGAACAGGAGGCAGATTACAGAGGGATGGTCACGGTGCCGTGCAGCTTTTGTTACTGCCTATTTAAAGTACCAATTTCTGATCTTCGGAGTTTGAAAGCAGTGAATCAGAGGACCAGGGTGGTGAGGTTAATATAAACAACGATGCTCATAGGTGGCTTCTGATATCTTCTTTGCGCACTATCTAATACAAACACTAAATGAGGAAATACAGCTATGACCTTTGCCTTCTGTACTCCAAGAATTTGATAAAGCTTATGTTTAACTGCACAAGTTCCTAGATACTACGTACCTTAATTGTAGGAGAAATTCAGGCTTCTCCCTGCTACCTTTAAACTCTTTGGAGTAAGCCAGGTGACTGGGAAGGACCATTAATTAGCACTACAATGCAGTAGGCAGAGTTCAAATGACTGGAAGACTCTGCTTAAACCCGGGGCAGGATTGCTGCAGCAGTTCTTGTGCTCACTACCTCGATGCCTTAAAACACAACACGTTGCACCCACCACCAAGCACACAAGCATCTCTTTCCTGGCTGCACAAAAAAATCAGTTTTTAAATATCATTCAGGCTGTGCATCTTACAGTTTGTTGCCAGATGGGAAAATACCACAGGAAAAAAGCACTAAGAAAGAATCTCGTTGCTGATTTTTTTTTTTAGCCGCTACCTTGGCAAAAGTGTTTCCTCCTCCTCTCAACTCCATCTCCACACGTTAAAAGAGAGTCACAAATAACATGAAATTATTATCGCTCCCTTCGCACAGGCAGAAGGGAATGGTGCTGGAGCTGCAACTGCCCACCCAGAGCGTAACGTTTCGCTGCAGGACTCTACGCCCCCCTCGGATCCAGCACTCGGAATCACACCGTTAGGGCACACTGCTGGGCCAGGGGATGGCAGCCGTCGTATTCCTCCAGGTGAGGGTTATCCAGGTCGCCTCTGTCGCTGTGCTCGGAGGAGCCCGGCTGGCCCCACGGGGGACCAGTAGTCCTCACACACACACAGTGACTCTCCCTCGAACCAGGTCGGTACAGCTTGCGGGGGACTCCAGCCCAGTCTCTGTTCACTCCCCCACTAAGAACGGAAAATTAAAATAAATTACAATTCAAACCCATGAAAATGCTTCCAGTGAATTGAGAATCATTAGATAAAAACCCAAGACAATTTGGGAGAGTAAGAACTAACAATGCACTCACTGAGGTAAGCTTTGCTCCCACAGCTTCCTGCTACCTTTTTATCGGCTGTGCTTCAGAAACCTGTGGCCTGAACCTGGTTTCATCAGTGCTGCTACATGCTCTCACCCTTCTGGGAGCAACCAACTTCTGCTTCCCACGTTTCTACTGCTGGAAGAGGAATCACAGCCTTATGTAGCACAGCATGTCTAATGGTAAAATGCCTTTTTTGGGGGTAGCTGATTGCTCACAGATAACCACACGCTGCCTTCTGTGCAGTGATGAACACAGTGATTTTGAGAACTAGGGCAGAAGGAGAAAAAAAAAAAGTCTCCAGTACTTCTGTAACTACTTCATAGTGTCTCTTTATGGGCCACATCCTGCCTGTTCCCCTAACTACTGCATCTTTTAAGCCTGTAAACTCTTACACAAGCGACTGCCGCACAACACCCAGTCCCAAGGCTGCACCCAAGCTCATTCACGCTTAGAAGCGGATCTCCCAAGGTATGCAGTGCTACCGGTGTACTGAAATGAAGCCTAAACACTTTGGAAATGTGGTCTGTGAAATAATTTCATCTTCAAGCAAAATAGTCACTAAACTGAGAGAGGAATACAACTAAGTAGGGCAAGTAGGAAATGACTATTCAAAGGTCAACCTCATTTTTATGTGTTTTTAAGTGAAAACTGTTGTGGCAGTAGCCTACGAGACGGGCTGTGAAACTGTCTGCAAAACACAAGCTAATCCTTGCATTCCTGACAGGTGAGAAAACCTGTCCAAATGCAGTAGACGGTCCTAGTGGGATTTCTGTCCTGTTTTTCTGAGAACAGGAGGATCACGTGAACACATGGCAAATTCTGAAACCTGATTTTGATTCCACTGTGACAGAAGAGTTTTTGCCTCAGAAATAAAATTCCTAAAAGTATTAATGATCCGGACGAAACTTTATTTTCCTTTTACCCACTCACCAGGTCAGTGAGCAGAGTTCCCCTCCACTACCTCACGCCGGAGAACATTTTCACCCAATTGCCCAACCTACACCTCTGTGCAACTCCAGACCGGGTGGAGGCTATCAGCGGCTGCTGGGCCGGCAGAGAAAATCTAGGGACTCCGATTCACACAGCAGCAGCAGCTCAGCCTGGCACAGTGGAGAACAGCACCGCTGCTCCTTGCCGGTTGGCTCTGCCTCTGTCGGAAAGCACAGCCTGAGGAATGCAGACAGGGGCAGGGACCATGCCCACTGTATTCTGGCTGTGCCAGCACTTGGCACATTAGGACAAACCTATGCTCTTCTGCAGAGAAGTCAGCAGACCTCACCTACAGACTACGGAGTGCGGTGGCTGCAGGAGCCACTCCTGCTAGGAGAGGCAACGACAAAGCTCAGAGCATCCCAAGAAAAGGGCAGAAATGCATTACTGCAAAGGGTCCAAGCATGATGGCAAGAAGGCAGAGTTTACCTCTGTTTGGAGCACCAGAATCGGCTGCCCTTAGCAGAGCTCCACTCAGAGTTGCACGGTGGAAACTGCTGCTTCCTCTGCTCGCTTTCTGCTTTGAGCTTCAGGGCTTCCTCAATCGCAGCCTCAGCCTGCCTTAAGGCTTCTGTCGGTGCTCCGTTTTCATCATAGAATCTGCCCACCAGCTTCCCTGGGAGAGAAGATCAATTAAGACCACAGTGTTTCCAGGCAAGGAAAAGCAATAGTTTTGTGTTTGGGGGTTTTTTTTCTTAAATTTGGTATTTAAAGACAGAAAAAGAAGGATCTTGGCATGGCTCAATTTTAATACCCAACTGAGCTTACATCACTTCCATTCTTGGATCACACAGCCATTTCCCCATATTAATAAATCCCAGGACAAGGACGCAGGACAAGCTTAGGCGCAGACTCATTAAAGATCAGAAAGTCAACGCCGCTTTCAGCTGCAGAACCCAGAAGTCTTTCCCACCCATACACCTCATTCCCCAAAACAGTTTCCCTGTGCTGCTCCTCCTGCAGTCTCCTGAGCCCTGCTGATTTCAGTGCTCCCAGCGCTGGCCCCACGCCTTTTGCTCTGCAGAGACCAAAAAAATCAGGGCAGAGAGCTGCAGCTGACAGCCCGGGGGGAAGAAAACTGTTAAGCTTCACCTCAGAGGAAAGCAAAGCTCAAACTAGGTCTGGTTTAGCAGCAGCTCCAGCTGATCGCTCGCAGGTTTCAGCACGCTGGTCTCCGGCGGCCATCTGCAGCACGGGGGGACGATCCTCGCCAAGGTGGACACGCTGCAGACGAAACCCGCGTTGCCCGACCTTCCATCACCGAGCTGCAGGCCGACCCTCGCCCTCCCGCTCTCCTCCGCACGCGTGCGGTCACCCCGGCCAGAACCACCTACCCACGGGATGGTAGCTGTGGCGGTAGAAGGAGAGCCAGCTCTGGATGGCGAGCATCTCGCCTGGCGACAGCGCCGAGACGTCGTCCACCAGCCCCGCCTGGGTGAAGTCGCCGGTGGCAAACGCTCTGGTGGCATCTCTCCCTGTGGTGCGGGCAGGCCCTGAGCCCCAGCCGGGCCCTGCCAGCCCCCCCGAGCCCCCCGCCAGGCCCAAGCCCGGGGCCCCGGAGGCCTTCCCCACCCCACTGGAGGTACCTGCGAGGCCGCTGTAGGTGCCACCGGGACCGTAGTGCTTTCGGCCGCGCTCCACGTCGAAGACGCGGCCCAGCACGGCGAGGTAGAGCCCGGGCTCGTCCGCCGCCCCCCGGTACCGGGCCAGCTCGGCGGCACTCAGCAGACGGCCGCGGGGCGGCAGCAGCCAGGCGCGGGGATCGAACCCGCGGCCCAGCAGGCAGGCGGCCCCCAGGCACAGCAGCGCCGCCACCGCCGCGCCCCGCCGCATGGGGCCGCGCCACTCTGCCGGGCGGGTCACGTGTCCGACCCCTTCACGACACTTTCCTCGCCGCACGGCAGCGTGGCGGCGGCCGACGGCAGCGTGGCCAGCACGGTGTACGCGTGTGAGCGGGACGATGCTTCCCACGGCTTCGCTTTACGGCGAGTGTCGCGCGGCGCGGCCGCACCGTGCCTTTCCGGGGCGGGGCCGGGCGGGACGGGACTTTGCGGCGCCGGGTGTCGCTTGGCGGCAGTGTGGCGCGGCCGCCGCCGGCCGGGAGCTGACAGGTGCGGCGGGCCGGGAAGTTGCTGACTAAGCCGGGCCGGGCGGAGCCGGGGCGGCGGCGGCCGGAGGAGAGGGAAGGAGAAGCGGCTCTGCCGAGCGTCGGGTCGCAGCGTCGGCGCTTCGGAAGGGCTCATGGGGACGGCGGCGAGCCACAGCAGCGAGGAGGAGGAGGAGGGCGCCGAGGAAGGCATGAAGGGGGCGGCCGTCGCGTCTCAGCCCGGCGCTCCCTTCCCGTCCGGCGCTGCCGCCAGCCCGGCGCCGCCGCTGCCCCCGGCCGAGGTGCTGCTGGACCAGGCCCGGCTGCGGGAAGCCACGGCGCGGCTGCGGGAGGCGGCGCTGCCCGAGTCGCTGGTGTCGCGGCACCACAGCACGCTGGTGCGCTGGCTGGAGGAGCGCCTCAGCCGCGGCGACGAGGCCGTCAGCCTGGAGCAGTTCTGCGAGGTGCTGGAGAGCGTCTCCCGCCTGGCTGCCGGCTCCCGGGGCGAGAGCGAGGAGGTGAGGGGGCGGCCGGTGGGGTCAGGCCTCTGCCCGGGCCGGGGGCGGGGTACGGGCGGGAAATGGGCCCGCCCGGGTGAGGGGAGCAGGGTCAGCGGGGAGCGGGTGGTGGAGCCCCCCCCCCCCCCCGGGGTGCTGCTGGAGGTAGGTGTCCCTGAGCCGGGGGGGGACCTTCCCGGGCCCTCGGTGTGGGCCCCGGGGCCGTGGTACGGGGGCCGAGCGGCGCGGCCGCTGACACGACCGTGGGGACCCCGCTCACCCCGTCCTGGTACCTGGGTCAGGGCCAGACCGGAGGGTTCTGCAGCCCGGTTAGAAACGTGGCTGCCGCCACTGATAGGCGGGCTGTCAGCTTGCAGCTATCTTTTTTTTTTTTTTTTTTTTTAATTTATGCCTGTTTTCAGCAATCGTGCTCAGCAGCCACTTGTGACTAAAATGGTTATTTAGAACAATATTTCTGGTGTTGCTACCAGTAGCGCAGCTAGCACAGATAGGAAATTCTGTACAAATAATGTCTCTGGCAGACTTCTTAACGGTATCAGCAAGTCTAACTTCACCAGACTTAATTTTATTGTTGCTTTTCTAAATCAGCAGTGAAGTTGTCAAGTATTTCATTGATGTCACATTAGGTATTGTAAAGTAAGAGTTTTTGGAAAACTTGTAAGAAAGTAGTGTAACAGAGTTCCCCCTCCACAGACAGAAGGTCTTAAGGCAAGGTTTTAAGGGTAGAAGAGAGTACCGTTGTCTTTCTGCTGTGGGAAGGGATATGGAGAACTTAACATCTAGAACATTTGAGCTTTAGCTTTACTCTCTAGCTAGCATTTAAAATGCGGTAGAATACCCTGTTGGGAATTTCACACTCAGTTGAGAAAGTGGTTGTGTGTGAATCGCTTACTGCATGCAGTTGCTCAGCCTCACCAGTGACTTCCTTCTGCCTTTGTGTTGCTCCGGAGTAGCAGAATAACTTGGTGAACTGTTAAATCACACATATGCTCCTTGAAGTCAGTGCTGCCATATTAACAAAACTCCAGGAAACTGGAAAGAGGTTAATTTTGTTGTACCAATAGGTATGTTTATACCAGACTGTTTTAAGTAGCTTGCTAAAATGCTGCCTCTGTTTCCAGTTCCTTTACAAGGGCAAATAAAGAACACTTCTTCATTTGTATCTACAGTAAGAGTGAAATTAGTATGTCAGGGTTCTTTCTGTTAATAGAAGCAACTGAGCTTTGCAGGCTGCAGAAATATTTTGAGGGTTGTCTGTATGGCACATCCTCCTCTGCATGAAGAGGATTTTTTTTTTTTTTTCCTGCTCTTGAAAGTGGGGAAAAAACTCGTCAAAGGATTTATCATGGTATGGATATGTGGTCATATCTAGTCTGTCCTGCAAAGTCGAGATGTTGGGAGTTGTGTGGAAAACCTTGATGTCATTGTTTCTATAACTGGCACTAGCCCATGGGCTGTAGTATTTTAGATTTCCAGTGTGTGTTATGCACTGATGAAAAGTTGATTTGTGGGTGGCAGGTCAACAGGTTTCACTTTTTAATGTTTACAGAATCCTGTCTGACATAGACTAAGTTTTGATCTGCCCATGAAGTTTTTCTATTCTCAGTGTGGGGCTTGTGAACCACATACTTTGCATGTTTTATGGACAAAATGAACCTCTGTTTAAATGCAAAATCTATTTTCTAGATAAACTGAACCTCTGGCTCCTTTTTTATTCATTAGTGCTTCGGCAGCTGTCATGTAACATATCCAACTTTCGCTTGAAACATTAATGCTGCAGTTCTACTGGGCGCGAAGGATGAAATACAGCATTTTCCCAAGTCACACTTCAGCTGGTCTGTCATGCTGTCCAACCCCTGAGCTGGCTGTGAGATAAGGGGTGATTTTTCCATGGGCCGTGTTTCCTAGTGATCACCTTAGTCGTCATTTCCCAGCAGAGATGTTTCTTTCATGTTTTTGCGTGTTCAGGGTTGAACTGGGTAGGAAGTGTGTGGATGCTTTTATTAAGGAGTGGAATGCAGCTGGGTTGTGGTAAAGCTGCTACTGCATTTGTATCATGTCCCAGTTGTGAACACAACTCAAAAGCTCTGAGTACAGGTTTGCATAATGGTTTTTTTTTTTTTTTTTTTTGCTTATAGCCCCATTGAACAGGGCAGCTTGTCTGAGCAGTGGAAATTGTGTATGTTTTGTGTCACATACAGAGTTTAAGTTATACTGAACAGTCAAAAAATAATTGTGGAGTTCTAGGATCTCTGCAATCTCCTGACATCATAGTTTAAAAATAAAACAGCAAAATACTGCATTAAGATGCAAAGAAAAGCATATCTGTGGTAATCTCTCCTTACTTTAAACTAATTTCTTATACTTTAATGTATCTATCAGCAGATCCAGCCTTGTAGTCTTGTGTGTGGTTTGTTTTCACTAGTAACATCATAAAACTTACTCACTTCATAATATAGTAGTTGCACATAAAGGCAAGAATGGTGTGGTACAAAACTGTACATTGAGTTGTTTTGGCAACTGAGTTTGTTAAAATTAATTCCCTTTGTATTGTTGTCCTCAAGCAAAAGTCTTAGTATTTTGCTTGGGTATCTACCTGATGCCCGGCGTCACCCATCTGTACTGGCTGTGGTACCTTCTGGATGCCCAGCACCGGTCCTCTCTGCTGTTAAGAATAATTTTTTTTAAAGATGATTGTTGTTAGCATGGGTTCAGCTGTACAAGCGTTTATAAAACTGCTAAGCTAAAATCCAGCTCTGTGCTGGAGTTTTAGTCAGCTAAAGTATGGCATTTCCATTCTGTTGTCTTCTGAGGACTTTGCTCTCATTTAAGTGGTGTAATTATGTCATGGTTAATTGGCAGGTTATTTTGATCTAGTCATTTTAGATTATTTCTCTCTAGGATAGTACTTTTAATGGCACATCAAGTTTGATATCAGGTAGCAAACCAAGAGATTCAAGCACAAGCTTCCTCCCAAACAGCAGTGATTTCTTGACTCTGTGAAATGTTCTGTTCTAACAGGCCAAATTTCCTTGGCTATGTAGCTGAACTTGAAATAACAGGTTCAGGGCTGGGGGGACTGAAGTCTTGCTTGTAAAGAAATATCTTTTGTAAGCATATTCCCAATTTGTATGAAAAAAAAAAGGGATGAAATACTGCATTTCTTTTTGGGGTACATTAATTTTTTTTTTTAGCAATTAAACAGAAATTTGTTTCAAAATTAAATATGATTGTGAAATATAGCTAGTTTTTTTTTAATAGTAGTGTGTCGCTGGATCGTGAGTTCTCTGAAGTGGCTAGTTAAAAAATTGATGTTTATGAGCTTGGTTCTAGTTTATAGGCTTAGCTGAATAAAAATATCTTGTACTTTTGTTAGCACAAAGACGTGAAATACGTAGCTGTGCGAGTTACTTTTTATACATGCTCAACACAACTTTCTCTAATAAAAAATTATATTAAGGTCAAAGTTAATAAAGCTGGCAATGGTTCCCTTCAATAAGAAAAAAAATCTTTTCTAACTCTCCATTGTTCTCACAAATACTTTGACAAACTGTTAAACTGGTATTTTGTGAAGGGGGACAGCATATGGAAGGAAACACACATTTAAAAAATATTCTGGTTCTAAGGACACTTGTTTAAATAAAGAAAATATTTAAAACCTGAAAGAATTTGGATGGATGCAGCAGTAATGAGTCATGGATGGTATGGCCTTCAGAACGAACTCACCCTTTAATGGAAGAACTTTTTAGTGTTCTGTGAGCACCTTCTTTACAGCCCCAGGTGTCAGTGGATGGATACTGCTGATTCACTGGTATAGATGATGTGCTGTCTCCACCTAACCACAACTACTGTTGACTTTCGTAGGAAGTCAGTGCAAATGCCTTAAAACTTGCTAAAGACTGCACATTTCCAGCCAGGCTGTTTCCTGTTATCATGAATTCAATACTGCGCAAAAAGGATTCTTTTGGTTTTTATTTAATGGTGTTATAATGTTTACTGCTACAGTTTCTATGAAATACCTTGAATTTTTGCTTGAAATAAATATGCTGAAATTTTCTTTTTTTGTTCCTCTTCAGGCCTTTGCACAATTTGATGCTGAAGGAGATGGCACTGTAGATGTGGAGAATATGCTGGAGGCTCTCAAGAATTCTAGTGGAGCTAATCTTCAAGGGGAGCTTAGCCATGTCATCAGGCAACTGCAAGCTTGTTCACTAGTTCCAGGTATGAGAACAGTGTGACAACACAAATGGTTTCCAAGTCCTACCCTGTATAAGGAGTGCTGTTTCAATAAATTGCTTTAATATTGTTGTCTGTCCTAATCTTCTCAAAACCATAGTCCAAGTCATTCTCACTTCTCTAGTATCAAGCAAGTGAAGTTGTTGTAAATTAAAAACTTCCCGTAATCATATCCAGCTAACGTACTTCTGTAAATAACCAATATTTTCTTCTGTGTGTGACTGGGGAGCTTCTTGTTTGGTTTCTCACAGACAGAAAACAGTTCCTTGCAAAACTTTAGTGAGTGCCTAATGCAGTTTTGTACTTGGTCACTGGAGGAATAAATCCTCCATTGAGTCTGTTTCAGGTGATGAGTCATATACTTTATTATTATTATATTGTTACTTAGCATTTGAAATCCTGGTAAAACATAGTTCATGTTTTACAGCATATAGTTTGGAAAGTGTCAGCTCCCAGAATTTGATTTCTGGGATAAGTATCAGTTACTGGCTTTCCTTCCAAGCTTTTGATGATAAGTGGCTAAAGGGGATTTGCCTTAGAGGATCAGACAAGAAGTGTTAGAATTGGCTAATAGGTAAGTCAGAGGAGATTACTTATGGGGTAGTATTCTATGCATCCAAATGTACTGTGACTCAGAGTACCACTGTTCAGGAGCTGAAATTTCATAGGAAGTTGGTGGAAAGCATTAGGCATCTCTTTGGGAATAATCCACAATGCCAAAGTGAGATGCTTAATGTAGCTCGAGGTGAGCGATGTGAGTACATCAGCTCGTTAGCCAAGCAGCATCTGTTTCACCTAGATATCGAAGGTAAGAGTTTGGAACTTTTGGAACAGCAAAATAAGCGTAAGAAGTAAGATTTTTGGTAATTGCTTTGAACACCTTCAGGCATTTCAGGTAACTGGCAAAAATATTTGGCTGCACCTTTCACAGTCCTGCTGTAAACGTTGCAAACTTGAGTTACTTCATATGGTGGAATGTGGTTCCAATATTGGCTCCCATGCTTAACTTGGATTTACCTAGCAATAAGATGTACAGGGGGAAAATGATGACTTGGTCGAGTCAGATGTTGCAACAAAGATAAAAATAATGTTTTCTTTCTAGGTTTTATTGATATATTTTCTGAATCGAAAGAGCGTCTTGGTCTTCATGCCTCAATGATACTGAGATTCTTGCACCGGAATCGGATTTCTAGTACTGCCATCCCTTACCCAGTGTTGGAGTACTTCAACAATATCTGTACTATGCGGTCTTCTGTGCTGAAGGATTCTTTAGATCGACTTCTCCTAAAAGAGAGAGGTATGTAATATCTTTCTTTTTTTTTTTAGGATGGTAACGTAACCATAGCTTGAAGATAAAATAAAAAACTTTCTTTTCTGTTTAATCTTTAACAGTGGATCTGAAGTTGATCTGCATATTTATGTGGGGTTTTTTTGAGGCACATAAATTGATTTCCTAACTGCCTGGCAGTCTGGGATGTTTTTCGTCTTTCTCCTGACCTGTTTCAGAATGATGATTACTAATTTACGATATTCTCTATTCAGTCAAATATCTCTACTAGTTGCTGGAAACTTAGTTTCCATGTGAAGGTGAATGTTTTCTGAAGCTGACTGTTCAGTATTAAAAAATAATTTATTGTTTTGGGGTGGAGATAATGAATCTTTCATTGTATGTCAGGTGGGACTGTCCTGGTGGTCTCCCTAGAGGGAGGGCTCCTTTTCTTCACAACTTGACTTGATATTTTGAGATCTCTGCACTTCTGTTGAAACAGATCGAGTTACTTGGGGAAACAGTCTGCTTTGTCCCTTCCCTAGAATAGCTGAATTGAGGTTTCTTACTTTTTCCTCTCATCTGTTTGCATTTTGGCATAATAATAATAGAGCACTGATGAGGCCAGTAATGAAAGGAGGAGATGAAGGCTATTGAACCCCAGACAAAGTAGGTGTTTTCATACTGCAAGTGGTAGATTGAGAGTATTGTGATTTCATCTGGAATGAAACTTTGCTGTTTCTAGTTTCTGGCAGAAACACTTCTTCAGGAGCTGTGTTCTGTGCCAACAAGTTATTTTATACGAGAGAATTTTTATAAAGGTATAACAATTCTCAAAACAAGCAAAAGAAGAATAGTAGGAGTGATTTCTTTTCTTTGCAGAATACCCCAGTGACTTGAATGGTAATCAGGAGTCGGACAAACTGAAGTCTGTCACGAAGTGCTACACTCACATAGAAACCTCGTCCAATTCCGCTGATATTGATAAGATGACAAATGGAGAAACCACATCCTTCTGGCAGTCGGATGGGAGTGCTCGCTCACATTGGATACGGTGAGCGGCACAGCAATGCACAGCTGAGTTTTGGGGCAGTTAGTCCTTAGGTTTTACAGCCAGTGGGGTGCAACTGAAAAAAATTGGGAGTCACTCACATTAATGAGTGACAGATGGATATAGTTGAAAGCAGAAGTCATTAATTTCTGCATAAGGTTTAAAGGCCTAATCACCAAGTAAAAGCGTTCACCTGTAAAACACGTGCATCTTCCACGCCCTTGTTTTGTAGCTAAGCTTTCTCAACTGAATGACAGATGCAGTGGTTAGTACTTGAATAGAAGCGCCTTGCCAGTGTCTAGAAAGTTACTGCTTCATGAAACAGAAATGGTTAGTGTTTTTTTCAGTAGTAGATCTAAGAATGTATACTTTTAAAAAAAAAAAAAAAAACAAACCTCATTTTGGTCATTATTGACACTACATTTTTATTCCCGAGGAATGAATTCTTAGTTGAAAAGCTAACAATAGAAAGTTGTACAGTCTCACTATCAGAGGTGACTGTCTTTTTTAAGTCAATTACAAGTTTTCTAACTTGTCCACCATGATAATGCCTGTGAAGCATTAGCTGATTTCCACTGGATTTATTTGTGTTTGTAGAAGTGGAAACTGAGTGAAGCTTAGCTAAAAGTGAAGTGCTTGACTTCTCTTTGCAAGATCTGTTTTATCTTTGCTTTGCAGTTTAAAGATGAAACCAGATGTTGTTTTGAGACATCTGTCCATTGCGGTGGCAGCCAATGACCAGAGTTACATGCCACAGCAAGTTACAGTGGCAGTGGGAAGGAATGCCAGCAGTCTTCAGGAGGTCCGAGACGTTCACATTCCCAGCAATATCACTGGCTACGTAACACTGTTGGAAAACGCTAACATTAGTCAGATGTGTGAGTCAATAAAGATACCATTGGTATATTGTTTTGTTGCTTTTTTGAAGGTGAATGGTTGGATAGATCATAGAATGATGTGTTAAATTTCAGGCATCAGAGCAGAAACTTTTAACTTTGTCCTTGGGTCAGAGAAATTGTTTTAATAGTAGTGTAATATCCAGCCTGTAAGAGTCTTTCTCGTGGCATCTAACTTGGGCTAAGGGTTGAAGAGCTAGAATGACCAAAGATGCGGTTTTAGCCTCTCAGTTTGAAGGCACTGGGCAATTATAAAATGTCTTTGCTTGCAGAGCAAAAGCATATGTTGGATAATAGTATCTAGCAAAAAATCGGCTTCTGAGCAACTTCTTTTTTTTTTTCTTTTTTTCTTTTTTTTTTTTTTTTTTGGGGGGGGTAGCAAAACTCTGAAGTTGATCAGATGATTTTTGTAAAGTCAGTTTTATGCTAAGGATTTTTAAGCAGTGTTATTTTTAAGTCTGGTAGATCTGTGGGTGCTACATTGGAACCACTCAGAACAAAGCTGCTCCTTCCGAAGATGGTTTGTGCAGCTTCAGAAATTTTGTCCCTTCAGTTCAAATAGGCGCTTTTCACTAAGCTGAACAGAAGCGGGCAGCAAGGACGTCATTCCTCAAAAGTAACTAGGACAATGTTAGCTATGCAAAATGGTCAAGAACTTAAGAGAATATTTTTATGTAACCTAAAAATTTGCTTTTAGGCTTTACTCTTTTTCCCTGTCCACTACCTCTTCCAAGATACTTCCTGTGTATGTAGGTAAAAAGATATTGGTGAAATAATCTATATTTTCCTCTTCAAGGGTCTTTTACTACTTTTTTCCTAATTTCCAGCTGTTCAATATGTAATGGATCACATTCGTTCAAGGCTAAATTTTCCAAATCATAGGGTTGCATGGTGAAGAAATACATGTGTATAGTTGTCTATACATGGGAATACTGTTACGTTTCTGCTGCTATTTTTCTGAGATGTTTTATAGTAATTATTATTTTGAATATCTGGATTTTTCTAGATCTAATCCAGCAGAAGAAATGGGAAAAAAAATTTCTGTTTTGTGTTTTGACAGATGTACAGATAAACATCAAGCGTTGCCTTAGTGATGGATGTGACACTAGAATCCATGGACTCAGGGCCGTTGGTTATCAAAGAGTTAAGAAGGTGGGCGTCTCTGTGTGCGATGCTTCCGCTATCTGGTACTGGTCTCTGCTGACCTCTCTCGTAACAGCTTCCATGGAAACAAATCCCGCATTCGTTCACACTATTTTACAAAATACTCAGTAAGTACCAAACTTCCAGGATATGTGACTTTATTTTATTTTTAATTATTTTTTTAATACTTCTGGCTTTAGTAAACTGATCTACCTTGTGTAACTGGTTTCCACTCCCTCCATTAAAGTGTTTAAACATCTTTTTAGCTATCACACTGATTACATTTTGATATTTCTCTTTTATCCATTTGCACATACCAAAAGAAGTGTAATTCTCCCAGCTGTTTTATCTAATCTAGTTGTTAAGCCATGACTTGAACAGACACTGAAAAACACATTTTTACTTATCCTTTGACTTGTAATAATTTCAAGAAACCTAAAATTAATTAATTTTGATTATTAATTTTATTGATTATAAATATTGGACACCTTCCACTTATGACTGGAGCTTAATTCAGATTAATTTTCAGAAAACTTTTGCTTGCGTAAGGCCTTGTCATGCGTTACGTGGGGATGTAGTCGGGTCTGTGCAGTACCTCTGTGCAGATGTCTGCTTGTGGTGATTGGCCGTTTTCGGTGTAACGTTTCCTTGTTTCAGTGCCAAACACTTCTGCTCGGTGACTTGAAGGATTGGAATCCTAATAAAATCGCCACACACCCACATCAACTTTTATAGAGCTTGGTTAGCATGATGCCACCGTGCTTAAGAGTGCTGCTGTCATTAGGTTAACGAATGCTGTAGGCTAAAGTTCTGTAAGCCTATCTTAATTTGTATCATCTGTGAAACCTCTTTAAAGTTTACATAACTTTATACATGCTTATGTCTGAGAGAGGTTCATAATTCCAAGTTTTACTAAAACTGAGGGCATTCCGTTTTGCTACAATTTAGATATTTTTTAGAAATATAACATGAGTACTGAGCTAATAAAGCCTAAACAAGTGCTAATGGAGAAATCTTGACTAAAAATATGCTTTCGGGAATTATAAATTCAGTGTTTGGAATTACAAAGCTAAAAACCAAACTCTAGTATTGGATAGAATGACTTTGATGAAACCACTTCAGAATTCCTATTTTCAGAGGTTATTACATTATCTTTAGGAAATGAAACAAAAATTGTGACCTGAGCTAACAAGTTTCTCTCTTGGTTTTTGTAATTGTTCTGAAGGAATTTAAAAGCAATTTTGCCTTTATTAATGGGCTTTTGCTCAATTCTAGAACCATTTAAAATGAAGCAGTACTTGGACGTTAAGCTATTTCTAGTGCTGTCACAGATTTAATTCAAAACCCCTTGATTTATTTGTCTCATTAAATCTGAGATGATGAGACTGAGATTCAAGGTTACCTCCTAGTCGTTGAACTTTTTCCACCTAGAATGCAATACTGGTTTTTTACCTTTTGAACAGATTCTCTGTGTAAATAGATTTTCTGCATTCAGAATGTATTTGTAGAGACCTACTCATAAAAAGCACGACCATTCAAATGTCTAATTCACTCTAGAAGGCTGTTTTCTCTGATTCTGTCTGTTTTTCTGATGTTATATCCTGTCCATTTTACTAGGAAAGCACTGCAACACATGCCACCTCTATCCCTAACACCGGGCTCCACAGATTTTTCAAGCTTCTTATCTCCAAATGTTTTGGAAGAAGTCGATAGCTTCCTTATAAGAATAACAAGGTGAGATTGCGTTGAGGTAATTTGTTGTAGTGCAGAATGGTTTAGAAGAATTTGTATAGCAACCGTATCTCATTTTTACTCACCTGCTCTTTCTTAGTGCCTTGAAAAATTCAAAGACATTAAGAAACAGGCACCTTAGGTTTCTTTTCCCGTGTGAGCGTTATTTGACTTTATTTAAAAACAAATTGTCCTGGGTATTATTTTCACACTGTTGTTTTTTTCCCTCCCCAGTTGTTGTACTACTCCAGAGGTTGAACTTACACTCTTGGCCTTTGCCTTGGCCAGGGGGAGTGTTGCTAAAGTGATAAGTTCCCTTTGTACAATTACCGATCATCTGGACACTCCGTACAAGGCTTCATCCCTTATTGCTTCCATGGCAACAGTTAGACAGAACCTGCTGTATAAATACGGTAAATGAATGACTGTTGGATCCTTTAATGTACGTACTTAAGACAATATGCAGCTTTGAGTTGTTTTACTTGTTCTGCTGGGGTTTAAAATTATACAAGACTTGTAAATTAATACAGCCTGTGAAGATGGACTGCCCTAAAAGTTGGTGATTAGATCAGCTTTCCGTGATCTAAGAATTGAACCAGGTAGCATCATCTTGAGGGAGAAAATATTAACTTTGGGCCCCTAGATCAAGATGGTGATAGTGTTTGTATTGTATAAAAGGCAAATGACATCCAGTATTTTCATTCTTCCAATAATATACTTTTTTGTATGTTTAGTCTCAGTAAGTGGTCTCTTTTGCAGACATGTGCACAAATTTGAGATGTGTTTCAAATGTAATGTCATTAGCATCAATTTACACCTCTTTTCTTTTCACTTTTATAAATTAATCTGAGTACATCAGAAGCGTAGAGCTGTTCATGGTCTGACATAAGGCAGTAAGATTTTGCTGTATCTACTGGACTTGTTTGATAAATCTGTTTTCTCAGGTGTCAACTTCTGAGATTATCATTAGTCTGTCAGGAAGACAGGGCTTCTTGTGTTGTGCCAAAGAATACATTCATTATTTTATAATTATGATACCAGTATTTAGTTTCAAATGTTTTGAAAATTGCCTCGTTTTTCCCAGAGTAGCTGCTGCTTTTTGGCAAGACAAGAGTGGTATTTCACGTATTGTGAATTGCAAAGTGTGCAAACAGTTGATGGAACATTAGTCGTCATGATTTTCATTGTCCTTCTGTCTGTATCTAAAACTTGAGCTATTTTAGATTAACATATGTCTTATACTTCAGTTTCTTCCCCCTTTTTTTTATTTGACAATGTTAAAAATCTCATAGTGTTTTAATTGTTTTCATTTGTTTTCTGTGTGAAGAACTTAAAACTGGAAAACGGGCTTGCCATTTTAAGAATTCGATAAACCTGTTGATTTTCTTACTTAGGAAAACTATTACGACTAACTTTGCAAGCATGTGATGTAAAGGGAAAAGAAGATAAATCAGGGCCTGAAAACCTCCTTGTAGAGCCATGGACTGGGGATGGTAAGTCCAGGACTTAAAATCCAGAATATTCAACCAGACACAAAGGCTGCTAACAAGGTGCTGTAGCTATTTGGTACTACTCGACAGTTTTATGGTATGGAAGATCTTTGATTAAAACCAAACCAAAATAACACGTAAATTCTATTTTACAGCAAGGTGAATTTCTCAAGAACCAGTTTACTGTCAAAACAAACAAAAAGATTGAGTTTTGGGGAGAATTATTTATGTTCTACGTGGAAGTGAGCAATGAGCTGTCACAAAGTAAATTATACTAGAGCATGTTTTGTGGGTTGAAATTGTGAATCATTCACTGCTAATTTCCCAAATATTGATGGAGAGATATGGTAGAAATCACTGAAATTTTCACAGACTGCACATTACTATTAATTCTCCTTTAAAGCCTGTCTTTGTTAATGCAATGTTTTTATGTGCTGGATACAACCTAGAGAAAGAGATTTGTGTTTCTCGACCTAATCTTTTTTTAAAAAAATCTTTTATTGTCTTGTGCAGTGAGTGCTACTGGTAAATGAAAGCTATTAGGATAGAACTGAGGAACAGTGAGTTCCATCAGTGAACAGAGCCCTAAGCCAAAGTAATATTTGGGAGTTACTAGTAAACTTCAGTGGGGAAGCACCCTTGAAATAGCTGTAGGTGTTGCATTCCCTGGAGAGACGCTGGCTGGAGACACCTGAGTGTCTGCTGTGGGAGTGTATAATAGCATGAAACAATATTTTTTTACAGTCTTTTACTCTTTTATTTGGAAACATTTCCTAATGAGTATTTCACTATAAAAACATGGTGCTTTTGTTTCCCCCCCTTTAGTCCACAATTGTAATATTCTCTTTGAGACAGCTTGCACTAGCAGTCCTTCCAACCTCATTCCGTTCCCACTGCTGCTTTAGGTTTTCTTACTGAAACTGGGAAGACCAGAGCAAGTATCATTCTTTCCACTGGAACTGAATCTTCATTTCAAGTGACACAAATTAGAATAAAGGTATGTAGTTCCTCTGTGCTTTTCAAGTAGAAGGCTTGCTTTTTTCCCTAATGGTACAGTTGAATTAGATATAATTTTTTTTTTTTATAAACTGAAACTTTAAATTAGTCATGCAATAGTGTTATTTTGGGGTTTTACTTTTATGTAAGTCACAGGGAACTTAAGGAAATGGAGGTCTTAAATTGTTTCAGGGTACCACAAGCAAGTAGTAAAGACACTTATTTTCTGTTGCTTTTCTCTATATCTTGTCATATACTCAAGCCAGTGAGCCTTAGGTGTATGGTTTCTCTCCAAAGAGTATGGATTTATTTGTAGGATTATATACCTTATACTTAAAATAATTTTTCAACTCTGTGAATAGCACATTTCAAGATATATAGCATGTGAGTTCAGATTAAATGTAGAGTCTTTCAGATTCTTTTTAGAGACATCGGTGTAATTTGATCACCTGGTATGATTTTTATCTGGTTTAAAAGCAAGATCTTGTGATTAAATCTCATGGCCAGGAAAACTTCAGTGAGATTTCTGCAGCTGAACTTATTTATTTATTTAAGGCAAAGCAGTAGTTTAATTACTGCATATTTCAGTGTCAAGGAGAATTATACATGGATGGATTTCTGACAGGTAAATTCTAACTGGAACTGGAGAGGCAGCTAAGCTGTTTTGCAGTATAGTGATACTAGGATACATAATTTTAGTTCTGTTTGGTTTTTTTTTAAATAAAGTATACAAAATTAGCATGAGAATTAATATATGGAACTCTAGTTAATGTTAGGGTGCTAGCGGGGTGATAAATGTAGCAAATATTCCCCATGTCCATGATGGTGGTTCAGTGGGTTACAAAAGTTTACACAACACTTCTCTAAACGTGTTTCATTTTTCTGTGCAATTCCAGAGATCAGTATTGTCAGTATTTAGTTGCTTTCCATAACTTTTTTTTTCTGTGAAAGCACCACCTTCTTTTATGGTCAACTTTTTAATATATTGCTCTGGATTTGCTCTTTTAGGTCCGAAGAGGTGCCATTGGGGCCCAGTGTGGGCTGGTGTTTGCTTATAATAGTGCTTCGGAAAAGTTCCATGCAGAGGAACACTTCAAAAGATTTGAAAGCTATGACAAATGGAAGCTGCGGGAATTCAAACAATTTTTAAAAAACAGGTATTGTTGGACTTTTTGTAAGGAATACGTGGAAAGTAAACGTTACATTAGATCTTTTTGCAATGCCACTTGAACTACTGAGAATTGTTCCAAATGACTTAAAAATTATGCATAATTTCATTGTTACTTGTTTGATTTTAGTGAGCCTCAATTTGATGTGTTTGAAGAAATACGTATATAGCTGTTGTCTTCAGCCTCTTGATTTAAAGCCCTTTTTTTAAAAAGGGATATAACAGGCTTTCTACTTAAGGTGCAGATTGCTGATAACAGAAACAATTTATAGGAAGATCATATGTTAATTAACCTTTATTAATTTACTTTCTCAAAACTGTTGCTTAGGAGTTTGGGGAGGTTAAGGACCATGACTAAAAAGATTTCCTTAATTTTTTTACCTTGCATGTGCTAGAGTTTGGCTTTGTGAAAGTTTCTGTTGTCTGTGTCTCATCTTTATAGCCATAACACGCAAAAAATATTTTGGTAGGGTATCAACAGCTTTGCAGTTTCTTTAAACTTTTTCTTTACAAAGCTTGTTACATTCTTTTATACACAGAAGCAGTTGTTCCTGTGATGATTTGGGGGATGATGACCCTATTGGCTGGTTTGAAGTGGAAGAAGAATGGGATGAAGTTGACGTCAAAATGCAGCAATGCAGAATTTCCCAAGTAAGAAACCATGAAAATCCATTGGCCCGGTCAGAGTGAGCAGAGGCTCATCTCTGTGCTTTGTGGTAATGCCAGTCGAAATACACATAACTCTCTTTTTGTGCAAGGAGAACTGTTCTGGGTAGAGGTAAAAATCCGTGGGTTTTTAGTTAAATGAATGACTTGACTCTTGTCCTCTGAGTTTTATTGGTTTTTTCTCTGTATGTACACATATATAGCTGTAGTTAAATGGTGCTTCAGGATCAAATTTAACGCAAAATTACATGATAATGCTCAGACTGATGGTTTTATCATGAGGAAATATTTCTAAAAAGGTTGATATGATTGTTGCTTTATTCTAATATCCTGATGAATTAACTACTGCATAGCTATTGCACTTATTCTTTCAGAGCCAGGTTCTTCAACCCCTGTTTTAAGGGACAAACAATTACTAAGCAGTTCCATCAGTTAGGTTGATTTCCTTGAGGAACGTGGGACTTCTCTGTTTCAAGAGTGGCAGAATACAGGTTTTCATTTGTAGTGCTTTCGTAGGAAACTTTGCTTTTCAGACCCTGCATTTCTCTTCTTTCTGGAGTCAGCTGTTGCGTAGTTCCCCAATCCTTTTTTGTACTGTGGAAGTCAACAGAAGTGGTGGCACAGTTACAAGTCAACTGGGAGTTTTTCTAAAACCGTCACTGCTTGCTAAGACGTTCTGCTGTTGTCGGTAACCCCTAGTCCCTGAGACTTATGAGTGTGCAGAGTTACTAAGTACATTTGGATGGCAGAACTTGCTGTTCCCTTCAGCTTTGCGTTCTGTACCTCACTGTGGACAGATTGCATAAAAGTATGTTTTAAATATTACATATTGCTCTTCTGCTTGCTTTTAAATGCAGCTAATAATTTTTTTAACGTGCAAAAATGCTGTAACTATAGAGCCAGGGAACAGAGTATGCAGAACGAATAGAACTGATAATGAATTAACTAACTTTGCAGATGCTCACAGAGGTCACAGAACCATCACTGTGACTTTTTGGACATGGGGAGAGTTCAAGCTTAGCTTGAATCTCACACTCAGTATTTTAAACTTCTGGGAGTGATTGACAGGGAATAAGTTACTCCCCCCCACCCCACCTGCAGTCTCTTCACCTATGTGCACTCATGTCTTTTAAAAGCTAAATTTGTACTAACTTTTAAAACTAAATCTTGTGCTGTGTTTATATCCTTCTAGTACTTGATGATAAAGTTCTTGTGCACAAGACAAGACACAGCAGAACGGCTCGGGGTTCAAGGCCTGAATGTTCTTGGCTACCTTCGGCCTATGCGAGATGAGCCCAATAGGAGCATGAACTGTTTGCAGTGCAGGAAAACTGATGATGATACTGTTTGTGGCACAACTCTTCTCCTGAAGACACTTCATTTCATCCAGCAGCTGGCACAGGACCTGGTATTTTTACTTCTTAGTTCTTTTTAAGTGTGTATTTACATGCTAAAAAACAATAAGGGTATGCTAACAGTAATTGTGAATGGATAAAGAAAAGTCTTGCTACTAGTGCTAGTAACTGTTAAAAACATGCTGTGGAGGAAAAAAGTGGTTTCTGAAAAACAGCATTCTGTGTATGTTTACTGAAGTTGACTAGGAATATGCTCACTTTGAGTCTGGAAGAGAGTTCAGAACCATTTTTCAACATCAGGTTACAATGCTGGGTGAAGTACATGCAACAGGAGGATGCTCTACCATCTAGTAGATAATGTAGCTATTTCTGAAGCAAGCATGGGGGAAAGTGCGTAGAGAAGTAGCTAGAAAAGTTGCATAGATTATAACATGTCCTCTTTTTATCTGAAATAATTCTGTAAATATCTAGGGTGAGACGTATACAGCTAAGAGATATGGCTGGTGCGTGCTGATGTGTGTCAGCATGATGTTCTGATATTCTGAGGATATATGTCAAAAGCATGTGTTGTTTATACAGCGCATGCATCTGTGCCTTTTCAACTTCGATTTTGAACCACAGGCAGTCTCCTTTTGGCCATTACTTACCTTCGTCAACTTAGATGAAGAAGTTGAAGTTGTAAAGTCTTTTGGTGGTGGAGGACGGGGACGGGGGACAAGACATCTGGAAAGAGGAGAGAGAGTCCTTATTAGTAGCTCTGTGAAGGGGAAGTTTCAGCATGACCTGTCACGTTTAGACACTGGAATATCCATGAAAGAACTTATACTGGAATTCTTGTTAGCTGCAAATTTATAGGAAACTAGGCTGCTTTAAGCCTGGCACTCAGGGATTTACTTCTTACAAATGTGTTCTGTATAGAGTTAATTTTCCAATCCTGCATTTTCTTTGCCTTTTTAAGGTTCAACAGAAGGAGAGTGGATTAAAATACAAGTCGTTTTTAGATTTCACAGGCCTTGATTTGCAGCTGTTCTGGAATTTTTACAGTAAACTTCACCAAAAGTAAGTCACTTCTTTATTGTGTGGTGAAGCACTAATTTCTGTGTATGTATAAATAAAGTATGTTTAGTTTAGTTACAGCAGTTTCTTCTTCCTAAACTACATCATTTACACAAATAACATTTTTCTACTGCTGCCATATGTGGTTTTAGCTATAATGTTATGCAGAAGCTTGAGATGTAGGTTAATTTAGCTGGTAGCTATACTTTTTTTGGCTATGTGCTCTCCACTAAGCGTTTTTTATCCGTCCGAGACAGTGACTTTCATAGAGTTATCTATTTGGTGCAAAAGAGCTTCTTTTCTAGTTTTTGCTTCTGTTCGGTTTGTGCTTTCTTACAGCCCAAGGGAGGAATGCATCTTTGCTCAAACACTGCTATTGCAGCTTCTCCAGAGCTGCTTCTCTGTACTTACTGGCGACAATAAAACTGCTAAACCTCAAGAAACTTCTCAGAGCAAAACATCTGGTCACACAGAAGCTGCGGAAGAGCTTTATAGACATCTGTGTGAAGGTAATTTATATTGAATATATTAACTGTTTTGTCTGTTCTGGTTTACAAGTGTGTTACAATAGGTACAATTTGGGAAAAGGTGTTTATTCCTGAAGGCCAAGTCAGCTACTGTTCCTTTGTTTCTTCTTCAGGTCAGTGTGTGTTAATTAGTGTATCAGTGAAACTTTCCTTGACCCTATGAAATGGTTTTATAGACTTTCCGATAACACTTGGTCTGGAAACACCTGCAACGGAAAACTTCTTTTGAACATGTCACCTGCTTGGACCGGCAGGGAATGTGATCCTTTAACTGTAATGTTACTGGGGTTCACTTATTTCTGATATTTCATATAAATATAAATGGTCTTACAAGGAGCCTGTAAGGTTTACAGAAATGCAGGGAAGATTCTGGAGCCAGTGAAGAGAATGGGAATTACACATTAGATTTCATTGGAAGTACTCTCTTTATTCAAGTATAATTTTTCTGTTAATTACCTAACAATCTCCTGAAAAGCAAGCTAGAGTTAATCCAGTTTATTTAGAATCTGTCACATCTTGAAAGCTTTATTAGCTTTGATGTTTGTCGTCTTAGTGTTCCTAAAATTAATTTACTCATTGAATAAATATATCCTTAGAAAAATCTTTCTTGCTGGAAGTCAGAAAGCTTCCCCTCATTTTCTGTGCGTTTAATGGGATTGCAAGGGCTTGAAGTTGTGTAAAAGAACACGTTTAATTCAGCTATGCCTCTAACATATTAAATGGAGTATTAATTTAAACTTGTAATTTTGTTTCCTTTTTCTATGAGCAGTAGTGGATATGCGGGACAGTAACTTCATGCCAATGAAAATGCTGAAAGAGGAAGTTAAGAACACCTTACTCAGCGGAGCAGCAATCTTTTTCCCAGATAGACAAACCAGGCGACACCAGCTCTTCACCATGATGGTAAACCACTAAATGAGAAATTGATTGTTTAGTGCCTGCTTTCTTTATGCAGAAAAGAGGACAAATCTGAGTTCTTGTTGTCAAATAATGTATATTTTGTCCTAGTAAAGTAAAAACCTTCTTTTTTTTTTTCTTTGCCTCTTCTTACCCTCCCTCTTCTCTCTCTCTGCAGCTTACCCAAAGAAAGAGGAGCTAACCCTGCCTTTCTTACCAAAAATGAATAGTAGAACACAGAAATTAGAATTCTTTCTCACAGAGGAGGGAAACAACATATCATAAAAATAAATCTTTTTCCTTTTCTAGAAAAACATCACAGAGCAAGAGCATAAGCAATCTGTACATCTTGCCTTCAGATCCTTGTGTACCCACTTCAGGTAAGGGGTCCTGAAATGGGAAATAATTGTCTGATACCCCACATCTGTTACTAAGTTCATATTTAATCCTTCTTAGAAATGTTATTCCCCTGGAAAATAATTCTCCAAAATAATCAACTGACTTTGCTTTATAAAGGAGAATACTACTACTTCGTATGTTTATTAACTGAATAGCTTATATAAAACATTGTCCAAGGTTGGTGCTGAAATCACAGTATATTGCTCTTAGGTTTCTCCTCAACTGTCTTCCAGTTTTTTAAGTGATTGATTGTCCGTGGTGATGGTTGGGTATTGATTTAATCAGTCTGGAGTCATCAGAATCCAAACTTTTGATTTTCATAGTAATTATATTGTAGGATCTCTATAGATTTGTCACAGGGCTAACTAAATTTGTGTTTTGGAACTGTGCTACTTCTTGGTTAGTAAGAAGATCCTTGTTTTGTAGTGATCAAGATCCAGGTGGACTCCTATTATTACCAGAGAAAGGAGATTCTGCAAATTTTGACATAAGTGAAGTGCTATCAGTCATGGATACCCTTCTGCTAGTGGCGGCAAGAGAGGTAACTGTCTTTGCACTCTTCCTCTTCCTGCTTCTTTGCTGGGGTTTTTGTATGCATTCAAACACAAGCTGCATGCCTGAGATATGTGCTACAGGGCTAGCTTTCCTGTCCTTCTGGATAAAACTATTCATGGCTATTCATGTCTGTAGGATTAGGTTTTCCAACCAATTGAAGCCTTTTCCTTTAAGCATTAACATTTCATAATAGCAGAGTAAGTAATGTGTAAGATGAGGTATTATTCCATAGTGCTGAAAAGACTTTATGGCATCCTATTGACACTAGGGAACGGAAGTAACGTTCCATATTGAGAGGTTAGGTCATGCCTCTAAGGGAGGTGTAAATGGAGGAGGGTCATTTACATATGCAGAAAAAATGTGCTGAGAACATTGAGTGACTCATATGTAACTATTCCTACTTAAAATTGCGATTTATCAAAACAAAATATATCAGTTGCTTCATGGTGTTATATGCTACTTGTCAGTTGATCTTTTTTGTGAGGTGAGGGGGATTATAATGTCCATCACAGTTTACTTAGTGCATATTGTGTGTCATTCTACAGCAGAAGAGGATATCCTTTTGTTATGTTCTTTATTTTTCAGTGTGAAATGATGATGCTGGATGTTGCACAGCAGGAGAGTGGCACGGTCTTGTCTTCCTTATTCTGGTCTGTTCAAGGTAGCCTGCTTTCATGGTGCTACCTGCAACTTAAGGGTAGCGATAATTCAGCCAAGGATCTTGCTGTAGAAATACTTAAAAACTGTAAGTGCTGGGATCGAATATGGAATTAAGTGTGGTATAATACAGGAGTTTAAAATGCAATTTTGTGAATTGCAGTGTAATGAGGGTGCACCTGTGGTTGCCTGAGGCATACTCATAACTGTCATAGCACTTCTAATCTCTCTAGGAAGGAATTTGTAGGCATATTGAGTAACTTAGAATGTTAGCCATACTGATGGTATTATTTTGGGAGAATCTTAGAAAATATTTCACTAAGTTTTGGGGATCAAATACTGAAAAAAACCCACCAAACCCCAAAGCACCCAAACAACACACAGTTACAGACCTTCATGTGAACATTTTGGTTTCTTTAAATGGCCCTTATTTTGATAAGCTCCTGTGTGGTGATATGTATTTTCCTAGATGTTTGTGATAGCAAGAAGAAAGGAACTTACTTAAGAAGCTGGGCATTTCTAAGGGGTGTTTTGCTACAGTGGTTGGTTGGGTTTTTTTAATGCAGCAGGCTCAGTATTGAGTAGTTAATTGGGTCAAGTATTTAATGGAGATGTAATTTTATGTAAAATTACTTCATACTTATGTTATTTGTGTATAAATAAGTTTGTTGTGTTCCTGTCTTAGATGTAAAAACAGAGTAAGGCTATCGATAAAAATTATTAGCCTCACTTGTTACTTAAGCTGCATTTCTTAGTTGTGGAGGGAGCCTACTGGATACACTGAGATCGTTGAAACAGTCTTGGGGTGTTTGATTAAATTACTGGTCACTCTTTTTTTTTTTTTTTTTTTTTTTTTTTTTAAAAATATCGTTGATAGGCATTACTTGTTTCCACAATTGACATATCACAGAAAACTTTTCTGAACTGTTTTCACTTTTGAGTGTCACTGCCTTGGGACAGCAGAGGCCTTTCCTGCTGTCTTCTTGTGCACATCACCATGCACTTAAGTGTTTGATAAAGCAGGTTGTGGTAGCAAATCCTTAAGGTGGCTATTAAGGGTTTTTTTTCTCTTTAGATGTGGGCCAGTTCCTGTCAAATATCAGAACGATTTTGCAGTCACTTTTATCTCAATATAGTGGCAAAACAATAGTAGAAAAAATAAGTAACTCTGTCTTTGCTATGGCAACTCGTCAGCTGGTAAGTGAACATTGGGATTTTGTACTATTCCCGGGTAGCATGGCTGTGGTTACTTGCATTTTCATGAGACCTGTGTTTTCTCCTAGGTCATCTTCTTGTTGGATTTTTGCACTTTAGACATTCCATACTGTACTCTGCTACAGGGATTCAGCACTTTGATAGAACCATTGAAAAGCCTTTGCAGTGAGCCTCATAAGGTAACTAAAGATCTAGGCGCTGTTAAGTACAGTGAAACAAAAGCAAAATTGCAAGAAAGGCATAGAAAACTTGGGTGATTCTATTTGAGAGTGTTTGAAAGGAGCTCAAAAACTTCTAAAAGCATGGGATGTGTAATGAAATGTTCAGTGAAGAACTAGAAATATATCTGTACTGATATGGAAGATGAGCAAAGTGACCAGAAAGTGCAACTGGAATGAGAAGCTTAGAAGGTAGATAGGAAGGAGGGATTCTGAGGATGAAGAGGAAAATAAATTAAAAATAATATGCGCTTAACATCTCTAGCTTTGTTGCTTGTGGTGATGCAAATAAAGTCTGTATGTCTGTAGCGTAGATGTTTAAATCTATAGTAGTCATCTAGACTCTCTTTGTGATCACTGGAGACTTGTAGGCACTTCAGGGGTGAGACTGTCTCCTACTCCAGCAGACTAGAATAATTTTGCTTTAGAAGTGCTTCCTTACCATGCTTATCAAAGGTGTCTTTATAACTAGTTTAGGTGTAAACCAATGCTGTAGCCTTTTAAATGCCACTTTGTATGTACATCTGGCAAATTGAAAGTACAGACACGACAATCTAGTGTGGTAATTTTTATTTTTTTAAATGCTTTACATTTGTATCTCAGGTGTGCATTTTTGTTCTACAGATGGAAATGGAAAGCTGGCAGCAAGAGCAGCCTGTAGTATTGCGAACGTGGACAATGGAATCGCCTCATAACTATGAAAATAATTGTCATGAGGTCTCAGTCTTCCTATGTCATGGGGCAACTTACTTTGAGGTGGAATTTGATGAAAAATGTGAAACTGAAAGGAGGTAATTTAATCTTGTGCTGTATTAGAGTGCAATATCTCTTTGCAGAGGAGCGATTCATGTTTCAGTGTGTAAGGAATACTTCTTGCACTCCAAGCATGCCATTTCAATTTCTTCATTGTCCTGCGTAGTATACAATCTGTTACTTTGGATGACTCCTGGTGCTGAAAGCACTTCTCCTGGCAAATGTACAGACATGCTGTTGGTATGAACTTTGTTTCCTTTGGCCTTGATCTGTTTTGTAACATTGCTGTGACCACCACAGTTTGTGCTTGTGGTATTTATTTTGCCCTCCTTAGGCAAAACTACTGGCTTGGTTTGTCTTGGTTAACATACCAAGCTACTGCTTAGTTAAAGCATGTGCCAGATGCTAAAATTAGCACCCATTACCAATTCTGAAGGGTTGGGAAAGTTCTGCAGGAAAGCAGGTCTGTGTTTGCTGGGACTATTGTATTGAAACATGAAATAAATTCCTTAACAGTCACGTGAAGCAATGCAGGTGTGGTTCAGAAAGATGTGACAGGGCACTCTCAGATGCAGCACTTGTGAAAATCCAAAAGCAGACATTTTCCCTAAAAACTTAAAAAGTAGATTTGGAGGTAATGAATTGCAATTTTCACAGGTATGATTACCTGGAGTTTACCGATGCCAGAGGTGCAAAAACTCGTTACGATACAAAGGTTGGCACTGAGAAGTGGCCTAAGGTGAGCGCCTTTAAAATTCTGAACCAAGTGATATATCCAGTCTTAGGAAATTCTTACGGTTATTGTGGAAAAACTATTCTCTAAAAGCACGTGTGCTTGTGTGTGTGTGTGTGTTTATTCCCTCTCAAAGGTGGAGGGCGGGAGGTGGGGAAGAAAGTCTGCAATGATGCAAATAAAAGGAGTGAATGAGTAAAGAATCCCTCTTTGTTGCTGTTATCAAAGGAGCAGTTAGTCAAAATGAAAAGTAATAATCATGTTTAACTGCCAGTAACTACATGGGTAAAACTTGTTGACACTCTGTCCTCACAATTTTTTAACATCATGAGACAAGCGTAGTGCTTCCCTCAGTTACGCCTTCTTCAATGACACCTACTCAAATGGGATGCTTCTCTATTGTTTTATGGCTCTGACTTCTAAAGCTCAATCAGCTATGAAATTTCTCATTAAGCTACTGAATAGAAATTTTATCTGCTTAGTATTGTGGGTTTCTCATTCAGATGGTGGGGGAAATTAGACCTGTTATGGACAGAATGTAATACTGAAAAACCACAGTTGCTGAAGGAAATTCATTACCCTGAAACGTCTTCCTGTCATGTACATTTGGCAAAATGACTGTTTTGTTGCTCTGTAGAAAGTGACCTTTAAGGCTGGCCCACGGCTGCAGTTTCTCTTTCACTCTGACAGCAGTAATAATGAGTGGGGCTACAAGTTTTCCGTCACTGCTTATGGCCTACCAGATGTTGCCGTTTCTTGGGGCTTGGATTTACAGCTTCTTGTATCCCGGTTGATGGGGCGCTTGGCTTCCCGAAGTATGGCGCTGAAATCTCTACGAGGTGAGTGCACTTAACAGCTCCAGAAGTTGTGCTGCCATATAAATAGAAGATAGAAGAACCTTATGTTTCAAATCCCCTGTGAAAATAAAGTTCCTTCTGTCTTTCCTTCTTGACTGACAATGGAAGGCTTGCCGCATTGCTGCGTAACGGCTTTTGGCCATTGAGCTGTATCCGTTTTTTGTGGCCTCTGTGCAGCAAGCCTGATCACACTTCTGCAGGACTACTCTGAAAATGTCCCAGGGATCACTGATTTTTCTAATAGTCAGAAGCCAATATTAAGAAGAAATGGGACCTGAAAGTAATCACACTAAGCTGAATTACATTTATGAGGCAATATCAGAGTTTGCCCAAATTAAGTTTGGCTAATTCCCAAAGTTAAGCACACTTAAGGTTTGGGCCACTGAAGATAAGTAAAATAGAAAATGTGAGATGGGTGCCATAAGGAAAAAAAATAAAAAAAAGTTGTTTATTCTTTAATTTCAAAACAAGAACACTTCTAGCTAGCTTACTAAATCTGAATTCATTCACCACTTTGGAGAAATTAAGCAAAGTTAAAGAGTTCTTGCTGCAATCAGGTGGTCAGTACTTACCTTGGAAAATTAGACAGGTACTTACCTGTGGATTTAGGGAACTAATTGAAATGTTCTTATCATGGAATGTTTTTCTCCTTAGTATGAACTTCCTTACATATAGCAAATTATCATGTCTTTTGTAGGAGAAGCAGCTTTTAAACTCTCTTGCAAATTGTTCAGGAATTTCTATGGGTATAAGTACAGCAAAAATGTCTACTTCCATAATGTAACATATTGTCACTATAAGATATTGATGCTAACATTAAAGAAAGGGTACATAGTTTTTCTGCACCACATTAGCGAAACAGAAGTTGGAGAATGTTGTTATATTACTTGTTCAGTCTATTTGCATTTTTTTTCCCTTACTGGATGTTTAACATTTCTTATTTTCATTAATCTGTAAAAATGAACAAAAGTATTTAGTAACGGACATGTCTGTTCTGAATTTCTTGCAGAACTAGGTAGTGAAGCAGACTTGCCTCCTTTGAAAGTAACATCAGTTCTTAATTCTCCTCTGTGGAAACCTGTCTTCAGGCACCAGATGTGTCCTGAGGCACTCCCGGGAGCCAGTCAGAGCCGTAGACTGCACCAAGATAAAAAAGAGGTACTTACACCGCTGCTTGTGTTTCATTGGCATGAAATCCTGATGTTTCGCACTGTTTCATTCAGGCTTAATTAGTTTGTACGTCCTTAAGCATATGCTGTTGTGCTAAAGTTGTCATCACTTGCGCTGTTCAATTCAAATACCAGGGAGGAAAGAAACTGTTGTTCTATGCCCTTTATTAGTTTCTATTTTCATAGAACGGTTGGGAGGGACCTTCAAAGACCGTCTAATTCAACCCCCCTGCCTTGTGCAGGGCCATCTTTCATTAGATCAGGTTGCTCAAGTGCAGCAGATATACTGCAAGTTAACTTAATCGTAGAAAAAAACTGCAAGAATTTTTCAGATAACATTAAAATAAATGTTTTCTAACATTCTTTCCAGGCTAGGAGCTCTCACCAAGATGACTGCCGTAACTTTCTTATTGACTTTGCAAAATCAGATCCTGCCCAGGACTTCAGTGGGCAAAAATCTGAACTTTTCAAAGGACTTATACAGGCGTGTAAAAAACAGGCCCCAAAGACAGATACAGTTGCTGGTTCAACTGTTGATCAAGCTGTGAACTCGACATTTGCTGCTTTGGTGTATCTGACTCCAGATTTATATGAGAAGCTTCAAAAATATGGTAACTCTAATATTAGACTATCTTAATAATGAAGACTTAAAGTTTGTAAAATGCTGTCTTATAGTTCAGTTTGTAAACTTTTGAAAAATCAGTTTAGTGTGATTTTAAAAAAAATATTCTGTATAAAGAAGTCATCGTTTACGTAGACTAGGTAAGCCTTGCCTCTAGAGTGTTTGTTTTTTATTAATATATGATTTTATCTTCAGAGCTCTGTCTAAATATTAATAACCATCATAAGCTACTGATTAAGCCTTATAAGGGAGTAGTGATGTCCTCTGGGGTTTTAATTCAGAACAGTGTGGCTCCCAGTGATTAGAGGTTCTTCTGTCATTTTCCACTCTCACTGTATCTTTTCTAAAAAGCAAGCACCAACTTATATATGTTTTTAAAAATGGGGAGGGAGGAGGTGAGAATTACCTCCCAAATCTTACACTGAGGAAACTAACTTTGGCATCCTCAAAATAAATATTGGTTTTAAATATATTTTTATTTTTTTTTAAATAAAAGGTGATGTTTTGCTTTTAACTTATATAATATCCATTGTATTACAATTTGTATATTTTCAGTAGGTAAAATGAACAACTTTTTGACTTGCACCATCCTTCCATGAAGCTTATTGATATGTTTGAAGTATTGGATGATAAGGTGTTACCTGGTTTTGAAGGGTTTCATTTTAGGCTTTCACTTTCTGTCACAATTTTGAAGCTAAACATCTTCTATTCTGAGCTATAAAGTTATGGGTAAAAATGATTGACACGAAGACTGACTTGATGACTAAAGTTGTTATTGCCTTTAGTCATTTTGTCTATATCTGACAATTCATCTAATTTTCTGAGTAAGATTGAGCACTCTGGGAGCTCAGGAAAATACTGATGAGTGGATAAGATATCCATCCTACTATTAGTTAATAGCTTCATCTGTCGGTCTTGCTGGGGCAGTCTCATTTCAGGACCCATGATCACCTATGCCATGTGATGTACAAGTGGTGCTGAAAAGGAGGAGAAAAAAAAATTAAAAAGGGGGAATGGGAGAGGGAAAACCCTGAATAGGAATGTCTTTTTCTCCATAGTCCTTGTTAGGCCAGTTTTGATGGAAACTGTTTTGTCAGGTCTTTAATTTTTGTAAATTGATCTTGAAAGTCCATTCCAGAAATTCAAAACAAAAGGGGAAAAAATTGATAACAAAATACATCTATAGAACCTTAAGTTAACACTAAGCATTTCTTGATGATTCTGATATCAATTTGCATTAGTGGTATTTGCTAATTAATAATATTTGCTAATACAGAGAGGTTATTATTTTCCATGGCTGCAGGCATCAATTTTGGGAAGAGATGAGAAAGATATTCATAATTTAACTTTCCAAATAACTCTGTCAAGGTGCAGCTTATGTATTTAAGGCGTATGAAATTTGGCAGTTTTTATACCATATTTGTCTTACAGGCAGAATTCCAAGTATTGACTAAGAGATGAAGGGAAGGCTCTAGCATAATTTTTGTTAAGTAGTCAAGTTGTGTAAAAATGGAGCTGTAAATAAACAGGACTTCTTTCTTTTGTTTCCAGTCAACAGTGGAGGCAAGGTGCCTTTGAGTGATGAGTTTGCACAAGTATATTCCCTGGCCGATTCAATTAGAATATGGATGGTAAGATCACTCAGGAGGATATCTATTAATGTCATTTACCTTAATATTTTACAATGTGATGTTAAGGAGTAGGGTGAAACCATTTTTCCCTTCGGTGTTTCTAGGTCAACTGT
Source organism: Grus americana (assembly GCF_028858705.1). Lineage (NCBI taxonomy): Eukaryota > Metazoa > Chordata > Aves > Gruiformes > Gruidae > Grus > Grus americana. The sequence goes on along the minus strand of NC_072870.1, from coordinate 8,416,419 downwards.
TTTCACTTTAGGAAGAACATATATTCACTTCTAAACTTTGAACTTAAACATTTAAATGCGTTCTTACATTCCTCTCCTTCCCTCAGCCCCAGATGTGTCATCATGAGAATTTAGGACAGAATTTGACACAAAATCAATTATATTTGCATTACTTTTCAGCAAGAACGTTTGTTGTTAGTTAGGGAGATTCTTACATAGCAGTTGGAGTTCTTTTGAGGTATAGCATAGAAAGAAATCTGTCTTAGACCTCATTCTCGCAGTAATGCAGTGCTAACAGAAAAGGAAATAATTGCTGCTTTGACAAGCAAGTAACTGGCTTCAGTTGAGAGTATGTTTTTTGCGTGTAATTTTCCTTGAAACATAAGCCTTATGTCAAGAGCTGGTGTCATCAGCTCACAACCTGGTGAGAGGAGTCTGCGTCATCACCTGCAGCTGTAGAGCGCCAAAATTCACTTAGATTTCACTAGTCTGCAGGAAATTCTAAATGTTAACAGCTATATGGCCTAGAGAACAGCTACTTCAGTCTATGGCCTGCTTTTCTGCTCCTTTTGTGAGCCCGTCAGATGTGGGCCAGCCAAATTGACTGTTGCAGTATCTTGTGAGCTCCTCCCTCCTCTTTCCTGCCTGCAAGAATTCCTGGTAGCTTGATACACTAGAGATGCTATATGTGCAGATGCACGTTAAGATGAGTAATTGCGTTGTACCCGTTGTGTGACGGGCGATGTTTGCATCTGACAGTACTCACTAGTTAGATGACATGATGCTGTTGGAGAATCTTATCCCATGACTAGATGTATATCTTTACCTGAGTGGTGGGGGTAAAGGGGAAGCTTTCTTTTTTCTTGGAAGGCTGATGCACACCCAGTCAACAAGACAGGGAGGGGTCTCAGCCTACACACCTTGAGCATCTCGATATGAGGCTGTGTTACCTGCTCTGATAGTTTAGGTACTGCACATTCAGACTTCTGGGTGTTTTGTTCTGCAGTAAGGAATAGTAAATACTGTCATCTGTTCCTGAGATTAAATTCCTTTAATGTGACGCAGTCTTCGTGCTGCCTTGCTGTATAGATATACAGGTGGAGTCATATTTTAACTATATTAACATCCTGTCTACAGTTGGAAATGAAGCAGAAATCCCTGATGGGTAGAGGAAATGATACTGAGGAGAAGCAGAACGCAGAAGCGAGTGAGGTGAACCCAGAAACTCTTGGTAAGTGTTGCCTTTCCAAATGTATAAGCATTCCAAGTAGTTCAGTAAAGCATTGCCTTGTAAATCTTAGATATTATTTTTGCTGTAAAAGGTAAGTTAGCAACTGGGGTTACTTTTTAATACCTTAAGAGATAAACTAGAGCATGTTATGTGAACTAGCTGAGATTGTGTTCTGCTATTCTTTGCAGAAAGTAGTACGTGAGAAAATTCTATGGGGAGTGACCTCTCACTTGGGTCACCTGGATCTGAACTTGCATTCATCTATTTTTGTAGATACTTCTTACCACAATTAAGTGATGTTAGAATAGCAGCTGATTGTTACAAGAATAAAATGTGTTCTCATTGACTACTGTATGCTTCATGTGGTTCAGTGTGATTATTCAAATTTAGCATTTGGAAATCTAGAATTAAGTAACTGATAGCGTCATGATCAATATAACAAGAAAAACAGTATTTGCTAGCTATCTTGGCTCAGACGGAATAAGATAAATCACTTTCTTCCTAAGCGGAAGATAGCAAGTTTGGCGTTGTATTGTCAAGATCTTAACTCTTCCAATCTTTATGCTGCAGCAAAACTTTGTATGCAGAAGAGCCTTCTGTTACTGAATTTTTTGCCTGTAAGAGCAAAGACGAAAGATTCTGCTTCAGGCAGTTTGGAAGCCCAAGACATTGATGATATCCAACAGTATGTCAGTGATAAGTGCCAAAGAAAAGGTTCTGTTGTGGACACAGACTTCCAGGCAGCACACTCATTGCCTTCCAACGGAGTAACTCATCCTGTTTCAAAAGAGGGGGGCCAAATGACACAATCTGATAGGAAGATTAAACAAGTTCCAGATCCCCTCAAAACAGAAGAAGCATCTGCATTTCATAGTAAGCCTGTTGAGAATACAGCTTCACAGCAAGAAGATATATCATCACCTCCTTCCACTCCTACACGAAAATCTCAGTTCAGCCGTGGAAGACTAAGGCTGCTGTCTTTCAGATCAATGGAGGAGCCGAGAGCTGTGCCTACTGTGAAGGAGAAATATCCTATATTGAAAAACATATTAGACTTCATTAAGGATCAATCACTTTCACATGAAAGGTACGCAAATTGAAAATGTTGCCAGTTGAAAATGTTGCCAATTATAAAATACAGAAACTTGAGGCTTATTGCTCTTCAGGTGGAATAAAACATATTTTAGCTGCAAGATAGTATTGAAAAACACTTTGTACGTGAATAGTTGTCAGATTCATGTATCAAATTTTGGTTATTCGCAACCACGTAGGGGCTCATTGAAAGTACTGTTTCCTTTGATTCACTTCTATCGTGTAGAACTTCAGAATGCAAAAAAACCAATTACTTGGTGATTTATTGTCTTGCTTCCTGAGATCTGTTTGCAGTGGCATTTTACTTTTTATCTACAAACAGTTGAAGACGTGGTATATCAGTACTGGCAATCCTCAATACCAAATATAGCATAGTTGCATCTCTCACTAAATTACCTGGCATTCTGAAAATTTAAATCAAAAGAGAGATTTCCAGTTCTCAGCTTGTCTATTTTAGGCTTTAAAACTTGGACTGGTGCAGGAAGTGCGGGATTCTGTTGGAAGCTTTATCACTCGCTCCAACTGCAATATACCACTGCTGAAACACAGCTGAAAATTTAGATACCAATCTCATGTTTAATTAGTCAAGCACTTCTTGAATTGTGATTTATTTGTGTTAAGCACAACATTTGGAAGTCCTCATAAATGTTTTTTGCTGCTTTTAGTGTTTTAAAGGTTCTTGCTTTGAGAAAATCCCAAGGGCAAAGTATTATGGAAGTGCTGAAGACAATCCGCCAGTGCCTAGACTCGCTTGGGCAACCACACTGTTTTCATCCACCATGTGTACTATTTCTGTTAGAACTTCTAGCCTGTCAGAAAGATTTTACAAAGTAAGTAATTATTTAGACAAATCTCAGCCATGTGATATAATATGTCTCAGTCCTTGTGTTTTTTCCAGTCGTGTATTAAAAACAGTAGAAACTTACTGGTTTTTAATCCATGTGGGTAATAAAAATATGACCTGAGGATTAGTTTTTAGGCTACTATGCATATCTTGCATGCTTAATTTAAAAAACAAAATAAAATAATTATTTTCAAGTGAGACTTAGTTGTACAGCTATTCATGCTGGTAGGTATCACACAGTTGAATCACAGCGTGGATACCTAGAAACATCTTTACAGTTCCAACCAGAACACAACTAACTCAAAAAGAATGTAGTTACTGCTTTAGCTTAAGTTCCTGTCTAATGGTAGATTGGTTTCTTGTCCAGTAAAGCTGCAGTGATCTAACTCACTTAATTTGTAATTACTTGTGTAGCTTTGCATCTTTATAATTTTTATGAACTTAGGTATTATCTTGATTTACAAACTACAGAAGAACTAATGTCCAAGAATGGCGCATGCTATATCTTGTTAGTCAAGCATTTGCGTGTGCGTGAACGTTCCTAACTTAGGATGCGATACCTGTACAAGACAAATTTTATTGTGGAATGGTATATTAGCTTCTGGCACGTGAGTGAAAAGCGATGGACGTGCCAGCCAAGGCCTGCGGTGCTGTGTTCCAGCTGTAGGGCATGCACGTACACAGATAAAAAAGAGGCAGAAAGATCATATTTATATGCATGTGCAATTGTTGTTCGAAGTAACGCAAGATAATCTGGAAGTTTTTTAAGTTTCACATACAACTACAAAGTGTTATCTTGAAGCAGGAGCTAATACTCTGCTGTTCTGGTTCATGTGAATTTAGGTCAGGTTTCTATCGGATGTCTGGACAGTGCTGTCTGAACTCTGTCGGTTGGCTTCTTGCTTGTCAAGAGCTTTTTATGGTCATCTGGCAGTGCACTGATTTCCTTTAAGATCCTGATCAGATTTTTGTAAAGCACCTTTTTAATTTGAAGGAATGTTCTATTGCCAGTGCCACGAGAATATTCTCTTTGTCTGTTTTGTCTCTTAACTTCTGATTCCTGGTACAGGATTATTTTCTTTTTCTTTGAAAGTGGTAGACTGCATTTTAAACAAAACTATCATCCTTCCGCTTGTGGGGAGTGTTCAGAAAATTGGCTGTTTGTAAAATTTGCACAAAGCCTGCTACCTAAAATGTACCAGTGAATTCTAGACTACTAAACTGAGTGTTCAATTTCTAGCTACTTTGGAAACTTGGAAGGTTGTGGTGCTGAGCTACACAAAGAGATTCGAGAGTCCTACTACCAGCTTGTTTTGTTCCTGGTAAATTCTGTGAAGGGATTTAGTGCTATTAATGACAGGTACAGTACATTGTTTGCATTACTTATGTGAGACTGGTTTTTTTTTTTTCCCCCTGTTCTTCCTCACCTCTTCCCATGTCATTTGTCATTTATTGTTTAATGCCTTAATGAAGTTTGACTATACTTCACATTACTTACAGAACTAAATAAGGACCCTTGATCTTGTGATCAAAAATGCCAAGATATCTTTTTATTAATACTATGCAGGAAAGGACAATAAATTCATCAATGTTAAAACCTTGACTTTTATTGCATTATGTAGTTATAATTTTGCAATAATTTTTCAAGCTTAGTAGTAAAATAATAGAAATTACAAATTTATTGTGGAATATTTGGCAAGAGTAATGCCACAATAAATAACATAATTCTGCAACCATGCTTTAATGTTGAAGCTCATGTTTTGGTAACATTCTGGTTAGAATTGTTGGGATTTATAGCCAAGCGTCCTAAAGAAACGAGAGTTTTGTGACTATAATGTTTGTTTCCCTGCTAATAACTTCCAAGAAACTGCCCAGTTTCAACTGAACAAGGCAAAGGTTTCAAAGAGAACAAGTTCCTGCAAATATCAAGAAGACGTACTGCAGAGAGCAGACAGACCCTCTTGCTGATACTCAGGGTACAGCATAAGCTCTGTTTCAGCTGGATCCATAGAGGATAGCATCTTTATTTCAAATTGTTTGGGCTATGCTTCTTACTAAATTCTGTGAGTTTATGCATTAGTAAACCTGAGTTTCTGCCACGTAGTTAATTTAATGCAGAGTAAAGCCTGGAAATCAGTGTACAGTGATTGTTCGTCCTTGCTCCCCAAATATGCTATTTCAACTTTAGGTTAGAGCTGTCATGTTTTATTGTCTTGTGTCTTTATTTAGGTCGTTGCTTCCTGCCTTATCATGTGTGCAGACGACTCTCCTTCACCTTTTGGATATGAGTTGGGAACCAAGTGACCTTTCCTTCTTTGTTGAGATTCAGTTACCCCATCTTCTTATGGCTACATCACAAGAAAACATAAGTATTCATGACAGTGTGATTTGGTGAGTCGGGAAGAACGCAACTTTCACGTGGTACTGACTATTGATACTATTCTTACCAAGAAAGTCTCCTGAACTTTGTGCTGCAACAAGCAGTAGAAGTACTATTAACAAGTAAGGCAAAATTTTGGCCAGTGTCCAGGGGCCTAACTGAAGTATTTGAAATTTTTTGCAGCAATGCTAGTGCAAAAACTGTTAACATTTTATCTTTAACCTGATTACTGCTGGAACATTTCACTTGTTTAGCAGTGTAGCAGGAGGTAGATAATGCTGTTTCTTGTCTTAATAAATATCAAATGTTTTTAACACCTGCATGTTGCAATTTTATAGTAGTTGTACTTGCAAATGTGAAGGCCAGAAAGCTTTTAAAACGTCTCATCTGATCTGCCAGCATTACCAAAAGCAGTTTGGATTTTCTGATTTTGCATTATAGTCCCCCATACGCATTTAAAAACTTGTCACAGAGGCAAGAGGCAGGTGTCTGTATGGTCATTTATTAACCAAGTGAACTGGAGTTCTCACAATTAGCATGTTGTAGCACTTTGTTCTTTAAAAAAAAAAAGTATCCAGAGTTTTATTAGAGGGAAGCCTGATTGTATTCAAACTTAATTTCGAGCTTGCTTTTCTTTTAGTCAGTGGAGTGAAGAAGATGAAATTGCAGACTACAAGCAAAACTGTGAGTGGATGGATGAATGTCAGGATGTAATGTTTGAGACCTGGTATGAAAAGATAGCTCAAGCTGACCCAGAGAAGCAGAGAAAGGTGACTTTATGATTTGCTTATTTATCTGCAGAAGGGGTAAAGAGGAGACTTTTAAAAGCCTAAAGGAGAGAAAGGAATCTGGCTTAAACTGAGTTTTCATGAGTTGGATCCCTGGCTCCCTGTAAGCTTTCAAAAGTCTAAAATGATGAAACAATCCCCATCCTTTTCTGGCACGGGAAGTGTTCTGCTTTCTGTCTAAAAAGGACTTTCTCAAAGTCAGGAAAATAACTCAAGTAAATTGTGTCCATTTATTGCTCTAGATGCACATGTTTGTTGCTCGTTACTGTGACCTGTTAAACGTGGACATATCCTGTGATGGCTGTGATGAAATTGCACCGTGGCATCGCTACCGCTGTCTACAATGTAATGACATGGATCTGTGTAAAACTTGTTTTCTTGGTAAGAATCACTTAAAACCCTCAAAACCCTGTATTCAAAGGCAAAATAGTGTCTTCTAAATTATACATAAAGTGAAAGACTTTTCTTCTGGATATGTTAGAAGTGTTAAGCTTTCTTTTCCTAATCTGAACATAACTTGAAATTCAGAAAGATCCTTTCTCAAAAAGGAGTTATGAGGAAATCTTAAAATGTTTCTTTACAGGTGGAGTTAAACCTGAAGGACACGAGGATGACCATGAAATGGTTAACATGGAGTATGCCTGTGATCACTGTCAAGGAGTTATCATAGGTCGGAGAATGAACTGCAATGTGTGTGATGACTTTGACCTTTGCTATGGGTGCTATTCTGCAAAGAAATACTCTGACAGGTATTAAATGTGTGATTTTATTTCTCCCACTTCACTTGGCAGAAAAGCAATAATTAGCAGCTAAGTACAATCAGTCATTCTCATGCTGCTTCCTGCAAGGTTGCATCTGACATCAGAACATCTAGTGGGTGTCCTTCAGGGAAACATAGCAAATATAGGACCAGTTCAGCAAAAATTTCTACAGTTTGGAAACCTGCCCCAATCTCTAGTAATTAGTAGCAATTGTTTCCTAGCCATGGCTCCGAAAGTTGCAGAAGGAGAGTTACCAACCCTGAATGAAAGGATAAAAGAAACGAACACTGCTGTGGTTAGACAACATAGCTTTCAGTGCTTGACACCAAAGATCTTAAAAAAAACAGGTCTAGAGTTTGAAACTCTGGAAGGCGTTGGGTTTTTCATAGCTTCCTGTAAAGGTGTCGTGTGTTACTAACTACATTGGTTGGCAAGAAAGCAGCCATATTTCAAAATTATGTACCTTCTTCTTTCAGTCACTTGCCCACTCACAGCATCACGGTGTACCCGATGGTGACTATTCGAATCAGTGACCGACAGAGGCTCATCCAGCCATATGTCCACAATTATTCCTGGCTGTTGTTTGCAGCTTTGACTCTCTATAGTGCAGATCTGGCAAATGGGGAGGAAGTAGAAGGGGAAAAACTAGATTCACAGGTCCTCAGTCATGCCAGAGTTCTGCAACATCAGTGCATACAGCTCATCGGAGACTGCTTGATGAAAGCACAGCACGGAAAAGGTGAGTCAGCTCCTCCTTCACTGAAACAATGGTTTCTAGCAGGTGTCAGAAAAATCTGTGATTACTCACTTTGAAGTTTCCAAAGGAAAGGGGAAGCTACTGTGTACTTCGCTGAGAATAACTGTTTATGTAGAAAGCAAATGCAGAACAAGTGTCGTTCAGGGTCATTGGAACGTGGAAAATAGGGTGCTTGAGAAAATTAATTTTATACTTACATAAATATTCAAGACAACTTGGCAACTCTTCTGGGTTTTTTTTTTCCATCTTAGATGTTGTAAAGGGATCAATCAGTATAGCTTCATGTTCTGTTAGTAATGAGTTAGTGACAACTGAAGGACTTGAAGGAAAGCAAATAACTTGGTGGAAAATGTTTTTTGTTCTGCATCTCTTGGCAAGATTTTTTTTAACCTTATTTGTGGTATGAGATAGGTTTCTGAGGATGATGTCCCTTTGTCTGGAAACGAGGATTTCTGTGAACTGAGACCTACTACAGAAAATAGGGTGATACAATAGAGGCCGTGTTGAATGTATCAAAAATTCTAGACTCAAATTCAAATAAGTTTACTGGTGTGTTTCCTGAGCAGTTCTAATACAGCTGGAATACCACCACCACTACCAAATACTTATGCATACCCATTATTTAATCTGTTTGGTTTTAATGTACAGTTTTGGTGTATAAATATTTAAGTGGTCAGAAGATTAAATAAAAGCTAAGACAAATTTCATTTACCTTTCATAATTTACACTGTTGGGAGGTATCTCTAACACTTCTTAAATTAATTAAAACTTCTGCCCTGATGGTGTCTGTGTGAGGTGGAAAATGTCACCACCTGTTCATCACAGTGTTATTTAATGGAACTACATAATTAAGTGAACATGATGGGGAACATCTTTTTGATGGAATTGATATTCAAAAGAAGTGTGTGAGGGAAAGTTCACAGTTCTCTTTCAAAATGTTTCAGTTCTGCTTTTTGCCTGTCTTGCAACTCAACAGCTAAATAGCTTTTATAATTTTCTTGCTTTCAGGTCTGAAAAATTTAGCTCTCCTTTGCATGTTACCAGAAGGTGAATCCTTCTCAGAGAATGACACTGTTTCAGTCAGTCCTCCAACAGATGGTGCTCCAAAAAGTGATAAAGCAGTGAAGGGAAGAGATGAGAAACCAAGCACAGGCTCTTTTATGCGTTGTAACGTAAGTACCTGTTATTTACAGAACCCCTGATATCAATTAGATGATGCGTGTTCTTCAGAAGCTTACCCATCCTATTCTGGATATGTAACTGAAATAATGGATAGTCGTGATTTCATTTGTAGGTAAAAGTTGGGGGGCAAGGGAACAGTTATTGGTTGGTTCGTTTTTTGTTAGATCCAGCTGATCAAAGATGAAGGCATCACCTTATGTTCTCACAGGCAACTGATTCACAAAGGCGTTGGAGGGAAGGGGCAAAGGACGTTCTTTCTGAAAGGGTTGTCATTTCCCCCTAGTTGTTAGCACTGTTTAGGTAGGAGAATGAGTTTCCTACAGTTTTATACAGCGTATTAAACTATTACACTGTAATAGTTTAATGCATGGAGATACAGGCAAAATAGAGAAATGTATTTTCACTGTATGGAAGCTTACGACATGCATACATCAAGAAGTTCTTAACCAATAAAAGGTTTTGATATTTGAGGAAAAATGTTCATCAAATGCAGATGACTGGCGCCTTCTTTCCATGGCTGTTTCTGCAGGTATTAAGTTTTGTTTTAATCTTTTAGTGTCTTTGTTTTATTTTTAGGGGAAAGGAGATGCTCGCAATGAAATCCAGTCCCCTGCAGAAGATAAAGGAGGAAAACAAGGAAGTGAAAGCAAAGTTGTCTCTGCAAAGAAAGCTGTTTTGAGACAAGAGTCAGACTTGTCTGTGGATGATAATCTTTCTCCAACAGGTAAAAGATTATTTCTCATTTTCCCTGTCACAGAAATATCCATTCATATGCAAAGCAAACAGCTGTATTTTTTGTTCCTAACCCATTTTTGTGTATTTGCAAATGTCTTTAATGCAAGTGAGCTGTCTGCTCTGTAAAAACCTGCCAAGCATACTGCGTGGAACAACTGCTACCTTTCAATCAGTTTAAAGGATTCTAGAAATGGTAGTAGAATTCCACTGATCTATATCCATGTATAGAGATTATAGGTCCCGGCGGTCTAACACAATACTTGTGAATTCTTATGTACTTGGAACCAGAAGTTAAGTGTCTTATTCTATTAAAGACTGGTATTGTTAGAATTATGATAGTAAAATGGATCTGTTCATAGTATTGTCCTTTATGCTTTTGAATAGATGTTGTAAATCTCTTTACTTACTAACTTTTAGACGCATTTATAAAGACTTACTTTTCAAATTTTAATAACATTTTTAAAAAAGGGATTTTATCCTTAGATTGTAATTACAAAAATTAAGCTATTAGTTCTTCTCCTGTTTTTTTAATGTCATTTTGGGGATTTTCTTCTTTTGTTTTAATTTAAAAAGGAGATGACTACCTCTTGGAGGATTCAGCCCAGAAGCAAGCAGAGAAGGTTTTAATACCTAGCCAGGAGCAAGTTTTTGCTGAATGCTCTCAGAAGAGGATTCTAGGATTGCTTGCAGCTATGCTACCACCTTTCAAATCGGTTAGGCCTTCTTACTTTCAATCTGTGTAGTTTTCTGGATATCACAAATAATGTGAATAAAATTCATAGCAATTAAATGTGGGAGATGGGCTGTCGTTGCTTACGTGTTATAAAATGCGAATCAGAACATCTTAAGACATTTCGCATTACTAAGGGATATAAGGGCTTGTTCTTGCGTGGGGGAAGAGGGAAGGCAAATTTAGCTTATCTGTAAAGCAGTCTATCTTAACTGTTCAACATCTGCAGAGTTTAAACCATCAGCTCAGGTTTACGTGTCCGGTCAGCATAACAGGTCAACAACAGAAGTAAGAACCTAGTTTCTCATTTCCTTTTGTCCCATTTGAAAGAACATTAGAACAGAAGATTTCTGTATATGCTATAGCTTTGACTAAAAGTCTTGTTTTCTTTCCCTGCCTTACTGAGATTTTTCTTTTTCCTTAGGGCTCCACAATGTCTTTGATTAACCTGGAACAAATACTTCCACTGATGTTTCAGGTCGTAATCTCAAACGCTGGCCACCTAAATGAAACTTATCATTTAACATTGGGACTTCTGGGCCAGTTAATCCTGAGACTTATGCCTGCAGAAGTGGATGCTGCAGTGGCTAAAGTCCTTTCAGCCAAACATAATCTGTTTGCTGCGGGAGATGGGTCTACAGTGCCAGAAGGCTGGAAGACAACTCATCTTCTGTTCAGTCTGGGAGCTGTGTGTTTAGACAGGTGCCTTTTATTTTAAACCTATTAGTTGCTCTCTGATGACTAATACTAATTTTCTTTCATATTTGCCTCATGCATAGGGGCTTTTTAATAGAAAGTCAATTAAACCTGTACCCTGATCATGGCATCTGCAGCCCTTGTTGCAGTGAGAATCTCTTAATTTCCTTCCAAAAGAAGGCTGTCTGTTGAAGAGTGACTTAATTTTCTGTACTTAGCTACGCAGCATGTTATTGTGGAAGAAGTAAGGTTTGAAACCTGGAGGAAAACCAAAATAGAGTCTTATATTTTTTGTGTGACGCTAATTTTCTCCCGTGGAGTTACCTATCTCTTGTGTAACTTGGGAAAGGAGGAATGTGTGTCATGTGAGAACTATCACCAGTTTTGAGTTCCGGATCTGGGCCTTTTATGTAAGAGTATTAGAGAGAGAGATTTTTATATAGTAAAATTGCACTGGAAACAGCAAGGAGAGGCAGGGCAGGTGTTCCATTTTGAAGATCTTGAGATAGCGCTCAAGCATTCTAACATTAATATCATATTTCTTAAATCTGATAGTGTTATTTTTCATTGTAGCTATGTTTCATAGGGAAGGTCCATAAGCAAATAGAAAAGCATGTGAAATTTAAAGGCAGAATATCCACAAGATCAGCTGAGGCAAAGTAGTTTCTCGAAGACTAACTTTAGAGCAAGGATGCCAGTCTCATTAGATTATTTGTGTAGTCCACAGAGAGAGCAGGTAATCATGTATGTGGGAAATAAACTACTTGCTGTTGTGCAAAGAAGAACCTTTCAGCTCTAAACTAAAATTAGAAATTAAAGGTGACAAAGCTCAGGCACACTTTGATTTGGGACTGTAAACCCTTTAAGAAAACAGAGTAGTATTTATGTTCTAATGATGAAAACCAAAACAGAATTCATGTGTTAGCTGACGTGAAAGCTTCAAATATTTGGAAGAACAGTTATATAAGGATATGAAAGCCATAGCTATGACAGATTAACAGTGATACGCTGTCTTGAGGAAAAATAGTGTCAGGTAAGTCTGTAGTCAGCCCTCCTAATTCAGACTGCTCTTGCTTTCCAGTCGTGTAGGTCTGGACTGGGCAAGCTCCATGGCAGATATTCTTCGATCTTTGAACTCTTCTGCGCAGTGGCATAATGTGATCGCTGCTTTCACTGACCATTGCATTAAGCAACTGCCCTTCCAGCTAAAGCACACCAATATCTTCACTTTATTGGTGCTGGTTGGGTTTCCTGAGGTAAGTGGCCTATTGATACTAAAGGAAACTAAATTGGTTAGAGCTTTTAGGTTTCTATTTCTAAATACTACGGATTTCATCAATTGGGGACATCCATTATAAACTGTCAAAACACGGTGTATGTCAGAGTTCACATCTTTCCACTTGCGCACAATTAATGTTTGTCTAATGAAGAATAAGGTAGCTGGTTTTGCCTTGCATTTCTTTGAGTGCTATTTTTAACTGTCACGAGAAAACCAGCTTAGTATGTTTGAGTATCAAAAAGGGCTTTTTATACAAGCGAAACAATCCAATCTCACTCTTGATAGTCATAACTCTGATATATTGCCTATGTAGCATTGCGTTGGTTGTTGTGGGCATTTTTTTATAGAAGTGAACTGCCATTTTCTAAAGATCAGCAAATACCTGGCAGCGAGCAGATTATTCAGCTAAAAAATACAATACCAAGCATAAGCAAATGTGACCAATATAAAAGATGGCTGTGTATTTACAAATAAGTATTCCAAACCATAACTGAAACTTTTGCTGCAATTTCAGGTGCTGTGTATGGGGACTCGTTCTGTGTACATGGATAATGCTAATGAGCCTCATAACGTGATCATCCTGAAGCATTTCACAGAGAAAAACAGGGCAGTTGTAGTAGACATCAAAACCCGAAAGAGAAAAACAGGTTCTGTCACACTTTTATTTTATCAAAGAATCACAGAGTATTTTCTTACAGTTTTTTATGGATACCCAAAAGCATATCTTAACTAGACCACTTTTTGCAGGCCTGCAGAGTTTGAATTCCGTTATTAGTAAGTCGCCTGATTTTCTGCTCATAGGTTAAACCAAATTGGGAAGCTTCTGCAGTAAAGGTTATGGAGACTCATTTTCTTTTTAAAGCTCCGACTTTTTTTTTTTTTTCAGAAGGATTTAGGAAACTGTTGAGAGCATTTTATTAATTGAGAAATCTCAGAAATAGGCTTTTGATTAAGCAATTGTTTCTGTTTTGAGATTTGCTTACTGTTTGTGTCTTATCCTTTGCAAACACGTACTTAATGTTTTAAAATGGTTGCAAATTTAAAAAATGCACATGCTGCCTCTGTGTAGTTAGGTGCTGTGTATAAAGGAAAGGTACTCAGAGCCTGAATGTTTTTGGGATAGTCCACTTTGTTGCTCCCGAAATACTCTGCATTTTTGTGAAGTGCCTGTTTCCACTGTGGGCAAGATGTGCTACCTACTAGCAAATGACGATTAAGAACAAATGCAAACATACCCAATATTGACTGACTGCTTCTGAAATGATGCTGTGTTGACTATTTGGTCCTGTAAAAAAGCATACCATGAGGACAGGCCTAACTTCTTTAATCACGTGCTTTATAAAATGTCAGGAGTCTTATCTTCTCTTCTTTCCCCCTGTCTGGAAGAACTTTTCAAAACAGTTTCAATACCCCTAAAATTTAAGACAGAAATGTAAAAAGTGTTATACAGCATGACTTAGAGTATACTTCAGGGAATGTGTCTGGGTGTTTTAGAATAGTTCATTCTAGGGCATATCAGTAGAGTGTGGTGGCTTTTATGGTGTCTAAAGGCTATTAAAAAAAAACCCAAACAACAAAACCCCAAAGCTAGATGCTGCCTCCTGCGTCCCATTCGTTGTACCAGAGAGAATTTTCTTCCTGTATTTCACTTTAAGAGTTCAGTCAAGCTAAACATTTAACATATAAACAAATCAGTTGGATTTCTAGGAGTGGGGGCTTTCAGCTTTGGCATACGTGACCTAGTATTGAGAAGATAATAAAGCAAAGGTTGTCCTAAGATTTGACTATTGAAGTTGTTTAAAAGACACTTGGAAAAATCAACAGACTAAACCGCTTTTTGATATTGAAAGATTTGAATCTAAAAGTTTTTTGGGTTGGGGTTGTTTTTTGTTTTTTGTTTTTTTTTTTTACTGTTAACATTTTAAACAGTAAGATCTGCAAGACTTATTGTCATACCAATTACAGGTCAGAATGTTCCCTATTTTAACTGTAAAATACGACACGTGCTGCTTTGTATGCTGAACTGTTCATGTGCAAATATGTGCAGACAATCAGCTGTTGCCAGAAGTTACCTAGGGATTTTTTTAACTTGCACTGAAAAATGAATTATTTTCTTGACTATTCAGTGAATCTGAGATAACTTCAGTACAAGAGCAGATAGGAAGTTCTTTTACAGTCTCTTTTAATATGACTGTGTTTATTAGAATGTACTTCATGTATGGATCATGTTCATGTCTGGGCCTACTCATATCTATTGGTAGGAGGTGATTTCACAACATTTTAAGATGAACCTAGTGAATTATGTGTTTTCTCTCTTGTAGTGAAAGACTACCAGTTGATTCAGAAGTGCGGACAAGAAGGCAGCGATCCCCAGACCCAGCTGAGACAGTACCTCCAGCACTTTGTTCTTATATCCACGCACCTCCTGCAAACCAGCATGGACAGTAGCTATGCTGAGGCAGTGGAAGCAACTTGGGTCTTGTCACTCGCTCTAAAGGGGCTTTACAGAACACTTAAGGTATCTATCTTTTGCCTGACATGTAGAATATAATAGATAAATAAAAGTTCGTATTCTACTTTGCACTACAGGAACTTGGGTATTGACCAAGCGCATTGGGGAACTAACACAAGTTGGTTTCCCTCACAGCTGGCTCCTTTTATCCCCTGTATGTAGGGGGTTGAAAATGTCGTAAGGCTTTAAATGGCATTCAGGAGTCTGAGTTGAAAGTTGGATCACTTTTCCTTTGTGGGGCTGACCATTCATGAAAGCTGAGGAAGATATTTATAGGGATAACACTTCATGGAGTGAAGCTCACTTGCCCCTTTTCTTACTCTTGAAGTAACTGAAGAGGGGATCTGTATTTTTCTGGACTGTCAGAAGAAACCAGACATCCAGTTACTATTCTGTGTGTCTCATAGATAATACTCTTAAGGCATTTGAAGTAGGGATTTATGCTTTGGGGTGGTTTTTTTAGGGAAATGAAAGAAAAAAATCCCTACCATAGTTCATCTGGGCAGGAATTTTACGTGAGGCTATGTGATAAGGCCTTTCAAGCATTGTGATGTATTGTTCCCTATTTATTTATTTATTTGCATCTGTCTGTCTGTGTAGATTCATGGTTTTAAGGAGATCCAGGCTGCCTTTCTTCAGTCTGGTTTACTCAAGCTTCTAGTGAAGAAATGTAGCAAAGGAACTGGCTTCAGTAAGACCTGGCTTCTCAGAGACTTGGAGGTAAGAAAATAAATTACATTTTGTAAACAGTCAGGCTTCACACAGAGGCACGGAAGGTTATGGCACTGTACTTCCCTCTTGTGAAGAAAGTCTCAAGAGTATTTCTAATTAGTCTTTATAAAAATGTTCACTTAACTGTATCCCTGAATCTGCCTTCCTCTGTCCATCGTAATGGTATAGGTAATAGACTAACTTCTTTAAAGCAGGACCTGATTTTAATTAATCTGATCATATTTGAAAGAAATTTTGAAGGTGAGGCATTAATCACCTGCTCAGTTTCTTTTATGAATTTTACTTAGACTGTTCTTGAAAATTCCATTCTTCAATTTAAAAAAATAATAATAATCAATCTCAGAGAAAAACATTACTTGCACTAGTCACTGACTTTACAAGATATATCGCAGTGCAATATGGGGAGATCAATTTGCATGTGGGCACATTCTTTCTGAATGTTCATTAATTGCTGGAAGGTAAGTGTGGTTCAGCTGTTAGTTATGTTTTATCATAGGCAAGAGTTGTGTTAATTTGTACTTCGGATGGTAGCAACGAGAGAGAGAGTAAAGCCCTGGTGTTCCTCTGACAAGTTGCCCCAAGTGGTTGGTTAGAAATACTGCAGAATCAGATCTGGACTGTGGGACCTTGCTGTCTTCTGACCTACAGCCAGAGAACCAGCCCTGATTCAGAGGTGTCCCACTTTCCTCCCCTTTGGGCAGCATCGTACCAAACGAATGCTCTGCCCTGAGCACTGAAATGTCTCACCATAGTTCTGCCTGCATTAGTCCTTGGAACTGAGGCTGACGCAAGTTGGAGGACTAAGGAAGTGCGTAACACTATTTTCTTCCTGCTCTGAGTACTAGTGGCGTTGGCTGTGCCGAAGCCAACGGTACGTTTTCAAAGGAGAAGTATGTGTAGGGGCATCACTGGCTTTTTGGTGATAGTCACCTCTGCTCTGTTCTTGTCTAAGAATCCTCAAAACGTGGATGTGCTGAAACGGTTAAATAATTATTTTCTCAATTTTTTACGCTTTTGACTAATCACTTAAGTTGACCGTGTAGCAGCCTGGAAGGTGTAACTCATTTGTGAAGTGGGAGATGGTATGGTTTTGTGTTTTGTTTTTTGGGGGGTTTTTTCTTTCTTTTTTTTTTTTAGGTGCTGCTTCTTTTTAGAATACCATGTGTTTAAGCACTGTCCAAATCTTCTAATGTTCTTATAAAATGCTGATTGCAGATACACTAATAATATCTACAGCTGTCACACCATATGCTATCTTTCTGTGTAGATTTTGTCAATCATGCTGTATTCCTCAAAGAAAGAGATCAGTTCCTTAGCTGAACGTGAAGATACTGAACTGGAAGAAAGGGAACAAGATCAAGATGTGGAGCAACCCATTGTCGGTCCTGTTGATTTAGAGCAGAACAAACTTGATCCTCTGGAGGGTTTGGATGAAGCCACCAAAATATGCTTCTTGGTACTTAAACTTATTTTTGCCTCCTGTGAATTTGCTAGTTGCATAAAATATTTGGTAGTTTATGTAGCTGTGTTTCTTCTAAATTTACAGAATATGGGTCTATGATTTCAATGTATCGTTATAGAAAGGAAATAAAACTTCCTACTAGGACTTCAGTAATGAACACTACAAAATCATTATGAAGCTTTTTGCTAAATTACTTTTCATTTTTACTAATCCAGATATTATTAAGTTCATTAATTCTCCACCTATATGATAAGTGGGAAAATAATACTTAGTCGTCCTTAAAGAAAGGAAATACCTAGGTTGTCTTTCTTTTTCCCCTGTAATGTCATCTTTTTCTTTCTTTTTTTCTTCTTTTATTTTCCCCCTCCTTGCTTAGATGACACATGATGCACTTAATGCCCCTCTCCATATTCTTCGAGCCATGTATGAGTTGCAAATGAAAAGAACAGATTCTTTTTTCCTGGAAGTTCAAAAGAGGTATGTGAAAGACTGGGTCCAGCAGAAAAACAAAGTTACTAGGTGTGGGTGGTAACCTAAAATCTAAAAGGTATCGAATAGAAATTATTCCAAGGATATGATTTGGTTTTCATGTGTGAAAACGTAAAGAAATAAACTACTACTAAGTTGTATTTATGGAAATGAGTCACCATCTTGTGAAATATGTTGCACGTTCTTTTCAATCTAACTCTTATATGAAGATCTACTGTGTCTCTAAATTATCTGGATTGAGGAAGAATGGACAGCTTAGCTGTGGCTTCTAGTAATCAAGGTCGTGGAGCCACCATGTTCTCAGAGATGAGTAATTTTGTAACGTGTAAAATCTTTGACCTGTTAGAACAGGAAAGCTGGTTAACGTAAAATGATAAAAATAGGTAGAGTTTAATGAATCTTTCTAAAACAGAAGGTAAGAAGATTAATTTGCATTTAATTGCACTAATTTAGTTTGCATTACTTTCTAAACACATTTGTGGGAGTTTTTTTGTTGTTGTTCTTTTGCGTCTTTTAAGGTTTGATGGGGATGTAATTACAACAGATGAGAGGATCCGAACACTGGCTCAGAAATGGCAACCCAGCAAGCGTTTGAGGTTGGAGGAGCAGAGTTCAAAAGCAGTAGATACAGATATGATCATCTTACCCTGTTTGGTACGTGCATCTCCACAAAAAAAATAGTTGTGAAATAATGAATTTTGTCATTGAATAACTTTTTTTTTTTGCTTAGTAGCTTCAAACCTGATACTCTTTTTTAAACATCTAAAATAATCTGTTGTTAATGTTTTATGTCAAAATGAACAAGAAGGAAGTATTTCTTCCTCGTAATTTCTTCCTTAAGGAAGTAAGAGAACTTGATTCTCAAGTCAGGAGAACAAATTGTGATTGTGGGCTGCAATTTCCTCTCCTTGTACAAGAGAGATTGTATCTAATTACTGTAAGCTTATGCCTAAGTGTTACTGGTTTAGCATATTATTGTTATCTTACAGTAATTTCAGCAGAACAAGATAGCAATGAATTTGTCTTGTAAAGTAGACGCTATACTTGCAAGTTTGAGGTTTTGCATTCAATAGCATGGTCCCACAGCTCTGATTTATTTTGGGTGCTGACTCCTGGCTGTGTGATATCACCAGCACAGTTGTCTATCAGTTGCATAGCAAACTGCATCAAGGGCTTCCTGAAGTAGTTTTATTATACAAAAAAAAAAAAAAAATAGGCCTTATAACAGCTCATACAGACGCTGTGAAATATCCACCCCTGGAAATTCTCAAAACTTAACTGGACAAAGCCTTGATTTTGGAGTTGGCTCAGTTTTAAGTCAGATTTGGACTGAATGATCTCCAAAAGCCCCTCCCAACTTGCCTCACTCTGTGTCAGAAATAGCATAGCGCTTTGTTGCTTTACCTCTGTAGGTCAGCTTAAATTTACGCTTCTGGTTAGAATTCTAACTGCTGTTTCTGCTCATGTGTAGAGTCATGAATGCATTGGTGCATAGTGAAGTCTGTTAACATAAACAGTCTTTTTGAGGAATTCTGTCCCTGTAGGTATGTGAGAGATCACGCTTTTGTGTTTGCATTTGATTTTCAGTATGTAAAAGACAAATTCATTTGTAGATTCAGCTTGCTGTCTGATATTCTGATCAGATAACCAAACATAAGGAAGTAAATTATTGAGAGCCCATTTTCAAACTTGCATTTCTTTTTTGCAGTCAAAGCCTGCGCTCTGTGATAAAGCAACAGAAGAAACCAATCCAGTTGCCCAGAAACTGATAACCAACACAGAGAGTGATCTACAGCTTAGTTACGCCAAGCAACGCCGCACGAAGAGTTCCATACTCTTGCACAAGGAGCTGGACTCTAGAAGTAAAAAGGCTGTGAGGGACTACCTGTATCGTGTAAATGAGGCAACTGCTGTTCTTTATGCCAGGCATGTGCTGGCATCATTGTTAGCCGAGTGGCCAGATGATGTGGCAATAAATGAGGAAATCCTTGATCTTAGTGGCCCAGCCCATATGACATACATACTGGACATGCTTATGCAGCTAGAGGAAAAGCAGTTATGGGAAAAAGTAAGTGGATTTCACTTATGCATGTGAATAAGCCCTGTGCCTACATGCCACGAGGCTCTGACTAACAAAAATACTTGCAGTTCCTTTTTTAAACTAAATTGAAACTCTAAAATTTAAATTAGTCCTGAAAAAGCAGTTGGAATCTGTCAGTGTCTTAATGTACTGATTTTGTTAACAGAAAATGGAAAAACTAGCTCTGTGGAGACAAGTCTTTGAGTTATAAAAGAGCTATGTGGGAAAATAAATCTTATAGAGAAATTGGTGAAATAGGCAGTCCATTTTGAAAGCTGCTTTTTGTTAGATCTCAATGTGTATATTGTAATACCTGCTACTCCATTGATGAGCTGACTGCTGCTGTGGTGGAAGTGATCTTGAGATTATAATAGAATGTTGTAATGAAAATGTCAGCTCAATGCTTCGACTGCTGTGAAGCAAATCAAGTGCTGGGTATTTTCAAAGTGGGAATTAAAAAGAAAACAGAAGGCACTGGTATGGCACTGAACCAATAGTATGCTGTCATCTGGACTACAGTATGTGACCTGACTTCCTCATCTCTTTTAAAAAGAAAAGAAAAAAAAAAAAAAAGATGCAGTACAACTGGAAGAGGTCTGGAGAAAAGTGGCAGGAGTTATAACCATGGAATATCGTCAGTATGAGGAACCAACTAGTTTTCTTCATTGCAGATCTTTGCCCTGTGGGGGCCTGGGGGAAGGAGGAATAATGAAAAAGTCTGTTCCTCCTTCTCTGTAGTTTTAAAACAGTAAGCAGCATCCAAAAGTTAAACACCAAGTATTATTCACTGGCCCTCCCAGTAAGGAAACAAAGGAGTGTCAGATTAAGGTAGTAAGTGGCAGGTCCAAAACAAACTGAAAGAACTGGTTCTTGACACAGTATGTCATGGAAATTGTTGCCACAGGGTGTTTATATAGGTTCAGAAAATGACAGGATGAACTGATGTAATAAAAATCTGCTCAGGCATATTAAATACAAAGATATAGCCTTTGTCTTGGGCTATTCTGCAAAGAATGCATTCAGGGAATTATGCTACATACTGCCTTTTGTTTTTTAAGCCCCTTTCCCCCAAGAAATCAATTTCTGGCTGATCTGGAGATGCACCATTTGGCCTGAGCTTGCTTTGTGTTTTATAGAAGGAGTTAGAAAATTCAGATGAAGAGATGGAATAGGTTGCTATAATGACCTGTAAAGGGCCTTGAGTAGCAGTACTCCTCATTAAGAGCTTTTGTGCGCTTTTGAAAAACTAAGAAGAAGTGGAGATCAAGGTTGTTCCGAATTATCATTTAGTGTGTCCTGATAGATTAAATGGCATTTATTTGTACTTCTAAAGATGCAGCTCTTGCATGTAGTGCTTTCAAACACTGCAGCCACTTAACTGATACTTAATTGTTCCTTTTTATACATGGAGTTGTACATTTTGAAGGCTAAAACATATGATGCGTTCTGTTCAAATCAAAACCTGTAGGTATAGAAGGTAGAGGTGTCTGTTTAGTATGTTAACAAACTTTATCCTCCCTGTTTACAGCTTTAGTTTACTGTTAATTACTTCATGGATTTGTGAAGAGATGTAGCTAATAGCTCTCACTTGTTTTTATCAAATAAAGACTGAAAGATCAGAAACAGAGGACAGTAAAATCTTCTGCACTTATGACGATGACGCTTGTAGACATCATTTGTGAATGTCTAGTTTCTTGCCAGTAGCTCAGCTCTTTCTTCTGAAATGAGTCTTGTGTCAATCATCAGCATGTAAGTTTGTAAATGTTGTTTTGATAGCAAATTGTATTTACGTGATGTGTTGCTTCTCCCCAGATTCTACAGAAAGTACTGCATGGGTGCAGTGAGAGCATGCTGGGAACGATGGCGTTGACAGCTTGCCAGTTCATGGAGGAACCCGGAATGGCAGTCCAAACGCGTGAATCTAAACATCCTTACAACAACAATACTAATTTTGAGGTAAGTTATACACGTATTACAGTGCAGTGGATTTGCATGACTTGAAGACTAGTGGAAAATATTAATGCTCCATGTGTGTACCTGTGGGACTTCTGTGCCTGAAGCTCCTGCGAAATGTCCTCTCCCGTCTTGCTTTCGCAGAGGCTGATGCCAAATGACTGAGGCCTTGCTCAGTAAGAAATATGTTCAGTGAGGCACTTTAACACAGTCCTAATTCAATCACGTGAAAAGCGCATAACTGAAATGGTTTTACTATGTGTGTGTTTGAAGGAGATCATATACTTAAATGGTTTCAGGGCCTTAATGAGCAAATATTTCTACCCTTTCATCCAAAGGTCCGTTTCACTTGGCCTTTTACTTCCTTGTGCTCTTAGGCAAAAGCTAGGACTGGAGTCTTGTCTTCCCCCCCCCCTATTTCTCATTTTAGACTATCTTCTCCTGACAGTTTCTGATTTTTCTTTTCTTGGTATTGTTTGAAAGCATTTTTCCACTATAGTTTGCGAAGTAATTGTTGCCTCTGGGCAGTCTTGGGATTTTTAACTTCACTGCAGCTGTGACTCTTCTGATTTTTATTCTTAAAATGCATATAAACCTTTAGGTTCTGGCAATGAGATCAATGTCAGCAACAATTACAGCTTTTAAAAAAACCCGAAGCATTGCTAGCAATTAATTTTTACACTCTTAACAGTTAATGCAAACAATAGAGCATGCATTACATTTGTTAAATTAGCTCCCGATAGAAATAACAGACCTTTTTTTTTTTAATTTCTTTTTTTTAATTTCCCCATGGAGATGCTGTAATATTTGTATTAAGTGGCTTCTCGGTAATATAGCATTAGAGTATACAAAGATGATGTGTTTATTTCTCAGGATAAAGTTCATATTCCCGGTGCTATCTACCTCTCAATCAAATTTGACTCTCAGTGTAATACAGAAGAAGGCTGTGATGAGTTGCTCATGTCTAGCAGCAGTGATTTCCAGCAGGATCGGCACAGCTTCAGTGGATCTCCGCAGAAATGGAATGATTTTGAGCTTCCAGGTGAACATGCAGTGTTTTACAGTGCAAATGTATAGAGTATTACCGGTATCCAGGACTCTTGAGAGAAACTACTGAAAGATAACAGTTAAATGTTGATGTTCTTCAGATGTGTGGGGGGCAAAAAAAAATCCTTTTCTTGTCCCGATCTGTTTGCTCTGACGTGCTACTCTTGCATTCATTTCTTAAAAGTAGGCTTATCTGTTCTGCTACTTGACCTTTTTTTTCCACACCTCAGTCAAAGTATGCACTTAGCTACTGGAAACAAATTTTGATCTTGATTCTGTTCCAACACAGTCCTTGTTCTGCACGGTATTCACTTACATTGTTTCTGCCTTGTCTTACTTTCCACAGGAAGCATGTTAAAAAAAAAAATCAACAAAAAAGATAGGCTTATCTCTCGTCTCTGTGCTGTACTGGTGCTCAAAGCAAACAGTGTGTGCCAATGCCTTGTCTCCAGTTGTTGCCATGGAGCATAGCTGTCAAAAAAAAAAAAATCAGTAATTTGACTGACAACTTCAGTCTGTATTCTTTAATCACATTTTTGATAACGTAGTACTGAATGCTGGTGCGCTGAAGGACTGCATGGTCCCATGCTTCTTATGTTAAGTTGTTTTAACCCACTGAACTTGGTGGCACTGCAGGAAGCTTTTGACTTCGAGTGCTGTCAGTGGCTGTAAATAGATTTAGGAACTTTCTTAGCAAAGCAGTTTAGATTACAGTGTGCTAGATAGAAATCAATGTGTGCTTTGTAGAAATATTTTGGATTATGAACTTCTTTCTGTCCTCCTTTTCCTCCCAAATAGTTGCAACGGTTTTGCCAAGAAACTGAACTTTGAGGCCCCTTGTTTTGGAGCCGCCTTGGCTGTGAAACTTGAGTTTCACCTTGTGAAACTTCATTTCCAGCCAAGGTTGTCCGGATTAAGGCACGTCATTTCCCTCAGCAGGCTTTAGCTGAAACCAGGCATTTTAAGGCTTCTGGGCTTTTCATTTGATGGTAGGGCTTTTCTCAAGACTCCTAGCAGTGGGAGAGAGCTATGGGTCTATTTCATGATGAGAAGGGGAGCAGGGTTTTGGTTTTGGGAGTTTTTTGTTTTGGGGGTTTGTTTTTTCAGAATATATATTTTCAGAATTTTTCTTCCACTTGAAAGTTTGAAAATTCTGCTTCTCAACAAAAACCAGCATGCTTGTCCCAGGGTGACAGGATTTTTCATGGAACAGAAGGAAATTCTAAGTTTTAACCTGATCTAACATTACAGAACGCAATAGGAAAGGACATGTTTTGTTTAGCATTACAGGTAACTACCAGCATTTGTGAAGCCGTAGCTGCTACGGTGACAAGAATTTCTTGAATGTTCCGCTGCCTGATTGTAAAATGGTTAAACATTTTGATAGTTCTTCCACTTTTAAGAGGTTAAGTTTAACAATTTTGTTAATTGTTTAATTCCGCAATTTAATTTTCTGACCTGTAAGAGCAGCGTAACTTTAGTTTCACAATTTTTTCACCTTTTGCATAATGGACTGTGAACTTGGCTGCCTATGTAGAGGTTCTTTTTTCATAATTCATAATTGATCTCTAACACAATTGGAGAAGCGAAGTTTAACTGTGTACGATATAGGGTTTCTTTAACTCCCTCCTCTTTGTAGTTGACAAAAATGTAAGAGACGTTATCCTTGCAAGTATCTTTGTACAGTGGAAAGTGTTCTGAGGGAACTGGGGTTGTTTAGCCTGGAGAACAGGAGGCTGAGGGGAGACCTGATTGCTCTCTACAACTACCCGTAAGGAGGTTGTAGCCAGGTGGGGGTTGGTCTCTTCTCCCAAGTGACAAGCGACAGGACAAGAGTAAACGGCCTCAAGTTGTGCCAGGGAGGTTTGGATTGGAGATTAGGAAAAATTTCTTCACTGAAAGAGTTGTCAAGCCCTGGAACAGGCTGCCCAGGGAAGTGGTGGAGTCACCAGCCCTGGAGGTATTTAAAAGATGTGTAGACGTGGTGCTTAAGGACATAGTTTGGTGGTGGGCTTGGCAGTGCTGGGTTAACCATTGGGCTTGATCTTAAAGGTCTTTTGCAGCCTAAATGATTCTATAATTCTATCATACTGTTTTGTGCATTTAATAATTACGAAACAGTAAAAGATCACCTCTCCTGAATGACAATATCTAGGGTTAATTTATTTTAATGACAAACTTTTCATTCAAATTGCATTTGTGATAGCAAAACTAACTCAGAAGGTTTTAATGGGGATTTTCTTCCTTCCCTTGCACACAGGAGACACACTCTATTACCGATTTACCTCTGACATGAGTAACACTGAGTGGGGTTATAAGTTTACAGTGACAGCTGGTCATCTTGGGAGGTTCCAGACAGGTAAGCACTGCTCAGCATGTATCTGAAAGGAACTTTGGAGTTATTTTGCTGAGTTTTGACAGACTTGTGGTCATCCCTTTTTTTGACTTAGAATTTGCTTTCTCCAGTGTTTTGGAAATAATGTGATTAGTTTTGTTCAAGTTGAAACTTGACTAATGTCTCTTATTTGCTGTGACTTCATGCTAGAAATACCAAATCTTCACAGAGGCTTGGAGATTACAATTATAATAATGTTATTTGTATTCAAAGTCTCATTATATGACAATAATTCCACACAGGATTTAGTAAACACTCCAAGGTGCCGTGATTGGAAACAGAAATAATTGTCATTGCGTTTTTAAAAATTACTTACCCATTAAAATAGGCTAGTTCTGCATTTAATTTCTTGATATAGCATGAAAGGGTTTGTTAGTTTATTTTAGAGTTTAAATATTTTTAATGAAATTGAGGCTGGTGGATGATTTGCAATCAGCAAAACTCTACTGCATATCACATAATAGTGAGGACCTGTGTTTTGTTTGCCTTATTCAGGCAAAACTTTATTTTCAGATAGGATTCTTTCTAATTTTTATCTAAGTTTTGCTCCAGAAAATATTTGCAATGTCAGGATGTAATCTACAATTATCTTAGATTTTTGTTTGGTATTTTTCTTTGATATTTTTCTTTGATATTTCTGGCTTACTGGAGCAAAACTTAGTATATGGAGAAGAGAAAACGGAGTGTTTGAACAGAATGAGACCCAATAAAAGTAACAGCTGTTTGAATTTTTTTTTTCCCCAGGGTTTGAAATTCTAAAGCAGATGCTGTCTGAGGAAAGGGTAGTTCCTCACCTCCCACTGGCCAAAATCTGGGAATGGCAGGTCGGGGTAGCCTGCCGTCAGACTGGTCACCAGCGTTTGAAGGCAATCCACTTGCTCTTGAAGATAGTGCAGTGCAGCGCCCAGAGGTAAGCGCACGGTTCTGCCTTGTATGCTAAAAGGCAAAGGGCAGGAGAAGAAAGCGTCTAAGGCGATATTATTCTGAAGCCAGAAAACCATTATTGGAAGGAGGCATTCTTAATTTGCCTTTCAAATGGATTTCACAGTGCCTTGATAGCAGAAACTTCTTACAAGATTTTTGGTTTGGAAAACATTTTCTCTTCTTCGCTTTTAAAAAGGTCCAGTGAATTCAAATGTTGTTGTTAAATAAATAAATATCACCCTGAAACAGGGCAAAAAATCGATTCCAATTTTCTAGAAATTGATTCTCTTTGTATTCATTGTACTTCAGAATTAAGGTGAGGATTGAATAATAAACTGGTGAAATGATGATCTGATTCTCTTATGTAGTAAATAACTTTAAAAATATTATTTTTAGTTGTACCACTGCAAAGCCTGTAATTGAGTTTCAGAAGGAATAGGTGTGCTAATGCTTAAGTATGTATGGCATGGGTACTTCTTATGAAAATACTTTTTGAAAAAAATGTTGAGTTTTTATAGTGTCATGCAAATGTGTATAGTCACATTAACTCAATAGAAGTGCTGGAAAGAGACACAACAGTGCTGACAAGCAAAATCATGAAAATAAGTGTCCTACTAGCTTATTTTGATAGGTCAAAAAGTATATTCACATATAGTAATAAAAATGGACAATTACATAGAACCATTGCTTGACTCTCTGTAAATATTAGGTACACCGATCTGCATCCAAGTCTGAAAAACTGATTTTGGTGTTCCTTTTAATCACCGATCTATTATCTTTTGAAGTTCCTTTAATTTTTTTCATCAGAAAATGTCCGATTTGTCGTGTGGACAACCAATTCAATTGCTGAAAGATCAAGTCTCTGTTGTACTTAGAATATTTACATTTTTCTTGTGTTTATCAGATTCTGAAATTGAGTTTCCCCCTTTTTCCCCCCCTACTGACGGATATTTGTCATCCTATCTGTCTGACAAGTGACTTTTAGGTCAGCTAGCTTTAACTCAGGAGTAGGAGGGAGACAGGGTTGGAAATGTTTGCAAAGCTATATATCCATTTTTGTCTGTGTGCCTGAAACAAGGACATCACCTGCCCAGTGCTGTGGTTTGGTATTGCTTAATTTCAAGCAGTGGAGCCTAGAGCATTTAGCAAAGTGATGTATATAGTTATTTTAAAGTCCTCGTTTCAGGAGGCCGCTCAGTTTTAGAAAAGTCATTATGGCATATTCATGGATATGAGGTTTTCTCCGCTGATTCAGAATGAAATTCATTGTGCTGAAACACCTGACTGAATTTAATTTTGAAAATGCTTCTTGTGTTTCTTCCTTTATTTATACATCTGTCAAAACCATATGGTTTTGTTCTCTTAAATTTGTTGGAGTTTTTTTGTTTTTCTCTCAGAAATGGGCATAAAATCATGGTTACTCACTATTTCATTTGAATTACATTTTTTTTCAGAGACTGTGACCTCACCTTGTTGAAGCCGCTTTGGCAGCTTTTCACCCATATGGAAAACAACTTGTGTCATGACATGACCAAGCCTGGTATTCTCCTTCCTCTTCATCGTGCACTAGCAGAACTCTTCTTTGTTACAGAAAACAGAGTTACTGTAAGCAGTTCCTGTATTTGTATCCCTCCTCTCCCCAGTGCTGGGAATGATAAACTAAATGCAGTTTTCCTTTATCTTGGCAAAGTTCATCAGAGCTTTAGAAACATTAAATGCTTCAGAAACATTAACAACTTCCTCTTGTGGAGTCTGGTAGCAAGTTCTAATGGAGGGATGTACTGTTGCCTTATCCATCATGGGACCTTAAGTAATAGTCATGACTCTGCCTTGTGCAATGAAGGCAGTAGGCCCTAAAGCCACTCTTTATTCTGGGAGGAATGCTGATTTAATAATTAATTTGAAGGTATTTGAATGTGGTTCTGCTTGAGCTGATTTTGAACATTACATCTGAACAGTCCGTAATGAACTGATTCCTGTGGTCGCAAACTGTGTCCAGGAGAGTCTTGTGTATAGTTCTGGTACCTCCGATTCTTGGGGACTGCTACAATGATCAGCATTTTAATGGTAATTACTAGGATGATATCTTTGGTAGAAACGGTGGTGTTCATTGAATGCTTTCTGGCTGCAGGAGCTTGGATCTCTACAGGAGTATTTGCTTGCCTTAAATACTGAAGATCATCTTCATCGCTGCACAGCACAGGTAATGAGATTGCACAACCCCAGAGATGCGTGTGTTTGTGGTATTTTTCTGGCAGACAGAGATAATGAATGGTTTCTGATTGCCCAGTGGAGTTTTATGAAATAGTTATAAATGTACTTGAGCTTTACAATACCATGACGGGCCTTTGAAATTTGTGAACGAACTATGCGCAAACACTGTTCTCCTTTAACGGTCGGACGATGTGCCACAAACTGGCGGTGGCGTGTATCAGGTGTATCTGTTTTACCGAGCTGACCTCTCAGCTGCCAAAACATGGAAACGGGGAAAGCGGCTGGTCTTTCAGCAGCTGGAAATGCAGTTGCCTTGCTGAGCCTGCCTGGGTGCATGACAATTACTGGTAGAAACAGGATGGTTATTTACCTATTCCTGTTTAATTTCATACAAGGATTTCTTTACAGTTTGGGACTGGGGAGAATCTCTGATGTGATTCTGGTTTTTTTTCCTTCTCTCTTCTAGGCCCTGAAAAACATTGCTGCTATCAGCCTTGCCATTAACTATCCGAACAAATCAACAAGTTTCTGGAATGTTTAATACTGGCTCAGGCCGGAGTGCATGGGATAGAGTAGTTTGTCCATAGGAACCTTGGAACAAACATCTTAACTCCGTTCAGGAAAAGTTCCTTCAGCTTCAGTATATGAGCACTCTGCAGCCTTCCTTCCTTCCACCTTGATGTAGAATTTGTAAAAGTAAAAGCGCACTTCAATGACAAAGCACATCTTGAAGTAACTCATGCGTCGCCTACAGTTATGTATGCACATATTGTAGCATGTTAGAGTAAACAGAACAATATTTTTTTTTATTCAGAGGAAGTAAACAAAAGAAGGTAGCTGAAGTATGAGAATGGAAGGCCCCCGTGTTCGTATCATCTGCTCCCGAGGAAACTTGATTGTTGGAACGTGACAGCTTTGAAAATATCGCTGAGCTCGGAGTGATGCCGTCAGTAGCATCTATTCTATGTCATTGAAGTGAAATAGGCAAACCAGAATCTGGTGGGCTGATACAGAAATGGTCCACACTTGAATCCTGTCATGTTTACTTTTGCTTTGAAGGCTACTACCCAAGGAAACGAACTTTCATTCTTACTAAACTATAGGTTGTAAAACAAATTCTGATTCGCATAGCAGTTAAAGGATTCCAGTTTCAGAGCATCCTCGTCCAAGAGGTTAATGTTTCTCCTGTTCTCTGATTCGATCAGCTGGATCATCTAGTCTTACCTTAATTTATCTCCAGTGTGTTATTCTAAATAATACGTTATTCTAGTGCAGAGAGCAAAGGCTGGCCTCCATTCACAAAGCAGTGGTAATATGAAGAACTGAGGAACTTACTTGTTTCCTGAAGATCACATCTTTACAAGATACTATTCACAAGGCTTTTTTTTTTTTTAATTATTTTGACACTAGTGGCTGAGGAGGTCCCTCTTGGCAATGTTGGGAACCCGGACTCTCAGCACTCAGGGTGGGGGTTAATGATCAATCCAGTCTTATCTTACAGAGCAATAACTGCATTACTCTTAGTAAACATGGAATGAATTGCAGGCCTTCTATGCTGAAATAAATTGGCTTTCTTCCTGCTCAACTACACTGGTTGTTCCCTTTCCAGAGAGTTAAAAAGAACATAAAAGAATTTGGGGGTGTGTTTTGTATACATTATACAGTATGTAGAGCTGGTCTTGTCAAGTATGAATTTAGAGAACTTTTTATGCTAATTATATTCTTCCCTTCCTCACCTCAACATTAAAATACAAAAAAAAAAAAAAAGGCAACCAAAAGCTTCAGTAGTAACTAAAGGCAGTGGCTCTGTCAGAAGGGAATATGCTCACTGACCTTGGTTGTCCCAAAGGTGAGTGGTGCCTAAATAAGCAACATGCACAGGAGCACCGCTTTGGGCATGGCCCCCGAATTCATGCTTTTCTCAGCCGGGGCTGGAATTTTAAGGGTGGTCCAATCTCCCTCTGAGAGGGAAATGTGTAGTAATACATCCCCTTTTTTTGGATGGCCTCTAGTGCTGTAGTTAAAGATGTTTTGACCTCTGTTCAGCCAGGTGAGTGCAAAGGGAACGCTTCTTCAGGGGATGAGGTTGAATCTACCTGAAAGACTTAAAACCGAAGACCAAGAAGCACTATGCTGAAGCCATTGCCTTCAGGAATGGAGTGGCCTTCTTAGCAAACGAGAATGCCAGAATTCAGGAAAAACATACTGTCTTTATCAAAGACTGAAAGGAGGCGGAGAGATAGTGCTTTGAAACCCCTCCTCAGGTATCCTGTAGTTGAAGGTCGAAGCCCTCCTTCCTTCCAGAATGAGATCGCGATGGGAAGGGAATTATCAAAGTTGTGGCATATCTTTAACTCATGGATCATTTTGTTCCCACATCCGAGTCACATATTTGAGTTTGCAGTCTCACTGCAGGGGTGTCTGAGAGATCCCCGAGGAACCAACTGTTTCACACTTTCCAACAGCATGAACGGATTCTGGGAACGGGGAGTTGCTCCACCAAAACGAGACGTTCTTAAAGTGTACTTTAGGGAGTCGTATCGATGGGACAGGTGAGCGTTTTGAAATTGCTCTTCTTGAGCAGTAGGACTTTCTATTCACTGCCTCGGTGTGAATCCCCGGCTAAGAGGTCGAGGATATGCAATGGGCTGATTTGCTAAGGCATGTAGCATGCTGCTGAGGTCTGCCTGGTATAGTCAAAGAAGGCTCTTTTCTTTTTTCACATCAGGGATGAAGACTGTAAATAAACCATTCAGAGAACCTGCCATGGCTCTATCATATTCACATTTTTTTCCGTTGGACTGTCTTTTTGCTTTCTGTATGAAGACGTGAGGCTGCAAGGATGACGCAGGCGTGGCCAGTGTTCCTTACTAGGCATACCGCTTCACTTACTCTACCAGCAGTGACTGGCCTTGTGAGTCAGTCACCTTGCCCTGAAGGGACTGTCTAGGAACAGTGTCCACTAAATATAATTTCTACCCACTAGATGGAACTGAAGGACTGTGACCTGAGTTGACACTGAATCTGTTGCTGCCTTACAACTCAATCATTCATTATGGATTTTTTTAAGAGATGAGAAACACTGATTTTTTTTTTTTGATTTTTTTTTTCCTTCGGATAGTTTTAAAGCGAGAGGAAGAGAATACCAATAATGAATATTCATGATCAATCACATTTTGAAAGTCCTGCAGCAGTTCCAAGTGGATGCGGATGATACTATTGAATAGTATAAAACTGTCTGGAAAACAGGTATGCTGGAAAAAAATGTGCCTAATATTAAAAACAAAACAAAACAAAAAACCAACAAAAAAAGTTGTCCTGCCTGAATCACCTATGATGTGTTTAAAACAAACCATATTGTTCCTAATGATACATTTGACTTGCTTTCATTAAACACTTAAAAGAGTTTTATAATTTCTTTTCGTACGGGTTTACTACTTCGCAATTTTTATCAGTTGTTTAAAATATATCAGACCTTTAGATTTATTCCACTTCAGTTCAACATGTAAAAAGAAAGCTATAGATGTGGGTAAAATATGCAAATGAAGATAAATATATTGTAAAAATTCTATAAAAACAAAAAAGTACAACACAGTGTCTGGTTTTTGTTTGCTTTTCTCCTCACTGAATGTTAAATGCTTGAATTTACAGTGAGATCCAGGGTTCTTCTTGGGAATCTTCGTTTTCAGTGCCTGTAAGCAAATGTGCTTTTCCTTCGGCGGTTAGTATCGGTCTGATACTGCATCGAAGTGTGCAGGATACGTACTACTGGAGTCGTCTCGTGAATTCCAGCCCCGCTGTTCACATTCCAGCAGCCTTATCCTAAACCCAACGTTTTCCCATGGATACCCATCGGTGTCAGTTCCTGTGCTGATTTACTTTCAGACCCGAAACACACATCTGGGGCCCCAGATGTTGTCTCATGTAAAGCTGAGGTTTGCCTTCCTGTCTCTTGATTCTAATTAGTGGTGTTTATCAGCGAAGGTGCTTGTACCTACCTAGGCCTCGTACCTAGTTTAAAAGCTTATTTACCTTGGTTTTGGCTCGAGGAAAGGCTTGTTCAGGGAAGCGTGAGGATGTCGACGTCTTTCTGTGTTTACCCAAAGCTGCAGGTTGTTTCCACTGGTTCCACGTGCTCAGAGAATGGTCTTGATGGGTGGTTTTATTAAATACAAATAAATGGCATGAACTGTGAAGCTGTGGGGGAGTGGGGACCATTCCCCGAGACAATCAGATTGGAGGTTTCAGCCTCAAGGTGATAAATGGAGTTTAATCTGCTATTAAATGTCGTGTGGTCCCAGGCACTGGCATGGAACAGAGATCACAATCATAATGTCTGGGAGCTGCTGTTCTTCAGATCAAGTTAATTAAGACTTTTTCTTACAGCCTAATTTTGATCTCTTGGAAGCTAACTTACAGCTGGGTGGTCTTTTTTTAACCTAATTTTAGGAGAAAGCTACAGTATGTTTAAAGCAGAACTGGCCCAATGCCCTGAGTTTTCACAGCCTGTGCGCCGGGGAAGCCACCAGCATGAGCATCGCACCTTGTTTTCATGGGACGCACAACCACCCCAGCCATGGGAGCCTATGTAAAGTTTGACCTGGTCTTTAGGTAAAGCTACTAGAATGTTGGAAAACAGATTAATGTATGCAAAGAGGATGCTTTTCAACACTTGGCTAGTTAGTCTGTAGGAGGTCAGGCTGGATAATAACTGGAACAAAGAATGTACATTGGTAAAAAGGCCTGGAAAAACAGGAACTGTGGGGGGAAACAGAAATCTGGCCCACCTCTGGATTTAAAGCAAAGAAGTCAATTCCGATTCAAGCGAATAAGAGAGAAATCCACTGTGAATAGGGAAGGAATTGAGTAAGAGGTGAAGGAAGTAAGATTAAAACTCATTCTTTCCATGACCGTCGGCTCTAATTTAATCAGGTCTATTCTGCAATAATACCTAAGAAAGCACAAACACTAAAAAGTTGATACCCAGCTCAAACCCGGGCTGCAATGTTGTGGTGGGACTCATAAATGGGTATGCAATCTAAAGAGGAATAAACATTTAAAAACCCTCCAAAAACCTTATTTCCTCCAACTGGAAACATCAACAAGCATTCCTGATGAATAGATGGAAATCTCAGACAGTTTTGTAGTGGTCTTTAGCATTTAGAGGTTCGTTCTTTTTATATTCAAAGGCTGAGAACGTTTGGATTTAGGGAACACGGGAAAAGAAGTGGAGAAAGGATAACCAGACTGTCTTGGAGATGGTGTTTCCACCTGTAACTGCTAGGCAGTTTGCTGAGGACCTTCTCCTACTAGTGCTTTTCTGAAGATGGTCCTTTGTGTTTCTCAGGTGGTGTTTACTCTCTTCCAGGGGCTGTTGGTAAAGTCGGTACTAAACATCGCACCTCCTTGCTACCTCGTGCCTTGTATCTGACACGCGAAATTCTTTTCTCTCTTTATAATGAGTCATTCCCCTTCAACGCACCTCTGCGGAGGTGGGCTGGGAGCTCAGCTTTCACCTCGCTGCCTTTCGGGCACCCAAAGGTTTTAACCTCCTCGACCACGTGTAATGTCTAGGAACCAACAAAACACCTTTTTGGACTCCAAAGGAGCTGCTGCTCTGTTCATCTAGTGCCTTTGCTGCCGCAGCAGGAGCGTGGACAAATGCAAAACAAAGTGACGGGCAGCGCTTTTTGGTAAATATTTTATTTAAATATATTCCCCATGTGTTTTTAGCTAGACCCAGTAGGTTTCCTCAGACTACATGCCAGAGTTGTTTCTGTGCTGATGGATAGCTGCTGCGCGTTGCAGGGCCGTGCAAGTACGGGTTGTAGTGCAGGCACCCCATCAACCACAGGTTGTTGGAGCTCGGTCTGAAGTTCTGGGTGACAGATCCCATGTTAATGCCTGAGGAACCGCAGGAAATGCTTCCCCTTATGACTTCATATTTTCTAATCAGCAAAAGCATCTTATACGCATTTTTTTTCTCTCCAGTAAGTTGTCTCCTGTGGTGTAACGCGTAATAGGAGGACTTCAATGTGCATACGTAGCTAGACATTTATTAGGGCTTCAGTTCATCACCGTGCTTATCTTAGATTAAATTAAATATGGAATTAAAGTGTAATCTTAAGTACATCTAGTTAAGAGTTTAAAGGCAGGCTTTAAAATGGTTTTGTTGCCTTGGAGCCTAAACAGACCACACCATTGATAGGAAGTTCACAAGTTGTACGGCTTTCTCTTGCATCCAGCAAAATCTGCAAAGGCAGAAAATCAGAGAACCCCAGCCTGGTCTGGGTGGGCAGGGACCTCAGAGCCCATCCAGTGCCACCCCTGCCGTGGGCAGGGACACCCTCCACTAGCCCAGGTTGCCCAAAGCCCCATCCAACCTGGCCTTGAACACTGCCAGGGAGCCAGGGGCAGCCACAGCTTCTCTGGGCACCCTGTGCCAGGGCCTCCCCACCCTCACAGGGAAGAGTTTCTGCCTCACATCCCATCTCCATCTCCCCTCCTGCAGCTTCAGGCCATTCCCCTTGGCCTGTCACTCGCTGCCCTTGGCACCAGCCCCTCTCCAGCTTTCCTGGAGATAAATAAAAAGATGAATTCTTGAGTCAGGAGCCCTTTAGTCTCGTCAGCTTGAGAATAAGTCATGTCTGCATTTCTTACCCTTCTCCTTTACATAAACCACCCACGGAAAACTCGTTAATCAAAAATGTCAATGGTTTCACAGAAATCCACCCCCCCACACTCACACCTTGCGTTTTATGTTCCTTGGAGTAGCAGGTTGGGCTTTTTTCTCCTCACCAATTATATTTTTGTAAATTTTTTTAAATGTTTTTGTTCCTTCATACTCTAAGTGTTAATATTTAAAGAGAAAAGAGTGTTTCATCCTCTGTGGGGTCGATTTTGGATACACTGCTGGATTTGAAACAACATCTCTTTGCCTTCAATAATTGTCCTTCTTGCGTTGCTCTGAAAAATTGCATTTTCCTCCACTCGTTCGCCAGTCTCAAAATACACCGTGATGTGATTGATCTTTTGGCACCTTATTTTTCTGCAGAAAGATGTCTCAGCTTCTTCGAAGCTGACGGCATCTCGGAGGGTGTGCTTTTCGCTCACTGCCTTCCCCAGCGCGCCGGCTCGCTGCTGCGGCTTCTGCATTTTCATTCGGTCGAGGGAGGCAAACCTCCCGCGGAGGCAGGACCCGGGGAGCTGAAAACAGTTGCTTTATTTACCAGAAACTCAAAGGCTCTCTGAGAGTAAAGCAAATCCCTCCTGAATTTTGCATTAATAATGCTTAAAACCAGCAGAGCCTGCTGCTGAGACATCATAGCTTTTCTTAATTAAGTCCACGCAGAGGCGAGAGGGGGGACCCATGGATGAGGACCGTGGACTGATGTCCAGGAGGTCCCGCTGCCTGTCCCCTGGGCTTGTGCTGGCTATGCACCATAGGAATTAGAGATACTACTCTGCTCCACGAGGTCTCCTCCCAGCCAAAATCAGCGTTAGAAGGGTGGGAGAAAGATCCCTCCAGTTCCTTGGGGGTTTTTGCCTGCTTGCTTTCTGATGCTCAACGCACCTTCATGCCCCCGGGCGAGCGGAGGTTGCAGGGCAGCTGCACGCAGTGCAAGAGCCGTTGGTATTACCACCTGCCAGAGGGTGAGCGGCTGCTGCCGTTAGAGGGTTTCTTCTGCAAAAAAAAAAAAATCACGCATTTACTTCCCAGCTCCTTGCCTCAAGCACGTTGAGAGCCCTCGCCAGGCAGCCGAGCGCTGGGGCTCGCCGGCTGGGAACAGCATGTCCCGTCGCGGGGACCAGGAAGCGCCTGTTCTTGGTACGGCGACAACGGTGGCATACGGCCTCGGCAGGCCTGCCCGCCCCCGGAGCGGCTGCCCGCGGCATGGGGTGCGCGCTGCCAGCTCTGCCCGGCTCCAGCAGCCGCTGCCCACGGACCACCGCGGGGAAAGGTGGGTGCCTGCCTGGGCTCCTGGGGGTCCAAGCGTGGGTCAGCTGGAGATGCACCGGATTCTGCAGCTAAAAGCAGCTCTGCAGCTTTTCCGAGTTGCAAACCCCATGCGTGTCACTGCTGTGACAGCTCTGCCCTTTGCAACACGCGTTTTATTCCTGGGCTCCTGAGCAGGAGGAGCTTGCTTTCCCTGGGGGCAAGTCCTGCTCCCCATTTCCCCCAGAAAGGAGCCTGCTAGTCCTCGCCTCGCCCCGGGGTGCTGCACCCTGCATGGCAGTGCTGGCCTCAGCTGGGCTTGTGTCGAGTTTATCCCCTCAGGACATGGCTGGTGGGTCGCTCGTGTGCCGGGAGCCATTTTATTGCCCTGATGGACATAGCCACGATGCCACCACAGGCTGCCGATGCCTGTAATCCGTTGTCTCCCTCAGGCAGCCTTTGCCTTTTTTTCCTTTAAGACTTTTCCTCTGCCAAGGATTTTAGAAAATGGCAGAGTCTCACCTGGTTTAGCAAGACTTCAGCCCAGGTTGAGCTAATGGAGACCAGAAAGGGGCAATCCCTTTGCTTGCGCAGGCGTAAGCTGCTGGTGACCGTCTTAACTCTACTTCTGGCTTCTGATTGTCACACCACTCTTTGCAAAAGGCCATTGGGAGGCTCCCCAGGGAAGGACACAGATCCCTGCTGCACCCATGAAGTTCCCCGCGGTTTCCCTTTCATTCCCACGACGTTCCTGTGCTCGCCCATGTAGCGTCTTCTGGTGCAAAGCGCCGCTGTGCTCCGGGCAGCCCTCCGGCTGCCAGATCCCGAAGGGAGAGGCATCACCACTTGCTTGTTCTCTCAGATACCCCTCAGGCTCCCGCAGTAGCCCCGAAACAGAAAATTTGCTTGCCAGTGAAGTCCGGGCTCCTCTTACCCTGGGCTGCCGCGAGCTGCAGGCACGTTCATGCGCTGTTGAGCGGCTGTACGCGGAGTCACGCAGTTGTCAGCGCTGATCCGCGGCTTTAATTACAAACTAGTCTTTTGGTAGGTCTTGGGTAAGTCAAAACAGACAATGGCAGCTCAGCCCCAGCTGAGTTCGGTATTCAGGAACCCTCATCTGTGGCAGAACTCAACCTGAGTGTGAACCTCTCTGGGCACAGGCTGGTTTTTGTGTCCCACCGCCTGCCCCCCGGCAGCAAGCCGCTGGCTCCCCAAGCCTTGCTCTGCCCTCGCCTTGGTGCAGCTTGGCCCTTGGATCTCTTCTGGTGGCAGAGCCAAACTCCCGGCTCAGACCTGCCCCCGGCACATCTGACGCAGCCGAAGGCGGGCTGTGCGGAGCCGGAGCCCCCCGCTCTGCAGGGCCCGTGGGAGGGGGTAGGCAGGAGAGGGGGCTGCACCCCCCCTCCAGAAGCATTGCACCCCCCGGGGGGGGCTGCATCCTGGATGCGGTGTGAGGGCTCAGGAATTGACTTGCTGCTGTTCACGGTCCTGCGTCGGGCGCTGCTGCCGGGGCATCCTGAGCAGCGGCACATCCCAGCCGGAGTGTTTCTCCTCTCCCATTGCAGTGCCTGGGAGCGGACGGAGGGAGACCCGAGCGTAGCGTCCAGCCAAGGCACTTAAAGTCCCCACCCAGCCTTTGGAGACCTCGAAAAGCCAGCAAGCGTTAGCCCCAGACTGCGACTGCAAATGGTGACGGGGGCCGAGCAGCCTCCTGGTGAGCAGAGCTGGGGGGGGGGTCCCCAAAATAAACCATTCCCTTTGGGGTGCCTGCCGCAGAGCCAGGACCCCGCTGTGGTGCTGGGAGCAGCCCCGTGCACGGCCACCCCACTTCCACAGACCACCGAGGAATCCCACCCCGGCTCAGGCCCCGGGGGATGCCGGAGGCGGCAGGTTTGTGCCCTGCGCGCGTTCCCCCTCTCCTGCTTTTTCAGCTACTGTTTCCCGTAGCCGCGGTGGCAACCCCGGCACCTTCCCAGGGAGCCCTGCCAGCTAATAAACCACTTTTAATCTCTAAAGAAGGTCCTTTGTGCAGCCTTTTGTCAACAGGGCCTGTCCCATTGCTATAGCTACGGCCCCTTTGCTGCCGGACACACCTGTTTGTTTTTCCAGCTCCTTTCTGTTGCCGTCAGATTTCTCTGCCACCTAAATAAAAATACTGAGAAATGCCCTGCCCTGGTCTGCGCCCTCGTCACCCTTCCCGATTAAGGAAACTCCTCGCTCCCCCGGGACTGCTTTTCTGCAGGCAACGGCCTCAAACCAGCCTACTCAGCTAGGGCCCCTCGGTACGGCTTTGTTTTTCTGCCTTTTACCCTGAAAATGGTTGTGCTTGTGGTGGAGCGGGGCTGGGAACAGCGTGCTTTGCAGCGTGGCCCCCAGGCGACGCAGACGCCATGGCATGGGCAGGGGATGGTGATGGCCCCGTAGCCTGGCAGCAGGAATTTTGCAGATACACCCTGGGATTTTCTTGCTGAATACTTTTTTCACACACCCCCCCCCCGTGCATAAACCCCCAAAGAATTAGCGCTTTGGGGATATTGGCCTTGTGCGGCTGCTCCAGCAACAGGGATGGCCCGGGCTCCCAGGCTGCAGCCCCGCGTGGAGCACGGGTTCCTCCCCCAGAGCACCCAGCGCTGCCCCCGGCACCAGGAGCCTTCCCAGGGGGTTGTGTCACCCTGCAGGGACATTAAAAAAAACCAATGTGTGCACCAGCTTCATGAGTTGTGGCTGCTGCGTGCCCAGAGAAAAACACCCAGAGGTAGAAATGATCTTGGGGGAATTTCCCTTCATTTGCAAACCTTGCCCTGCGCAAGGTGCTTCTCCTGTGCCAGGTTCAGGACGGCGCTTTGCGATGGATATCAAAAGCATTTCCATGAGCAAAGAGAGCTTATCTTGATCTTTACTGGGGCAACCTGACCATAAAGATCCTGCCTTTCTCCTCCTGTGTTTCATTTCTTCCCCCGCCAGATGCAGCTGAGGTTTGTCCTTGGCACCGGGGCCGTGGGATCCACCGTTTCGGCATGGCCGTGCTGCCGGTATTTGCTTTCCCTGCTCCGTGCACCGAACCTCGGCGTGGCTGAGTCACGCTCTCCGCTGCCGGCTGACTCACCGCCGGGCCGAGATCGCTGAGAAACCTCCAGAGCCAGGCAGAGAAATCCACCCCCGGGCTGTGAGGTTTAATCCCGCAGCGCTGGAGCTCCAGCCCTTTCCGCTGGGACCCAAAGCGATGCTGAAAAGGAGGGGGGGGGGAAGCCTTGGGGGACACACAGCCTGTACGGGCACAAAGTCGTGATGGTCCCAGTGACAAGGATGGGCTGGAGGCAGGGAGCAGGTTTACAGGATTTGACCTTACTTTTGCCACAAGCAGGCAATGACGTTATTAAACAAAACCTTATTTCACCTGAACATTATTGCTATTTATTGTCCTGCTGCTTTGGCATCACTTCTAAATATTTAACGTGTTGGAAATTGTATTTTTGATTCACGTAATGTATTTGGTACGTGCGTTGCCATTTGAAAAAAAACCAACCCAAAACTAAATGATCTTCATAAAAGAAGGCTGGGTTTAGCAATGCCGCTAAGGTCTCGCGCCTCGTCCGGCCCCCGCGCACACGCTGACCCCGAGCACCGCATCGCATCTGTCAAAGCCTGCCCAAAATTCAAGCTAGTTAGGATCTGCTATAAAACAGGCCGTGTCCCCGATGCCAGCTCTGCGGGGGCATGCAGGAGGGCAGCACTGCACAGCTGGAGCACAGGCACATCTGGGCAGCTGCTCCAGGAGGGATGGAGCGGTGGTGGGGTGCGGAAGCAGGAAGGGCCGGGGGGAGCAGCCGGGGTGTTTTAGCAATGCTCCAGCTCTCCCGCTGCTCATCACCCCGCGGTCAGACAAAACCAAGCTGCTGTTGGGTGGAAAAGCAGCTTTTCAGGAGAAATCGGTGACGCTGGGTTGAAGGTTTCTGTGAGGAGGGCTGCAGGGAGCACGGCGTGCGGCGTGGCAGCGGCTGCTGACCTGCCCCGCAGTTGGATTTGTCTTTTAGAAAAACATCCAGTTTTGATATTTAAGATTTCCAGCAATGGAAAATTCACAGCAGCTGCTGGCTGGGGAGCCAGGCGCTAATTGGCGGAACTTGTAGAAAAAGCGTCCCTCCAGCCCTTTTCCACTGGAAAATCCAAAACCTTTCTCCAACTGTTGATTTCTCATAAAAACTAAAGCAAAACACACTGGGCGGGGGACCAGGGGTGAGGGAAGATCTTGACAGTGTTGGAGCAGCCCTTTTCACTCGGTCAGGACAAATATTTACATTTTTTCATTTTCAAGTTACTCTTGTTTGAAAATAATTTGTTTTATATTGCACTCTGTTACCACACTTTGAAAAATCACAAAGAAAAACAAAGTGATTTTGCAGAAATACAATGTTTTGGCCAAAGCAGAACAACTTCTTGGTTTTTTGGGTTCGTTTTTTTTTTCTAATTTTCCCTGGGCATGTTGACATTGTGGGGCCTTTTCCAACTCGGAAATTTCAGAGCGAGAGCTCATCCCCGTTTGTCCAGCTATATCATAGAATAATAATTCTTGAAGGGCTAATAAATCTTTTAATAATTTTTTTAATCAATCCTCGGCATCCATCAGGCGCTCGCACTGCCTGGTTCCCGGGACCGGAGCCATCTGCGACGCTTCCTACTGCCGTGCTCAAACCCACCCAGAGCATCTGCTGCTCCTGCCGGTGGCATTGCTGTAATTAAATAAGTCATTAGAAATCATCAATAAACGAGCGCTGCAGGTAGCACCTATAGACCTTGTAAGCACCATCTGAAAAGAAAATCTTTTCCTATTGCAAAACCATCTCTCGCCGGGCGAGCGCGGGTGCATTTTCCCCCCGGGCGGATGCTGTAACGTCCTTCCGGGTGTGTGGATCGCTGCGGTTATTTTCCCCACACTGGAGAGGGAGGGAGTGATTTGGGTAATTAGCGCTGGGAATACGACCACAATTAACAGGACCAGACGAGGGCTGCGTGGCCGCGTTGCTGCCCACGGTGGGAATACGCTCCGTATTTCTCGTGGAGCAGTGGATGAGAGGTGACGGATGGGAGAGGTCGCAGGAGGGCTGCAGGCTCAGGAACGGCTCGTAACCATCCACGTGGTATCGCATCATGGCAAAATCCAGTCTCAGCTTGGGGTTTTCCTTCGGGAGGTGGATTTCAGACCCGCTGAAGTGACTGGCCCTGTAGCCCCTCTGCGGGCTGCAGCAAGGTGGACACGAGGGTTTTGCATCCCAAAATTCGTGATGCCCCACCTGTCCCCAGGGCAGCGGCTCCGGGGTTGCAATGCTTGTCGTGCCTCTCCTTCCCAAAATCTCTCTTGGTTCCTGCGCACCCAAACTCCTCCGATCCCAACATCTTTCCTGCTGCGACCGAAGCGTGTTGCGACGCATCCCAGCGCGCTGGGTGAGGAGAAGTTCCGTCCCTTTCGTCCTGCAGAGCCGTTCCCACGGGGAGCTTTCCTGCGGGAGGTCTGGGCAGCCGATGCCAAGGCTCCGGCCCCTTCTCAGCGGCACAAACCTGCCTGTCCCGGGGCGCGTGCTTGAGAAAAGTCGTCGGGGTGCTGGGCCCGTCCCACTGTGAACAGGGTGCATGGTTGGGTGTCGTGGCCGGGGTGGCCCCACGCCCCCCGGGGCTGCCTGGTTCCTGCGGAAGCCCCTCGGCTGCTCGCTCCTCCGGCCGGTGAGACCTCCCCTGCCCCGGCCCCGACGGGCATCACCGGCTCCCGGCTCACACCTAGCCCAGGGCTGTGGGTTTTGCGTGGGGTCCAGGGTGTGGGTTTGGGGACAGGCAGCTCTCTGTCCATCAGCTTTCTGCTGGAAAACTCCCCTTTTGATAAAAACGTGTCCTTTGGGCATCAGGTGCGGGGAAGCTAATCTGAGTTTGCAGGTGCAGGCAGCTGGTCCGGGTGCCTGGATTAGGGCTAGGCCCTGCCTAATCAGTAGGGGTGGAAAAGGGCCGCTCCCTCCTTCGACAGCCCTCTGCAGGGAGCCCACCTCCCCGGTGATGTCCTGCCTGGGGTGGGATGTGCAGCGCTGCTCCCGCGAGCTCTCCCTCTGCTTCCAGGGGCTCCAGCGCTGCCTCCCGCTTCCAGCTCTCCTGGTGAGCAGGTTTTCCAGACCTCTGGATCTTTTTGGGCATCTTTTTGGGACGCTGCCCCAGTCCGAGCCCTCCAGATGCAGACTCTGGGGTTGTGGGTGCAGCGGGTGCCGATCCCCCTGGGAGCCCCGAGCTGCTGGGGGGGGACAGTGAGTGAACAGGGGGCCCCACCGTGCCCCCCACGTTGCTGTGGGGCACCCCCATGTCCTGGCCCTGTGGCGTGAGCCAGGCATCGGCGCTGGGGGCAGGGGGTCCGGCACCCCTTTGGGGACGCTCCAGGGAAGAGGCTCAGCAAATCCCAGGGGAGGCGGGTGGGGGGATGCCGAGGTGCCCCTGAGATGTCGGGGGGGTCTTGGCTCACGCAGGGCCGTCTGCCGCTGCCTGTTCCCCCCTCGCCTCCGGAACATGCCCTCACTCCGGCACTTCCTTCCTCCCGTTCCGTTTTTCCAGCGATGCTTCTCCTCTGCCGCTGTCTCCTGTCCCAGCAGCTGTTTTGTAGCACCAGCTAGTTTGACTACTTGGTTAACTATTTATCCAGATGGAGTGGGGCTGTTGTCGTGCGCCTGGCATGTTTTTTCCATATACAAATTCTGCGCCGAAGCGGAGAGGACAAAGCCCAACGAGCTCTGCGAGTCGTTCCCAGCGCCGGGCGTGCTCGCTTTGGCTGGCCTTCAGCCTCCCCGGGTTGCAGCCCCTGCTCCTGCCCTCGCCCCTTTCACATCAAATTCAGGGGTTTTGTCCTCCCCGGCCCCGCTCTTTCCCTCGCGCCGTCAGACCTCACCCTGGCCCGGCTGCAATAAGGAACTGCCATGCTTTTATTTTCCTAGCACTTAATTTTAATCAAATGCAAATCCCGAACACTTTGCAAACCCAGCGACCCGTGCAGATATTAATTGTCGGGGCTGGGGATGCTGTTTGTTGCCCCGGGAAGGGGCAGGATGGAACCCCTGGGGGTGACGGGGCAGTACGGGCCCGTGGCTCTGCCCAAAAGCCAGGTTGTGCCAGGCGCCCAGCTTCCAGCAAGGGAGCTCGGGGAGGATTCTGGGAGCTGTGCATCCTCCCAGGGCCTCGAATGCTTCACTGAGCCTTTGGGCTGGGTCTCCTATTAGTGCACAAACCTGCTGTGGAGCTCAGCTCCCAAATGTACTTCTTTTGCTGCTGCTAGATAACGAGTCTTGGTTTAAAAGCTGCCTTTTCCCCAGCAGCGTGGTGCGATCACCTCTCCAACCGTCAGAGCTCCCCATCTCCCTTAGGGACAAGAAATGGCTTCACCTGAGCAAATTCCTCAGAGGATTTTCAGCTCCATCTCGTGCTCCAGCAGGACTGAGGATTTCCTCACGAGCAAAACCCGTGGCTGGTGGCCAGCGGAGCCGAGGGTGCCCGTACACCCGCCGTCCCCCGGCAGAGCCCAGCTTTGACTGCTCGGCAGCATTTGCATTGAAAATCCCAACTTTGAAATGCAAAAAGTGCCCCGGTGCGATGGGTGACATTGCAGCAGAGAGTTTATAGCAAAGCCTAAGTATTTATGCAGAAAATTTGTGTGTTCCCTCTGCTCTTGAATTTCATGATACTTATTTCCTTTGCTCCCTCCCGGGCTGGGGACGAGCAAGGGCAGCCCCCGGCTCGGTTGCGCCAGAGGGGACGTTTCTCACCACCTCGCAGCAAATCTTGATGAAATTCAGAAAACCAGGCCAAAACTTCCTCCTCCAGCAAAACTTCTTTTCTTCTCAGCTCTTTTTCTTTGCAGAGAGCCTGAAGTTTCCGAGCGCACTTGTCGCTCGGTGCATGAAAGGAAAGTTGGCAGCTCCCTGGGCTATTGTCAAACCCCCTTATGAAACTCAAGGATTTCGGCTGCGTTTCCTACCCGCCAACCTTATCGAGGTTTTGCATGCTCTTGGCATTTCTTCACGTCCCCAGGGCGGCTGCACGGTGGAAAACGCCGGCGGCACCAGGGTAAGGGGCCACGGTGCTGAAAGTGCCACGGTCCCGATGCCGCTGGCCCCTTGAAGGGATGCATCCCCTGTGCGGGGGGAGGGGGGGGTATTTTCATGGAGATAAGCGACTCCCGGCACAATTTATTTAGCAAATTCCCCACTATTTCTGTTTGTGGGTTGTCAGCCGAGGTCTGCCGAGTGGCTCGTGCTCGTTGGTTGCTGAAGGCTTTGGAGCAGCTTGGGGCGCATCCCTGCATCGCTCGCACGCCCTGGGGACACCCGGGGACCTCGAATGTCGGATTTCACGTGCAGAACACAGGGTTTGCCTTCAGCACGTCTCTTCCTGCCATTCCCACCCTGCCTCTTAGCGTGTCTGCAAAAATACGTGCAGGAGTCGATACAAAGATGCCTCGCAGTGGGTGTGCAGGCAGGGATGGCTGCTCTGGTGCCTTGTCCCCAAAGATGTCCTTGAGAAAGACCTCAGCAGCGTATGTCAGGGTCTGGTGGCCTCTGCGGGAAGCCATCCCACCCCGGGATCACCCAACGCTATGAGACAGGACCAAACCCGCCGGGATTCACCCCGGCCGTCGGAGGCACGGTCTGTCTGTCTTCCGAAGTGAGTTTAATATCGTGGCCAAGCGCTGCTGCGTGCTCGAGCAATACTAAGCTGATTTCCCAGGAAGGTTTTTGGGCCCCGGTTGGATGTTTACGGCAGGTGAGCGTCTCCCGTG
This sequence comes from Grus americana, assembly GCF_028858705.1. Lineage (NCBI taxonomy): Eukaryota > Metazoa > Chordata > Aves > Gruiformes > Gruidae > Grus > Grus americana. The sequence goes on along the minus strand of NC_072870.1, from coordinate 8,371,421 downwards.
CCAAGACAGCGAGCCTCGCTTTTCAGGAGCAGGGACTCGGGTGCATAGTTGAGTCCGTCCGTGGGTCACAGCAAGCGCTGCGGGCACGTGTCCCGTGAGCTGCCCGAGGTTTGGGTCACGCTGCTGGGCCTTCACGAGGTGGGTAGTGGGGGACGAGGGACACGACGTGGCCTGGGTTGCCTTCTGCCCCTTGAGAGCTCTCACGCAGGAGCAAAGCGGGAGCCGTGCCGGGCGCATCAGCGAGAGGTTTAATACCTGGGGGTGTTTGGGGCTTTGCACGTGCCGCGGGTGAGGGTATCTCTGGGGACCACATTCCCCCCCGGAACCCTACTGCCCCCCACACACACACCCTGGGACACAGCGGTGGCGGTTCGTGCTTGATCTGCACCCCTGGACGTTGCTGGCATCCTCATGGCACCATGGGGGTGGGGACGCGACAGGCGTGGGGTCGCGACGCTGCCTCTGCCGAACCACGAGACCCACAACGCCCTGCAGCACGTCCCCCCAGGGGCTTTCCCTGGGGGAGCATCGGGATCCATGGGGCTGGGATCGCCTGGTGCACGGTGAGGACGCAGGTTTGCATGAAGTAAGAGTGAGATCGGGTCAAAAATATTTATCTTCGGTCTGTTCTGCGTGTGGGGGCACGCCGCTGTCCTGGGACGCTGCCGACCGAACCCCGCGTGCCGTGCACGCAGCCGGAGCGACCGGCCCAGCCGTGTTTGTGCGAAACACAAGTGCACCCTTGGCCAGCAGCCACCGAGCAACAGCGCGAGGGTGTTCGGCTTCCTCAAGGCCGCCTGGCCATGGAGATAAGCGCCAGAGCAGGAAGCAGCTCGCTCCGTGCTGGGCTAGGGTGAATTTTGGCTCCCCAGCATGGGGGGAGCTGGGGCGGCGAGCCCAAGGGCAGCACCTGAGCTCCTGGCCGGTGGGATGGTTGTGATGGGGACATCCCTGGGGTTTGTCTCCTGCTTCTCCGCACAGTCCCCTCCTGCGGACAGTCCCAGCGGGGGTATGGCGGGGCTGGAGGGTGCAGCAGGAGGAGGCAGGGCAGCACCTGCCACCATCCCCGTCCTACGGCCGCGTAACCATCCCGGCTGTGACCCCGCTGGTACAATGTGGCCGTCACAGCGTGAGCACCCAAGGTCTGTGCCGCGCTCACCCCAGCGAGACAAGTCCCCCCCATTTTGCAGGGAATGTGGGCATCGCTCTGCCCGGATACGGAAATACAGACATCTCCGTGTGCTCGGCATCCCCAGCATCGCTCTGAACAGCCAGTCTGCCTGGGGAAGGGGCACGTTTTGCACTCTGTGCACAGGGCTTGAGTGATTTCCTAACGCCTGGTGCTTTCTGGGGTGCAGAAAACCCCTCTGCTCCAGCTGGCTCCGGTGCTGATGGCAGAGCGAGGCGTCGCACCCTCTCTCGCAGCCGGCGTTGGGAGCTGCACGCATCCGGCGCAGCCACCGCTGAGGTTTGTGGTGGGCTGTGTTGTGCCAACAGCATTTAGTAAACAGCCCCACACGTGGTCCACAAGAAAGATCCTAAGCTGGCTCAGAAAAAGCAAACCAGCCCAAAGTTATCTCTGCAAGCCAAGTCTGCAAACGCAGGAAAAATTCCTGCACCCTCTGCAAAACAGCGCCTTCCCTCCGCCTTGCCGGAGATAATTGCTCCGTCTACCAGCAAGCTGCTCCTGGCATCGCTTGGCCAGGACGGGGTGTCCCAGGGACCGGCTGCTTCCTCTGGGCCGTTAGTCGTGGCCACCCAGATGTTTGCTCGCTGCCGTCTCGGAGGTGGGATTCGCTTTTCAGGGGGAGCAGGCTGAAATGGTCACTGTGGCTGGAGGCTGCAGAAGGGTTTGTGAAACAACAGCTCTTGGTAAAAGACCTTAATGTTTGATGCGGGGCCCGATTCTCCTGAAGGACTTTTGAACGCAAGCTTTCCTGGAGGGAAAAAAAAAATAATTGGAGTAAAAAACTAAATTAATTGGAGTAATAAAACAGGGAGTGCATACAGGGCTGAGCATCAGCTAACCCCGGCACATGGCATGCCTGGGACAACAGCTACATAGCCTCTCTTTTTTTTTTTTTTTTTGACGTAGTGAAGGTAGGAGAGAGCAATGGTTTGGCTCAGCGGGGCCAGAATTAGCCCTGCGGTGCCTGGGGTCAGGTCTGCGGTGAGCTGGAGGAGAGGGACCTGACTCTTGCAGTCACTAGCAGATCGTTAGGGGTTTTATTTCTTTATTGGTGATTAATGGCAGTGTTTCATTTCTAATGGAAGGAAATAGGGCGGAAATGGTTTCTTGCCTTCATTTATCAGAGATTTGTTTAAACGGGCGCTTGCATTCCCTGGAAGTAGGTCACGGTTGTGTATTTTCAGGGACAAGAAGCTGGTTGGGCTGGGGCTGGATGTCAGATGTTTGGACGGTGGAGAGCTCGCAGGCTTTCCTGTGCAGGGCCGTTCCCATCCCCATCCTCTCGGCCCCGCGCCAGGGACGCCCTGCGTCCCGTTGCCGGTGGACGGAGCGAGACGGTTTGCGGTTCCCAGCCAAAGTAGCCTCTGTCTGCTCTTCCCAGGCTGCGCAGGGGATCATCGGTTAATTAGGTGGAAATTAATTTTTCTGGCATCTCCCTGCAGAGAGAGGGGCTCTGCCATGGGCAGCGTGGGGTGTGCGAGGAGGGTGCATCGCCTCTGGGAGATGTGTGCTCCCCCAAACGGGTTCAGAGCTGGCAGTCATTGGGCACAGAGCTTTTACGAGAGAAATCCCATTTTTGAGTGGAGCGATGGTGTTGCCCACAACTCCCCCTGCAAAACAGGGGCTGGAAAGAGTCTGGGTCAGGCTCCAAAAAAATTGCAGACCTCCCGTGGATCCTGTGCAGGTGCTTTAGATGCTTAAAGATGGAGCACCATGAGCACGGTGAGAGTCTCGTGGCTGTTTGAACAGCCCTGAAGCTCTGCTCCTCGGTGTGCCTGGAACCCCGGGGGCCGTGCAGGGTGTGGGGATGTGTTCACGGCTGGTTTGCAGGGTACGGGAATTCCAAGGCTGCCTGTTGTATTCCAGCAACGCCTGCTGGTAGCTGCTGTGGGACAGCAAGGAGGAGAGCAAAGAGCTCTCCAGCCAGCTGCGCGCGTCTGGGTTTGGAAGACGTGGGGGAAACTGATGGCTTGTTTTGAGCAAAATAATCAAAATCCTTCGCCGCAGGCGCGTTTGCCTGCGGGCAGCCTGCGCAGGTGAGAACCTGCGGCCGTGCCTGTGCAAACGCCTCGGGGAAGCCAGGCGGGCGCCGGCTCCTGCGGCGTGAGCGATGCCGGTCTGGGAGGCAAGGCTGGGGCGGGTGCGTGGGCAGGCGATGGCGAAGCCACTGTCGCCGTCCTGGGACGGGGTCACCGCTGCTGCAGCGTTTGCCTTGTGCCCTGTCTCGCGTGTTGGCCGTGCGGTGGGATGCAGCGGGGAGATGGGGGGTTTAACAGGGCTTCACCCCTCGTTGCTGCCCTGATGTTGTGGTTGGTCTGGCGCTGGGGGAGAGTTTCAGGGGTGAATAGAGATGTCTGGTGGCGTATAAATACCGATTTCTGGTCGCTTGGCTCATTGACGTTGAGATGTTTCTGTGAGTTCAGAGCTCGGGGCTGGGGCTGAGCAAACCCAGGAGATCTCATCACTTGGGGTGGCTTGCACCACCATCCCAAAACCCACAGCAAATGCACGCTTTGATGTCCTTGAGGCCCACGGGAGCAGAAAGTGTTATTGATAACGGAGAGCTGAGCCCTTTAAAAAATGTATTTGTGCACTGGAAGGACTTGGCCTTTGGAAAAGTTACTCATCTTCCTCTTCATCTGAAAGAACACCGTTCCTCGTGGCCGTCCTTCCCCAGCATCGCCGTGCGTTCTTAGCCTGGCCAGGCAGCCAGAGCCTGAAAATCCTAGCAACAATGACATTGTTTTCTATATTTGCATCACTTTAGGCTGAGCAGAACCGATGACACACCGTGGAGCTGGCAGTGAAGCTGGCATTGATGCCATCTGCAGAGAGCCGCCTCCTCACCATGTTAAAATTAAATTTCCTTAACTGTTTGGTTTGTGCTTCTCCGGGGCCGGCGTGCAGGGTGCTCGTGGTGGGCACCGTGGTGTCCATCCGCCCTGGGTGGCCCCAAACTGGGGGATGCTCTTTGTATCTTGTACCGCGCACGGATGTGGAGACGTCACATCTCGTCCCCTTCCTTGGCGTGCGTTGTGTGCACAGGCTCCTTCCAGACATCGCGCCCTTTCCGTGAGCAGTTTCCAGCAGCAAATGTTCTTGTGATTTATTTTTTTTTCTTTTTATCACAGGCTGCTTCTGATGTGGGAGACAAGAGCTCAGCTCCGCTCCGTCTTCAGAGAGATGAAGGCTGGGTCGCTTGCAAACCCTCTTAGGCTTTATGCACCTTTGGATGCTGATGTTTTAAAAGTAAATTTGGCTTTTTATTTTACTTAAAGCGCTCTTCAGGAGTCATGGTCTTGTGTGATCAGGTTGACTGCGGGGAGGGAGCTTCTGGCCTCATAGGGAAGCTTGAAAATAGGCAAGTGTCATTTTACAGGCTGGGAGAGCACAAAGGAAACGCCATGGCCTTTGCTTTCTGGTTTTGGGGGTGTTTTGCTGTGCAGAATCACCTGCCTTCGGATGCCTGTGGAGAGCACCAGCTCTGGCCAGGGCCGAGCAAACGTCTCCCTGCTGCATTAAATGTCCCCAGGGAAAATCCACCCGTGGTGGGAAAACCTCTGCCGTACTCGCAGGGTCTCTGCCGGCTCGGCTTCGTGCTGCCGCTGCGTAGAGCCGAGAGCGCTCGAGGTCAGGGCCCCGGCGGCCCCCCGACACGCGGGAACTTCCAGCACGGCCGAGCATCCTGCCAGGCGCTGCTGTTCGGGGGGGGGGTCAAGGAATCCAAGTCCTACAGCCGCATCCCAGCGGTAAGAGGAGATGGAGGAGATGCCCTATGTGGTTCTCCCTCCAGAGCCGTGAGTTTGGCCCTTAGAGCAATGAATTTGGGGTTTTTTAAATAAATCCTGGATTCTAAATGCATAGATTCTGGGTTTTGCATTTGGAGAGCACTCACTGCATGTCTACAGCTAGAAGCTTGGAGTGTAAAAATAACATGAAAGCCAAGACTGGTGTGAGAGGCTTCCAGGAGAAGAGGCAGGCGTGCACGCAGCACACCACGACTGGCACGGAGCCGCTCATCACCCCCGCAGGGGACACAGCACAGCCCCAAAACGCCGGGGGAGCTGCTGGGGAACCGGGGGGATCCCACCCCGCCAGCCACGGCACGGGGGGAGACGCACAAAGCGGTGAAAGTGGGGAAACACGGTGGTGGCCGTGGGCAGACCATATCCCTCTGCCCTCCTCCTGCCCGGCCCCGGGATGAGCCGGGGAGCAGAAATGGAATAGGGAAATCGCAGCTGGGAGGTGTAAATGAAACCGCAGCGGGATGAGGATGGGGCCGGCTCTGTCTGATCGCTGGGGTTGCTCTCGGGAGCAGCGAGGCCGTCGGCAAAAGGTGAACTTTAAAATCTCTGAGTGTTCCTCGCTGCCAGGGAGAGGAGCCGGGCCAGTCGAGGGTTTATTTCCCTACCTGTACTGGGCTACTTTTGCTTAGTAAATGATGAAGACTTAAAAATACTAAAAATAATCAAAGCAACCCAAAACCATCCTGGCCCCAATGGGGGCAGGCAGCCCTGCATCGAGCCGGCCCCACGGGAGCCCCTTTTCCTTTTGCAGTATTTTTCTAGTTCCTCGGCGCAGGACCGGTGCTTTTCACATCGTTGACTTGCTTTTCCTCTTTGCAGCTTTACACAGGAATGGAAAAAGTGGCTTTGGGAGATGAGTTATCCCACAGGTCTCTTTTATTTTTCCCTTGAGCTTTGGGGTTTATTCTCCTCCACGTGCCTGGTCCTGCCAAGTGCTGAGCCCAGCGCAGCCCTGGGCTGACGGGGAGCGTTTCCCATGGCCACGGCTGCGAGCAGAGGCCGTCCCATGGCAGCAGCGCTCTGGCCAGGTGGCATTTTAAGCGGGATCGGTTTTGGCTTTCCCACCCCAGCAGGTCCCACAGGCAGCTGCCTGTGCTGCCCGTGCCCGTGCCCAGCAGCGGAGCCGCTCGGCATCCTCAAGCCAAGGAACTTGTGGTTTGGAGTTGAGCAGGAGCGGCGGCGTCCCGGGGCGATGGAGAGAGTTTTCTCTGCAGCGGGTACTTTTGCCGCCCGGACTGAGCGTGGGAGAGCGCCACTGGCTCTGTTTTAATTGGCGGTAGTCGATTGGCCCCACGAGCCCTGGGCTTGATTATCGCTGCCGGCATTTACGAGAGGGTACGTTTTCCGCTCTCGCGGCGAGGGCAGGAGGCAGGAGAAGCCTCCACGGCCGTGCCAGGGCTGAGTCACACGGGTTAGGAGGAAAGGAGTATGTGTGTGGGGGGGAATTAAAACAGTCAATCATGCTTTCAGCAAGCCTGAAATCATGTGTGATATTTTTATTTTCAGATTCCCGGCTTCAATTTTTGTGGCAAGGTTGTTCCCGACATCCCAACCGCAGTGACGCCACGCCGAGGGCAGCCTCCGCCGCACCGGTGCCGGGGGCGACGAGCGAAGCCTGGCTCCGTCCCACTGCCGTCCCAGAGCCCCCGCTCGCCCTTGCCCAACGTGCCGGGGGCTGGCGGGACATCTCGGCAGCTAATTTGCTTTGCAGACCCTTGATCGCCCAGGGTCTTCATCCGTGCGCGGCCCCGACGGCTGCGGCGCTGCGGAGATCCCCGGGAGCCACCTGCCAGGGTGGGGAATCGTGTGCAAACGGAAGCTGTTTTTTGGGAATGCCCGGGGATGGAAGCAGCCCGCTGGGATGGAGCCGCTGCGCCAGCCTCTGCGCTCGGGCGAGCGAGAGGAGCGCAAAGCAAGCCATGCCTTTTATTGAAAAATATGAAAAGAATAAACCCAGGTGGAGTTGGCCCGTGCTTTGAGGAGGACGAGATGTGGCGTTTCCCCTTGGTGAAGCCACAGCAGCTTCGCATGAGGTTTGGGGTCCGCAGGGAGGCTGCGGGATGGCGAGCACCAGCCCTGGCTGGGGACCCAGGCTGGACCCGCACGGACACAGCCGGGACGGGGCTCGTGCTGCGGGAAGCTGGCAAGTCCCCTCCAGCGCCCCGGGGTCAGCCCAGCCGGGCTCCGCTCTGAGGCAACACCAGAGCCATTGCTCACGCCGTTACCGTACATCTCGGGAACGTGTTCGGTCCCAAAGCCCCGGTCCCTGGAGCCACACAAAGAGGAGAATTTCAAAGGGTTCATTTCTTTGGGTTGTTTCCTTATTTTTAGCTCCTTAGCCCCTGGTTTCTGGGCGCAGGCACAGCCTGAACCCGCTTGGTCCAAGCGCAGCGAGAAGGTAAGAAGAACTAAAATGCCATGATTTGAAGGGATGCTCAGGCGTGATGTCCGAGCCAGGAAACCATCACCAATTCCTCAAACTGGGAAAAAAAATGGTGGGGAAAAAAAAAGCTTTACATCTCCCGCAAAGGCCACCGCCTTCGGCGTGAGCAGCCGTCAGCGTTTCTGGGCTCGGCATCCAAACCGAAACAAACTGAGCAATCACACATGTTCTTCCTTTGCGGAGCCAAAAGCTGTTCCTGTCATGCTATATATTTGCTCTCTGATTAATGTAGGATTTTTTTTTTTTTTTTTTTTTTAGGGAAGAGAATCGGAGAAACCGACAGCAGCGTGTTAAGTATTTGGCAAACAATTTCTTTTATGTTGCGCGTTGGTAGCGCCTGATATATTTGCGAGCTATATATAGCTAAATACATATATATCTCACTCCTCATAATGTTTCCACTTTTTTGCAGACTACCTGCAAAACACAGACACTATCAGAAGCTGTAAATACAGTCATCATACCGCCGACTGACAGCCAATTCTCTAAAGCTTTTTGATGCAAAACGTTTTTTGTGTTTTCCTGGGAAGGACGAGGGGTTTGGTCCTGCCTTGCCCATCCTGCAGGCAGGGATGTGGTCCACACATTTCGGGGTGTTGATGCACTGAGAAGAATAAGGTATCCTGGAGCTATAGATGTGTGGTGGTAATCCATGACAAATTTTCAGGAGGTGTCAGAAATTGTCTTGGTGCGGGCATCAAATTGGGGTGGTGGTGATTCAGCTTCTGCTTTCCAGACAAAAAATAAAGTGAAAACTTTGGGAAAGGGAGCTACAACAAATGAAACCTTTCATTTTTATTGCTTTGGATTCCTCCCCTTCTTAAATAGAGCTAAATCTATGTCACTTTAAAGGGGAAAAAAAAAAAATCCCATTTTCTTTGTTTAGGAAGTGCTGGAACAAGGTCATGGGACTTTTGGAAAAAAAGAATCCTGCTGATTTTTAATTTTCCCCTGTTCCTTCCAGCTTGACTCCCCAGTCAAACCAATCCCTCTTACCTCTGGTTGCACTTTTTTTGCTGAAAAAGCATCAGTAGAGTCGCTGACGTATTTTCCCGAGTGACAGAGAAATTCGCCGCCTGAACTGTCCATCCCCACGCTGTACAGAAATATGCTGGGTTACCTTTTTTTTTTTTTTCTTTGCGGGCTTTCTTGCCTCAAAGTGGAGCATTTGTGGAGGTTTATCTGGTTTTCCTTTGTTCAGTGCTCACGAAAGAGAAAGAGGAAGGAAACTCGGCATCGCTCGGCCCGATACTGGGTTAAAAATAGCAGGGCTGGCTGGGCCGGGGTTCCCGTCCTCGCTAAAGGTCACTTCCCCGAGCCTCGCCGCTGAAAATATGCCCCCAAACGTCCCGTTTTGGCACATTTCGGGTGGTTTGGAGGCAGGGAAGAGCCCAGAGGAAGGAGGGACGCTCACTGCCCTGCACGGCTCGGCTCAGGGCTGTGCACGGGTTTTGTTTTCCATCCTGGTGAACCACGTCGGGGTCGGGATGTGATGGCTGGGGTGGGATCTCCGCTGCCCAAGAGCTGCAGCTGGCACGTCCCGGCTCCCTTCCTCCGCTGCGAGGAGGGCGTCCCGCTGGCCAGTGCATGGGGCCTCCCCCCGCTTTTTATTTATTTTTTAAATTATTTAAAAAATGGTTTAGATTTTTTTTTTTTTATTATGGTGATTTTTAGTTTTATTTTTCCCTGTGCAGCTCGGCTGCTGTCTGAGATCAGGGCAGCCCCAGGGCTCAGCGGCGTGGCCCCGGTGACTTGCAGGGGGACAGAGATGGTGCAGGGCAGGGGACCGGCTCCAGTCCTCCAGCATCGCTCAGCACAGCCAGCCCATCTCCTAGGAAACCGCAGGAAGGACTCGGTGCAGTCACAAAACCCCCCCATCTCCCCATTTCCCACCCTCCAGACCTGGCAATCAGCCTTAAAAAAGAGATTGCATGGTTTAAAAAAAAAACAAACAACAGCTCCAGCAAATCATCCCGTGCAGCGTGTCGGGTTCTGATGTCCCCTTCGCTTCCAAAAAGGCTGCGCGATGCTGGGATGGACACCGTCCTCCCCTGCCCCGCGGCACCCACCCCTCCACGGGCCGGGGTGCAGTAGGGACGGGGGCATCCCTTCGGGCAGCGCCACGGCCGGTTTGCACCGCAGATTGCATCCCTCTGGCTGGGGGGGGCAACCTCCCATGGGCACTTTTTGGCTTCGAAGCCGCCGTGATGTCGTCTGCTGTCGAGGGAGATCTGCGGCCGGAGGGGGCCAGTTCCTGGAGCTGTGATGTTGTGCAATTCATTCTTGGTAGGAGAGAGAAAAGGCATCGTAGAAGTGAAAGAAAGGCAAAACCCCACTGACGCTGGTTCAGCGCCGAGCGTGCCGGCCAGCCCTTACCCTCCCCTTGGTGAACGCTGCATCTCCGTGGAAAGCCGGAATCGTTCGTTCTGCCTACTTAAACCCAGACATTTTTCCATTTTTGGCTTGTGCTTTTGCTGGAGGGAAATGTGGAGTGAAATTTTGCCCGTAGCGAGAGGGCTGAATTAACCACCTCAAACATCAGCCCAGCCCCAGGTACGCGTAGGGCGCTCGGCGCTGCCTTGGAGCCTCCTGTTGTGTTATTTGCTTTTGCTGCTTCCTGAACTCCAGCAAAAACCCCAGGAATGACACACCACGAAGGCAGGGTTTTTTCCAGGAGGTATTTTGCACCAGGGAAAAACCCATTTGAGCGTCAGAGCGAGTGTCACGGTGTTCCCCCTTTGACGGATATTAATGTATTTTCCTACCTTTGAAAGGGACTGGAATACAGTTTTTAAAAAAATAATAATTGCCCAATATAGGTCTGGATTCATAAGCAGAGGCTGCTGCTGGCTGCAGGGAAGATGCCAGGGAGTTCAGAAATGCCGTGGGATCCTCACTCAAACCCAGCCGGCAGAGTTTGAGCGGTTGCTCCAGAAATGCCCCAGGTGGGGCATCGCACTTAGGAAAACCCCATTTCCAGCTTAATTACGGACAGAGCTGTGAAAGGAGAGGCAACCTCAATGCATCTGCTTTATAGCTGCCACTGTAAATATTGCCTGACACTGGGAATCCCGTTCCTCGGAGCCATCTGCAGTGGGAGCAGAGCTGGGAAATAGGGTGACTGTCCTGCGCATCCATTGCCTCCCAACAGAAAAGCCTTGTCCGTACGGACCGTTCCTCCTCATTTTCCCGAGGTGTAACCTCCTGCCTGCCTTGAAATCCTGTGCTGGCCAGGTGTTCCCAGGATCTCCGGCTCTCTGCACCCACGGCCCCAGGTGGGCTCTGCAGAGCCAGGACTGCTGCCACCCCGTGCTGCAAATCCGCATCATCCCCTGCATCCCGGTGGGATGCACGACAGGGCTGGCGCTTCCCTGCCACCTTCAACGGCTGCGTTTATGCCCCGAGAAGCCAAATCCCAATGGTAACTACACTCCCACACCACCTTAAGATGCAGAGGACACACAGGCGAGGGTATATATGTCCAGCAAGGGCGGAAATACCGGAGCTCCAGCCCTGAGCATCGCAGCGGTGAGGATTGATGTTCCGGTGCTCTTTGGATCCAGCCCTGGGGGAGCAGGATTGGCCCGCAGCTGCTGGGAGTCCTGGCTGGGGGATTAAAAATAAAGCCCTAAGCCTGGCTCCAAAAGGTTGGCCGGTGTCTAACATTTAGAAGAGCCTCAAACTGTTATTTCAAGGAGTTTGTTTTGGTTTTTTTTCTCCATAGGAAAAGCAAATATCAAAGCTGCTGTAGAAAAAAAAGCTGTTCCCCACTCTCCCCCGTGGATGAGGATTTGCTCCATGTGAACTGGAGGGATGAGGTGGGACAAAGCCTGGGAGTGGGATGGCAAATGGCAGTGGCACTGTCACCTTTAATTAATTAATGCCACTTTGTGTGATGGCCCCAGAACCAGGGGAGGGTGCCGGAGCAGCACATAACCCCGAGTTGCTTTATGAAGGTGAGAGCTGTTGACAGAAGAGATTTGCACCTCCTCGCGTGGCATTAGCCGCTCTGTTTGGGGTGGTTACACCCCGAATTTGTTCTTTTTAGTCTCACAGCTCCTCTCCGGGGAGCAGCCCACAGGGGAATAAGTGTGTGAAGCTGCAGGCGTGGGGGGGGGGAATGACATTCCTGAAACGGCGTTAAACGTGTGCACCGAGGGCTGGCTCCTGCACCCATCACCCACTCGTAACTCCCTCCTGAGTTAAGACGAACTTGACCTGAGCGAGGAGCGCAGATGTGGACCCTAAACCATGTTGCCGCAGAAACGAAGCGGATGAAATGCAGTCGACCGAAAGCCCTGTACATTTTCTCCCATCCTTCAAGCCATAATTGCCGCTGACGGTCCTTCAACCCGTGGTTAGCCTGCGCTCAGGCTCGGGCAGCGTGCGTTATCCGTCGCTACTTCGCATGCCGGAGCCCGGGGGCTGGTTACTGACACACAGGCTGCGCTCTCAGCCTTTCCAGCAAACATAATTTTTTCCCCATCTCCGAGGAACAAAGTGGAGACAAAAGATTAATCTTCTACGGATTGTAAAATCCTTGGGGCGAGGAGCGTGGCGTCGGTTCAGCGTTGCTGGCACCCTTTCTGCTGGCTCCGCCGGGCTCTGGAGAGGCTCCGGCTGTCCCACTCTCCTCGCCCCCAGCCCAGGAGCACGGCAGTGCAAATCCACGGCTTTCAGGAGAATTATTCCCAATTTCCTTTTGTAGAAACAAGATCAAAATTAAAACCAGCTGTAGACTTCCATGCCTCGTATGGTGCTCGGTCAGCGCTAGCTGGGCCCTGCTCTTCCTCCCGCACCGCAGCTAAACAGCCTCCTCGGAAGCTTGGGAGGTGTTAAACCCACTCCTTTCTTCTTTTTATGACCCTCTTAAGCTTGTCTACCTCCAAAAATTATTACCGTGGGGGAAGCCAAGATAAATAAGGAGGTTTGCCTTTTGTTTGAGGGCTGACGTGCTGCAGAAGGGAATCCCCCAAACTGGGGGGCTGCCAGGGATGGAGCCCCACTCCCCCCCAGCCCGGCTCGCTCTGGTGGCCACAGGCCTTTCACTTGCAATATTGAGGGGGTGTTTTCACCCCAGACCCTTTTCCCTCACTGGTGATTGTTGGACTGACTAATTTACAACTCCAAATCGCTCATAATTTTCATGGATTGCTTAATTATATGTGGGGTGGATGGTGCTGCCTATTACTACGGCTGCCAGATGTTCCCTTCGAAACTCTGTTCTCAATCACTCCCAACTTTGTCAGACTTTAACTTTTGGAACTGGGACATCGTCTTTGTGCTCTCTTCCAGTACAAGGACTGGCATCGTCCGACGAAACTGGAAGGAGCAGGAACACCAGGAGCGGGTCTTCACGCGGTGCTGAGCAGCCCACGGGGTGCCCTGCCTGAGGGCACAGTGCGGGCAGGAGGTGGCATGCGCCCGCGGGCAGCCGAGGTCAGGGCTTGGAGGAGAGATCGTTGGGGGGTACCGAATAAAACGCTCAAATGCTGCAAGGGTGCTGGTGGGAAATGCTGTAGGTGCCTGTGCCCTGCCCAGTGGTAGGGGCTGACGGTTGGGGTGGGTCACTGCTGGGGAGCCACTGCCGGGCGGGAGGGACCCCTGGTCTGAACCACTGCGGTTACAGAACATAATAAAGGGGTCAGGAGATGCTGGGGAAAGAGGTGAGGGTCTGTTGGTTGTACATACACGGTCACGCAGCATGACCTCAGTGCGTCTTGCCTCCGTTCTTCATCTGCACAGTGGGCGTTAAACCAGACCCTCACCTTCTCGGGGGCAGGTGAAAGCAGTTTGCCAGGCTGTGGTGTTGGGGCGTCCCTAAATCACACCCAGGAGGAGGAGGAACCCACAACGAACCCTCTTTCAAAAAAACCTTGCTCTAGGGGCAGCACATTCGCCCTGAAGGTACCAAGGGGCAGCAGGCTCCTACCCAGGCTGCAGGCTGGGAGACGCCGGAGCTGGGGCCAACCCCCAGCTGACGCAGCTGCTTTGAGGGCAGTTCCTGAGTTTTGGGGATGATCTATCGCATCAAGTCCTCTGTGCACCTTGTCAAGACCATGTCATATTTTAATAATATCAGAGTGCATTAGTTCTCCCCCGGTACCTGGGGGAACTGCTCAGCCCCGTGAGCCAGAGAGCCCCGGGGCAGACCCCAGCCAAGCACAGCACTATTGCTCGGGGGGCTCAGCAGCAGAAACACCACTTTCCCCCCCCCCAAAACGGTCACGAGAGGCAGATGAATATGACAGAGCTTGAAGGGAGGCCAGACCGCGGGGCTGGGAGCCGTGCTTCCTGCAGGAGGGCCTGTGGCACCGCTCGGGGGGGGCCCGCCAGGCTGCAGCTCAGCGAGAGCACCCCTTCGCCTCCCACGCCGTCGGCTGCGGTGAACCGAAAAAAATGAGTTTTACGAACTAAAAAAAATGAACCTACGTTTTCTTCGAGACCTCTGCTCCAGTGGGAGCTGCAAAACATTTTCTATAAATGAATCTACATAGAAATAAATAAGCTAGAGCTCCTCCCCGAGATGTCTGCTGCCACTTCCTTGTGCTTGCCGCCGTCTCCGGGCTCTGCTTTGGGTACATTTTCACAGAAGTTGGGTTGGTCACCACCCGGCTGTCTCCCCTCTCCACCCTCAGCTGGAGAGCGGTGCCAGTTGCCATCAGCCGCACACTTTTTGCAGCAGCGGGTGCAGTGGGAAAACTGGAAGTACCTGAAAAGTCAGAAGTTGGTGTTCACGTGGGGACAGTCACCCCGAGCAGGTTTTAGTCGGGTCACAGGAAAACTGCTCGACTGAAGAGCCCAGTTGGGTGCACTCCATGGAAAAGTCCTGCAGATAGGGGTGGTGGGGTTACCCTTAGCTGGGTTGTACCCATGGATTTTTGGGGCAACCCTCCTTTTCCAGATCAGGGTAACTCCTCACGTTGCTGCTACTGGATCTGCTAGAAACAGTCATTTTGCTGCTAGAAACACTCATGTAAGTAGCCCATTGCGAGCAAGCGTTGCAAAAGAAGGATGTAAAGCGCTTGTGTAACCGGGGCACTGGCCCCTCCTGAGCCGAGCAGGAAGGGGACGAGGACCTGGTTAAATATGGTGGCGAGAGGGGCCGAGGCCAGCCCTGCTGTGCTGAATCCTTGCAAAACCACAAGTGCCTCCAGAATGAGCCCGTTTGCTCAAATACAGATGCTCTGCCTTATTGCGTGGGGAGGAGGAGCGCTAAGCAGTGTGAAGCGCGATGCCCCAGGATGTCCGGGACACAGAGCGAGACTGATGCTCAGGTTCCTTGTGCCTTGGTTCCTTCCCGCGTCTCTCTGCGGTGACATTTCACATTTCACATTTCAAAAGACGAAGGCGGTGCAGCACAGCTGCCTCTCTGGTCCAGATACGGTGCAGCGATGGTGGCGGTTTTGACAAGTAGCAGGCAGTGATTCCTGCTTCCAGGGCTTCTCCTGCCATCACACCCTGCCCCTGATCCCGCAGAGGTACATGGACACGGACCTGGGCTGCTTCCAGCGGGGCGGGAGGAGCGGGGTTGGGGCATGCCCAGCTTCCGGCTGGAAGAGGGGCGATGGAGGGCACCCCCTCTCCCCGCAGAGCCCTTGCTTTGCCCGGACAGGGGCTGAGCAACCCCTTATCCCAGCACCTGAACGAGCAACCAGCAACCTGGGGAACGTTTCCCCTTCGGCGGGAAGATTTCCCTGGTCGCCAGCATCACTTCCGAGAAGTTTGGAAATAATTAAAAAAATATTACTCAGGGCCGGGAAAGAGACGCGTTTGGAGGGGACCAGCCTGGGCTGCAAAGGGGCGGGCACCGGAGCCCGGGGGGGGCCCCCCCGGCTCCCCCCCCCCTCTCTCCCTCCCCCCCCCCAGCCCGGCGCGGTCCCCGGGGCTGCCCCGCGGGGGGGCGGCGCTGGGCGCGGCGGCCCCGGGGGAGGCGGGGGAAGCGGCGGGCAGGGCGGTGCCGCCGGGAGGAGGCGGGCCCGGCGGCCGGGCGCCCCTTCCCGCGGCGGGCGGAGAGGTGCCGAGGCAGCGCCGTGCGAGCGGCGCCCCGTGTGCCCTCCGTGCGCCCCCCGCCGAGCATCCCCTCCCCTCCCCTCCGTCCCATCCCGCCCCGGCCCGGGCCGCCGCCGGGGCATGGAGGCGGCGCACAGCCTCCCGGTGCTCGACGTCCTCCGCCGCTTCGGTGTAACCGAGAGCTGCGGGCTCAGCCCGGAGCAGGTCCGTCGCAGCCGGGAGAAGTACGGCCCCAATGGTTAGTGCGGCGGGACGGCACCGGGGAGATGCTGCCGGTGGGGACGGGAGGGGCTGGGGAAGCCGGCGGTGGCGGGGGTCGGGATGGGGCAGCCCTGACGGGGCAACGGCATCCCGCCCGGCACGGAGGGGACCCTTCCTCGGGTCTCTCTCCCCGCCGGGACCGGGAAGGGTCGGGCCGCTGCCCTGAGCACCCCCCGGAGCATCTTCCCCCCGCCCCGGGACTTGCGGAGGAGCCGTGGGGGATTTGCCGCGGGGCACCTGTTGATTAGCGGAGTATTTGCCGGCTGCGATTAAGGGCTAATTACTGTGGGTACGGGCGGCACTGGCAATTAGCGGGGTGTTAATTCCTCTGGCGGAGTGTCCGCAAGTGGAGAGCGAGGCGGATGTGTCGGCAGGAAAGAGAGGGGGAAGTTTGCCCGTTGCCCGTGGGTGAAGGAGGGAAGCCCCAAAACCGGGGCAAGGGGGGTGTCGCGGTGGGGGGGGACCCCGCTCCCGACTCGCCACAGCCCCGGCTGGGCCCTGGGTGCTGCGGAGGAGGAGGAGGAGGAGGAGGAGGAAGGGGTGGCGGGGGGAGAGCGGGGGCCGGGACGTGCGGCGGCTGGGCTGCGTGCCGCGCTCACCCGGGGAGCCCTCTTGGACCAGCGGGGCATCTTCTTGGGCTCCATAAGGGGAAATTTTAAACTCGTGGCTTTAAGCGCTCAGCAAACCCATCGGTGCGCGCAGGAGGGACTTGCGGGGGTGCCCGAACCCACCCGGGTCACCAGGGATTTTGGTCGTTCAGACGGGGTAGGTAGGTAGGTCGGTCATTAACTCTGCAGACGGGAACAGGAGGGGGTTAGGGGGAGTTTGCTGCCGTCCGTTGGAGTAGCAAGTCCTTTCTCCAAGTTGTTCAAGTGTGTAAACTCGCCTGGGTTGGAGCTTGTTGCGCCTGCTTTTCGTTTGAGCCTCGTGGTTGAGGCTAAGGAAAGCCTGAGTAGATGCTGGCGGGATCGCTGCCTGCACCCCCATTCTCTGGGAGGGCTGTTAGGTGGGAGCAGAAGGCTCTGCCTCCTCCAGACACGCTCTGCGAGCAGCAGTCCTGTGTGCTGGGCCGTGCTTGGGGTCCCCCTGCCCAGTAACGCTCCCCGCACCGGACAGCTTCTGCTCCGCTCCCTGAGGCTGCACGGTCAGGACTGGACTTGGGAGCTCTTGCTGTGGAGCGCTCTGCCAAAGGTGTAAGCAATGGAGCATCGCTCCTGCCCTTGTCTGACCTGATTTTGGAGGAGGGCAGCTAGGGACCTGTCTGGTTAGCCGGGAGGGGAGCGATCCCTCTGCTTTGGGGGGGCTGAATGCAAAACACATCCTTAACAAAGAGGTGTGCCGGTCTGATTTCAAGGTATAATTAATTGTTCCCAACACTTCTGCACTGTCCCTCGGCCCCGCGGGAAAGCGGGGATGATGGGCCCTACGAGTGGTCTGTGCCGTGCGGCAGCGTGTCACCTACAGGCATCGCATCGCGGGGCTCACGGTGGCTTCATGCTCCTGTTTGCCCAAGTGAATCATTGTCGCTGAGTCAGGCACGTTGGCTGCTCGGTGGCACCAGGCTCTCTGCCTTGAAAAAGGGAGCTTGAACGTATGACGTAGGCGCAAAGCAAAGGGTTAGTGGTGGCAATTAGTTTGTCTTTTTTGTTTGGTTTTTTTCCTCCTTCCTTTCCCCTCTTTCAAGCAACGGCTGCGTGCTCGCCTCTCTACAGTTCTGCTTCCCATACGGTCCGTTGTTCGGTTTCCTGCAGGCTGTTGATTCGCAAGAGCTTCTGACTTTTGGATGTCCCGTGGCTTTCGCCTTCAAAGCAGAGCTCTGCATCTCCTGTACGACACGGCTTGCAGTGATGTGCACGGATGTTGAGAGCTGTAACGTGGGCTGTGCAGCCATCAGTGAAAATGTGGTTGAAGATTTTTAAGAATTCTGAATTTTTGTAATTTTTGTGCAGTATTTACATATTGCTCGTGGTGCAGATGAGATATGGACAGATTAGCACGACTTAAAGTCATGCAGAATGGGACTCTGTGTGGTTTTTTTGGTTTAAAACCTTGATGTTAAGCAAATAGCCTTTTTTCCAGCATGGCGAGAACTTGCAGGTTGTGCGTTGGCAGCAGGAGCCGACCGCCCCGAGTGCGCTGGGGTACCCTTGGGTGCCCTGTTTGCGAGAGCTGCTGTGGGTGAGGGTGCTGCGGGGAGCCGCGTGGGACAGTGAGCTGGGCTTGCGCCGGTCTTGAAGATGGCCTGTATTAAATTGCATTTTAATTTAAGCTTAAATTAAGCTCCGGCAGCGGAAGTGCAGGGCAGTTTGGTGACTCGCTTGAGCTCGCGCAGAAGGGGGAAGAAAATTCAAATCTTGTGTGGCTCGAAGTGCAGAGCAGACCTTCAGCTCCAGCTAGTTTCATTTTCGCACCCTCCTGTCTCGCATTCATTCATTTCCTTCTAAACCTGAAATCAAACTGCCAGTGTGGTCGTGAATCACAATCTAAAATACATCATCTTTCTTAAAAACTGCCTCCCAATGTGCTTCAGAGAGCTGCTGTCTGCTGCTTTTTTATTGTGTTGATGCATTTAAAAAGAAAAAAAAAAGACCTGCAATGAGCTCCAACGTTAAGTGAGAAGCGGTGGCCATTGGCATGTTTTATATTAAAAAAAAAAATAGATTTTGTTTTGGGGGGGTATTCTTTTGGAGCCTAAAATTGCTTTTTCAGTTCCAGTGCTCACATTTACGTTTGCAGGAGGAAACAGAGAGCAATACTGATTATTTAATATCTCCAGTCCGTGGCTTGGCAGCCAAGCAGTGAGATGTAGATTACTGGACTGGAGGATGATATTTCTCCGTTAGGAAGAGCTCTTGTTCTAGTTTCAGCTCTGTCATCAGTGCTGTCAGCATGGCCGCTTCATTTGCCAAGGAAACTGGAGAAGCCGCAGAATGTTTAGGTCTCACCATGGCGATTCTCAAAAGGCTCCTGAATCTCCAAAGTCAATTTTAAACTAATAAACGCTTTGGATGCTCCACGCGTGCCGGGCGGGTGCTTCCCTACACCTCCTCCCGTCCACCGAGCTCCACAGGTTGCTTTTAGAACACAACACTTCAAAAATAAAAATACAAAGGCGAAAAATGTGCATCTCTTACTTTATAATAGGCCAAGAAGGAGGATATAGGGGTGCAGACATTTTTCTTCCTAAACGCAAACCCGGGGGCACAATTTACCCTGAAATGATTTCAGTTTTGCCAAGGAATGACAGATGTAAATGGGCGTTGCCCCGCGGACAGTCAAATGATTTTCTGTTTTAAATATAGCTCTGATTTCTCTCTTCTAAATGGATTTCCATGTGTAAATGAGCATACATTTCAGGCAGGGTATTGCCAGCGTTAATGCATATGCATAATTTTATTTGCTTCATCGGTAACCTAAATGGACTGTGAATGTCAGTGGAGTCAAGTGCTCGGCTGGTTGCAGCATAGGGGCGTTTATCTCCTCTTGCGTGTCATCTCTTCTGACTCCGAAGCAGAAACCCTGCCGCCGTCCGCGGTTGGAAACGCCACCGGGCAGGATCGGACCCTGCCCGTCAGCCCTCCTCGGGGTCTCGCCCATCCTCTTCTTCACCCTCGCTGCTCCTGGGGCTGACCCCCAACGTGGTACCCGATGCGCTTCAAAGCCTGCCGTGCCTCGCTGCAAGGCGCAACGATAACGGTACTCACGCGAAGGCCGGTTTAAGTGTTATTCGAGCCAGCTTCAGCACTGGGCGAACTCAAAGCCATGAGTAAATCTGGCTTTTCTTTTATAGCGCACCTTTCTACATCTCCGTAAGCATTATTTCAGGATCTCGGAGCCCTTGTGTGTATTTTGGCATGTGCGTGCCCGACCCAACCTGGGCGGGAGGAGGTGACATCCCCAAGCCCAAACCCAGCCTGTGATGTGTTGCCGCTCTCCCGAAATCCACCGAGGCTCACTGACGAGGAGCTTTCTGCTCTTTGGCACGAGCACGTGTCCGTGCCCTGCTTGGCTAGACGCAGCAGCAAAAGACACTGATATATTATTTATTTACATCTTTTTCCCAGCCTATACCCAGGGCTGCACGTGCACGCGTATATATGTGTATATACGTCTATCGGCACGCGCGTGCGCATGCACGCGCCCCTGCGCGTACTCTCGTTGCGGTGCGTTACTTAACGTTGGGTTAGCTGCCAGCGGTTGCTAACCAGCCAAGGTTACGCTCCAGCTCTCTCTTGACAATAAAAAAGAAAGAAATCAAATTTTTATTTCATGCTGAAATATTTGAGAGGCTGGTAAGGAGAGGAAGAGCAGCATTTTCTGACTCATCTAACTCTGCTCTCTGTTCCTCTGCGCATCGCCCACCTTTTCCACCCCCGAAACACACGCTTAACAGTCTGATTCATAAACATGCTATGGGTTGGGGTTTGGTTTTTTTTTTTCCCCCTCCTCCAAATCCTTTCCCTTAGGAGAAATGCTGAGACATTAAAACCTTATGAGTGCCTTCAAATTTGGGGAGAGACTACACAAAATTTTCCTAATTGGACAAGAGGAAACTCAGGATTTTCATCCCTCTGCTATCCTCTGAGGTTACCCGCTTTCAACCTACCTTAAAAAAAAAAAATTGTGAATAAAGAGCAATGTTTGGAAAAACTGATGTCTGCTCTTAAAATGCTGCGGGAACCGAGAAGGGAAAATTTCCAGGGCGAGAAGAGGCAGGGGCTGTGCTGGTGGGGAAGGGATTTTTGCGTGCAGGTCTTGTGTGTACCCCGGGGGGGGCAGTTGGCCTCCCCTAGGGCACAACTGTTATTTTATTAATGTTTTTATTTCATTGCTGGTTTTAAAGCTGGGGGTGGTGGAGCTGGTGCTGCAGAACGCTGATTTAGGAGGAGTTGGATGCATCGTGGATGCCAGCCTTGGGTGTGCTGGTGCCAGAAGGGGGCTGGAGCGGGTCCTCCAAAGGCACCGTTACCAAAATATCCCCCTTCCCCCAGGCTAATCCTCCTCCCCAGTATTCCAGGTGCCTCTTCTGACCTCCCCGCTCCAGCCGAGCGTTTTTGGCCAACCTAGTGCAGTCCTCGCCATCACCTTGTAGCCACGCGGCTGCTCTTTGCCTTTTCAGCGGCGTTGCCCTTTTTGCATGATTTAAGCCTTCTCTAATCGCCAGATCTGACTTGAAGCTATTGAGTTGCATTTTGATGATCATCTCCCTCTAGGGTAAATCTGAAAAATACTATTGATATTTATGTTGCAGGTAATTTTTTTTATTTCTTTTTAAAGCTCCACCATTTTTCTTGAGTAAAAAGCATCACCCGATGCCTGGCGTTGCTTTTGCTTTCTTCCTACCAAAGAGAATTTTAATTTTTGAGAAGCGTCCAAGTTGCTGCCTTTTCGCTCTGTATTTGATCTTCTCCTGCAAAAAGGATGATGTGAAAGCAGGAGGCTTCTGGCTGCTGCTAAATCACCCCTGTCCTGGGGGTC
This sequence comes from Grus americana, assembly GCF_028858705.1. NCBI lineage: Eukaryota > Metazoa > Chordata > Aves > Gruiformes > Gruidae > Grus > Grus americana. The sequence goes on along the minus strand of NC_072870.1, from coordinate 8,350,231 downwards.
GGGTCTGTGCTGGCATATCCACAGCCCAGGCAACGCTTCTGGCACGGACCTCCACAGTAAATCCCTGCTGGGCGCCTAAAATTGCAGATGCTGGCATGAAGCAGGGCTGAGCACGGGCAACTTTGGGCTACTTCGAGCAGATGGTTGTTATTTTCTGGTGGTGATAGCTGCCCTGTGCAGCACTCGAGAGCTGGGGTGAGCACGGCCGACCTGCGCCCTCCCCGACGCACGAAACCTCCCCTGAGAACGGCGTTCCTGTTGCCCTCCTGCGATCTGCAGCAGGGATCCGAACTGGTTATCGCAAGGTGTCGGAAGCTCACGGGGCTGGTGCGGCTGCACGCAACCCTGAGATGCTTTCATTTTCCCAGTCCTGAAAAATAAGGTTATTTGATGCTTTTTCATATGTTCAAACCTCTGGAGGAGCCAGCTTTGCTTTTTCTCCTACGTGCGACATTTGCAAACGGGTGGGATGCTGGTGCCCCTCCAAAAGGTTTTTTAGGGTTATTTTTTGTAAGCCGTGAGCCAGATGTTGAGCGTTTGCACCCTGTGCCTCTTGCCCAGCTGGTCCAGTCCCGCTCCTGGGGAAGGGGCTCCTCCCCGCGAGGCAGCTCTGTGTCTGGACCAGCCACAAAATCCTTCTCGTGGCTCGTTGAGCTTGCCTGGCAGGGCAGGGGGTGCCGCATCCCCAATTTTGGTTTCGGGGCTGTGCAAAGGAGCGTTAAGAAGGTACGAGCTACACCTAAGCCATACTCCGTGGGGAATTAGGGCAGTGAAAGCAGAACGGCAAATCTCTTTCGGCAGCGTGTCTGGGTGCTGCCATTGCACAAGGATGCTCTAAATCTCCTGTTTAATTTTTTTTCCCCGCCAAAAAGCCCGTTTGGGTGCTTGGGCAGCTCTGGTGTGCAGGGCAGCGCTCCCTGCCCGCCCCGTTGGCTCGCTCTGTTCATTGCAGCCAGCGGTGATGCGAGGAGGAGGACGGTGTTTCCCGGGCCGGGTGTGGGTTAGTTCAGTGACCGGCTGGCAGAGCGGTCCGGAGGGGGAGGCACGTGGGAGCGGGATGGGGACCAGGAGCCGAGCTGCTGGGCCAACGTTTTCTGGGAGCGCCGCTGGTGCCCGCGGTCTCAATTAACAGGGAGGAAATATTAAGGCAGGCTGTGATTGTCAGGAGAGGGATGGAGTTTTCTCCTTGCTTTTTTTAATGTTTTCTTTTTTTCCTTTTTTTTCCTTTTTTTTTTTTTCCCCTCCCCTTCCACTGGTTTTCACGTAGCATTCATGGATGACCTCCATTGTATCTCAGATGGGGTGAAGGCAACGAAGGCAGTCCCTCCTGGTCAGAATGTACACCACGGGCAGGAGAAACGGCTGATGCTGGGGAGACTGGGAGGACTGGGGAAGGCGGGAGCGATGGATGGAGGAGAGGGCCCACGGCCGCTGTGGGTGGGCTGGTGGGCAGGCAGAGCAGGACAGGTCTGTCTGGGGCTCAGTCCAACCTGGTGCAATATTAATACCCAGCAAAACCCAGAAAGCACCAACCCCCCTATCCCATCTCCATTTATTATTGTGAATCTGATTTTTTTCTTCTTTTTTTTTTTTTTGCCGGTATTGTGACTCATGATCTTTTTTTATACCTCGGTGTTGGTAGTATTGGAGGTAGAAGTATAACAGTAACCTATATTAAAAAAAAATTACCGACTGCTCGGTCGAGCTGCTGTCTGTACCAATTACCTCGCTGGAAAACAGGTAGCAGAGATCTGGGCTGGTAGCGCAGAAATGTTGAAGAACCGGAGCCAAAAAGCAATAGAGAAAATTGTGGTTACTTGAGTATTTCCATGACGTGAGCGTGCGCCAGAGGCTCCTCCGTGGGCGGTTAACCCCTCACAGGCAGGGCCGCAGGCAGCTGCCTGCTCCGCCAGCGTCCAAGCAACGACCGCGCGGGTGGTGATGAGCAATGCTGGGACAGGAGACTCGTTATTCCTGTTAGGATTAATGCAATTAATGCTAATGGGTCTTTTCTAAGCCATGGCTTGGTGGGTGACTTGGCTGAGTTGAGCCAGTCATCTCACGAAAGGAGGGTCGGATTTGAGTCCAAAGTGTTGCTCTTTTGAAGAGAAGTTGAATTAATCCTTGCTAGCAATTAACCTCATGTCTATAACTAGTATTTGCTGGTTTTTTGTGGGAACCTCCCAGGTTTTGAGGTTTGGCTGCTCATTATCACTCTGTAAAAGCCTTTTCTCTTTCTCACCCACAGAGGTGGTAAGTCCAAGGTCAGGCTGTGGTTTGGTAGCAGTCCTGTCTACCTCCCAGGATGGGGTCCGTGCCCATGCGCCGCCTGGTCCAACGTGTCCCCAGGCATCAGGCTTCTTCGGGGCATGTGATGGCACCTCTCTGTGACCCGCGGTGGCTGAAATCTGAAATTTTGTACCTCTTTGTGGAGTCTAGACCTATAGTACCCCCTAAATGCAGGAGTGTCTGCTCTGATCATCAAAATCCTCCTACAATTTAAATGTTCAGCAACCTGCTGGATGTGCAGACGGAGGTCCTGGCTTTGTCATGTGTGCTCCCATGTGAACCCATTTGAGATTATATATATATTTATAAATATATCTAGCTCCCATTTGAGATTTTATAAGTATATATCTCTACCCCATTATATATATATATATATAAAAAAAAAAATTCCTCCCCCTCAACATTTGCAAGTCACTATGGGACACCTTTGGGTAAAAGATCCCTTTATGGAGAGGAAGCAAAACACAGACAATAAAACGATGTTTATTCCCTACGAGAGGTGACGGGTCGGAGCCCATCTCGGGCTCTGCAGGGCTGAAGGCACTCGAGGATGAGCGACACCGCGCTGGTGGCCCGGCCCAGCCGCACGGCAGGGTCACCGGCAGCATTGGAGGTGCAATGTTTTGGGGAGGAAATCCGCTTCTTGCTCCTGCGTGTCCCCTGTGCCCCAGGGTTCCTGTCCGCGGTATTTTTGCTTTGGGTGTTTCCTGCTATTTAGCCACGATGTGTATTTTAAACCAGCGTCGGGGGGGAGGTGGGGAAGGGATGTGAGTTAATTCAGCCCGAAAGGCAGGGTTGTGGCGGGCGTGCTCGTCTGGGCGGCTGCGGGAGCGGTGGGGGACGCGGTGCCAGGGGCAGCCCTGGTGCTGATGGGTTTTGCTCCATCCCGGTGAAATCACCTCCGGCGCATCTGTGTGGTCCCCAAAGCCACCGGCCGTGGCCGTACTGCTTCCAGGAGCTGGGTGGGAAAGCTGTCTCTGACACTGGGACCAGTCCCCGCGGCGAGTCCATTCTTCCTGGGGGGATGGATGGCCAAAATGTGGTTTGTTTTTTTTTTTTCCTTTTCTTTTTCTTTTTTTTTTCTTTTCCCCCTCATCTTATCGGAGAAGATCCCTGGAGTCCTTACAGAGCCACCCTCTGAGCAAACGCAAGGGCTGTGTTTTGTATGTTATATATTTTGCTTTATTATATGGGGGGTTTTGTTTTGTTTTTTTTTTCTCCTTCTGGTTTGGAAACAGCTTTTCTTGCATTTGTTGCTGATAAGAATCAGTTATTTTTTGGGGACGGGTGCGTGGGCCAGGGAGATTCTCTCTTCTGCTTCCTTCACCGTGGGGAGCGAAAGCACAGAGATCCTCGAGGAGGAACTCAGTCAGCTGAGCAGTGACTCCGGCCGCCAGCGATGCCCGAATCTCCAGGGATTTGCCCTTTAAAACCTCAGCTCAGCTGGATTTTGCCGAGCAGGCAGCGCCCGTCCCCGGGAGGCGGTCAGCCGGGGTCAGGATAACCCTCCCGAGCAGGCGCTTTACCTGCCTGTTTGCACTTGTCTTTTTCCACTCTGCAACCTCCGAGTCAACAGAAGGTCTAAAATAAGGAAAGTGTGGGGAGCGAGTGGAAAAATAAAAATAAAAAAGGCCAGCTCAGCGGTGCAGGGTGAGAGAGGGGAAGCGATGGAGCTGCGTCCCTGGCTCTCTCGCTCCGGTCACTGCAGAGGGTTCCCCTCGGGTCACCGTGTCCTTTGGGGTTTTTGCAGATTTTCTGGGCTTTTGCACGCTTTGGAGGTCAGGGACCTTCTGATGCCGGCAGGTAAATGGAAACCCCGCCGGAGGAGCCGAAGTGTTTTGATGCACTCCCCTCCGGAGGGGCGTCCTGCGGTGCCCCGGGAGGAGCTGGGGCTGCTGTGCAGCGCTGGCTCAGGCCTCTTCTGGGGCTCCTCCTGTATCTGTAAAAACCTAATTGAAATTATTCACCCCTTTTTGACATAAATGTATATAGGTTTCTATGTATACGTGCATATATGTGTAAGATTTTATCCTTGTACCTGAATGTACATAGGTATCTGTGTATAGATACATACATAACGTTTCATCCTTATAGGCATGTATAGATACATACATAACGTTTCATCCTTATAGGCACGTATAGATACATACATAACGTTTCATCCTTATGGGCACGCACACAGATATTAGACATAGTTAGAAGGAGATTATGGAAAAAGCCTAGATGGGACTCGTGCGTCCAGGGATCTCCAAGTATGTCACTTGAGTAAAGGAACTGCTTCAACTGCAGAGATATGTGATCCCCAGGGAGTTCATCATGAGAAGTATTAATTGTCCGACTCACCCCTTTTTCCCATCCAGAAGAACAGATCTATTCTACAGAAATTTTTTTCTTCTGATATAATCTAAACTAAAGGCAGCGTAGACTTCATTTTCCAGGAAAACCCATCCAAGAGGATTGCTGAAAATAGACCGTGCTCTGAGAACAGATACCAGAAAAAGCAAGTGTGTGTGTGTGTGTGGGGAGCCAGGTCAGCTGGGGCAAGGAGTTCTGCAAAAAAAATTATTATTATTAATACCAATAATCTTAGTTTGAGTTAATTGAGTTGAAAAGCACCTCATCAGCACCTGTGGGGGTCGGGGTCGGAGGATGCACCGCCCTGCAGATACACTGGCTGTGTTTTATCAGCCTGATTTGATTTGGCAGCAGATGGGAGACGGGTTGAGACGCCGTATTCAAACTTTCAAATTTCACAAAGGTTTGCTGTGGCAGAGGCACTTCCTCCAGAAAACAAACAAATGGGAAAACCCCCCCCAAACCCACCCCCTGCAGATCTCTGCGCTTTTAGGATGGAGTCAGCTCCCTTCGGTCCCCAGCTTGGGGCAGGGTCTCCTTCCAGCCCGGCGTGCAAAGTTCAGGTTTTCCTGATCCATAAGTACACAGCCCCGCTCGTGTGCTGAGATTCGGCTACAGGTGGCAGCAGGATCTATTGAAATATCTATTGAAATATCTATTGAAATATCTATTGAAATATCTATTGAAATATCTATTGAAATATCAGTTTTTGGAGCAGGGTGATCAGCTTCCTCATTTTGGCATGGAAGGGGAGAAAATGCTGCTCGGATTTAAAAGCAATATCTTGTAGTTCTTTTGTTGTTGTTTTTTTTTAATTGAGGTTACTAGTCTGGGGCTTGGATTTTGTGGGGGTTCATCCTGCAATCCCCAGTGGGTTGGCTCTCAGAGGTGTCCAGGAGTTGGTGGTGGTCGTGGGATGGGTCCACACCAGTTGCAATTCAATCCAAAACCTGCCGTCTGCAAGGTGTCGAGCAAAAATAAAAAAAAGCGGCAAGGCAGATTGTGTGCTGGGCTGCGCCATGAGTGCTGCGGAGTCGAGTGCCTTTTGGGGGAGAGGGAGGAAGTTTTGTGTCGTTTTGTGCTGGCAGGTTGACGCGGAGGTGGGGTGGGATGTCAAAGCGCTTCCCCTCCCGCCGAGGGCAGGTTTGGGGCGGGAGGGTTTGGTGTCGCACGCCGAGGCGGGCACCGTACGGCGGGGAAAAAGCTGGGGTTACGCTGCGGGGGGAAGGTAACCCCCTCCCTGCCTGTGTCCTCCTGGGGCGGGGGCTGCTGGGTGTTTCAGTGCTGAGAGTCCCTGGACCGGCTGGTCCCCGAGCCCCGTGGGGCGGTGGAGGAGATGTCCTCCGAGCAGGGATGCACCTGGGCTGCTTGGCCGCTGCCGGACACGGCAACCAGGAGCCACTGACGCTTTCCACATCACTTGGCTAGTGGCATGCTTTAGTTACGTTTATTTTTGTTATTTATTTTTATTATTTGTTTTTTATTTTATTGTTTGAATTTGTATGCCGTGCCAGTGCGATATCCTCAGTGGTTCCTTACAGCCTCATCAAAGGTGCTGGGCTCGGTGTAAGTGCTCACCAGACCCTCGGGGAGGCAGTTTTGGGGGACGCTGTTCCCCCCGCTGAGTCGCAGCAGCCCTTTGCTGTGTGCTGAGCAGCATCTCTCCTCCAGGAGCAAACGCATCCTATTTTGAAAATGCATCCTAGTCTCATTTTTCTTACCTGCCTTTTCAGCCCCAACATCCCTTTTTTCCTACTTTTCAGGAGAACCACCCCAAACACAGTCCCGCCTCGCTCTTCCCCAAGCCTTGCAAAATTCAGCTGAAAGGCGCAGCCCAATTTTCGGTGCCAAAATTCTTCCCTTGGGGCATTTGAAGCCTCCTGGGGCCGTGCACGTTTTCCCGGCGCTGGGCAGGATGGGGCAGCCGAGCTGACCCTGCAGCACGGGGCATCGCCGGGGCTCCTGGCACCGCCGCCTCCGTGGCTCCCTGTCTTTGGTTTCCTAAACCTAAATTCCTCGATTTTCTGTCGCCGGGTGTTGGACTCGCTACGAGTGGCCTATTTGTGATGGCGTGTGGTGGTCCGTCGTGCCCGGAGGGGTTACGAATTCACTGCAGCGTTTTGCCCTGGCCTGGCCGGTGCTTTTTCTGCCAGCGGGCTGGGTCGGAGGGGTTTGGGCTCAGGCTGGCGGCTGGGCTTGCGGTGCGGGGGGCGGCCAAGGGCAGGAGGCTGCAGCGGAGCCCAAAAGGCTGAAAAAACATTACCGGGCCAAAAAACCGCCCAGTTTACTTAATGCTTAGCACTGGGGTATCAATGGGAAATTAGCTGGAAAAATAGTTTTAGGGTAATAAAGGAGGGAATGAAATGATATCTGTAGGGTGCAAGGAGAGGATATGCCGGAATTGCAGCGTGCCTCTTGAGTGGGGTTGTGGCAGTTCTGGCAGAAGGTTCCCACACGCGGCACTTACTCCCCTGCCTTTCCCCGAGGTTATGGAAAGGGTCTGCTCAAAGCAGAGATAAGGAGAAGCTTAAAAAAATCCCAACACAACCCCAAAACTAAAAAAAAACCCAAACCCCACCCCAGCTTAAACTTTATTTTATTCAAGCTCCTGTAGTGGTTTTGTTGGTTTTTTTTTTTTCTTTTTCCAAAACCTGTTACTATTTAAATGCAGATTTTTAGCTTTTCCACCCGGGAGCCGGAGCTGGAAATTCTTTCCACTGCGTTGGTGCAGGAGGGAACAAACCGCTGCTTTTAGTTTGCTCAAATAATCCATCCCAGTCTGGAGCCGCGGGTTTCCTCCACCCTGCTCCCTCCCACTCCCAAAACGATCCCGGGGATCCGCTGTGGGTGCCGATGGGGACAGGGATGGGGATGAAGCCACTGCTTGCAGCCTCATTTCCCCACGTTTTTCCCCCAAAATTTCCCAAGAGTTTATTCTTGCAAACGCCACGTGGGCACCGGAGCTGCAAGCCTGAGCGGTGGCTTCATTTTGGGGGGGAAAAAAGGGCAAAATCTTCTCCTCTTATTTTCATAGCATTAAGAAAAGGAGGTGGGTTATCGGTGGGGAATTGATTTGCTTTTCACTGTGGCACGGGAGGAGGATGCTTGGGGCTGGCCAGTCTTCGTGGCCCCACGCCGGGACGCCCTGCACCATGGCGGAGGGAAGCTCGTGCTACCCAACGCTTAGGGGATGAGCCATTTCCAAGAATAAAGGAAGGGAAGTTTGGGGTGGAATGGGCAGGCTTTTCCTTATTTATTTCACGCAGCTCCTTGGACCATCGGTCCGATGCTGCACTCCCACCTCCATCCCCGTTTCCTTCTACCTGGACAGTGGGATGCGGTGGTGGCGGCGGCGGCAGCTTATCCTTTAGCGCGGGGACATGCTGATTTTCCAGGGAAGAGGGGATACTGCAGGGTCAGATTTGCACGGTGCTTCACTGCTGTTGGGGGGCACACCCAGGATAACTGCGTTTCCTGTTCCCTGACCTCCTGAGCTAAGCTTAGCTGGCCAGACCGGGACCAAATGAGCCTTTCAGCTTCTCCACTTGGACCGCAGCAGTGGGGCTGCGTGCGTCCGAATGCACCTCTTCTCCCTGGGGACCCTGTTGCCATCCCGGAGGGACCGATGGCGTTGGGTTGGGAAGAGCAGCCTGAGGGTAGGACGAGCAGTCGCTCCGGAGTCCCGTCTGCTGGGGGAAGCCCTGTGACCTAAACCTGAATTTTTTTGGGCTGATTTTATTGCCAGCCATTTATGGCATCTGGGTGCCAGCCAGAAAACTGGTTGGATCCTTTCACCCTAAAGCATCGCTTGGGAAATAGCAAGGATGTTTGTGGCCCTTAAACCTCTGCTGACCGTCCTCGTGTGCTGCCCCGCCAGCCCTTGCCCGCCCCGGGCTGCCACCATCCAACGCTTCCTCTGGCCCCAAATTTGGTTATTTTGGGGGCTGTGGCTCCCCCAGCCAGGAGGGCCACTGGGCTCGAGCAGGGACGAGCGCCGGGGAGTTACAGGAACAGCAAACTGCCGGTGTTTGCCATGGGAGGGGGGGGTTGTGTCTTGTTCCTTTTATCTTCCTGCCGCCTTTCGAAGCGGCTGTCGCGGGCAGGCAGCGTAACCAAACCTCGCCTGGTGCACAGGAAAAAGCAGCTGCGAGGCGGTAAGCAAATAAGGTGCTGGGGGCCGGAGGTGCTTCCCCTGCCCATGGCACACCCAGGGCCACCACCGCCTTTGCTCAGGAGGGAGAGGCATGGGAGGAAAAGCACCCCTGGCTTTGGGACCAGCTCCTTGGGGGTGATGGAGGACGCGGGGAAGAGCCGGATCCTCCGGGAGCGGGTCGTGGTGCAAAGCAGAGCTTGGCCGTGGCTGCCCGGGACGAGGATGGGGATGTTCCCAGTGCCGTGCCCGCGCCCATTTTTAATGCACGGGTAATTGCTCTTTTCCCTGCCTCGCAGGGGCTCGGTGCAGCTGGAGACGCCGTTTGCCGCAGCCCGGCGGGCTCACGTGCCGTGCACACGCGCCCGCCGCAGCTGCGCCCGCCCGGGGACGCCATTTCCGCGCGTGGGCGGTTGGGGCGTGTGAGCCGCCGCTCTGGCCCTCCCCGCGGGCCAAGCCAGCCATCGCTCTGCCAGCCCTGCCCTCGCCGTCCCCCCGGCCCCTCTCGCTGAGGTCAGGGCCGGTGAGCCCCCCCCTCTGTGATGAGGGTGCCCTGGGGCAGCCCCCCACCCCGCTGCGATTCGGACGGATGGCTCCTGGGGTTTTTGAGTTAAACAGCTTGGCTGTGCAGCATCCTTATGTCCCTGTCTCGCTGCGATAGCACGTGGTGTCCCTGGGTCCGGCTTCCCCCCCAGCCAGCCTGGGCCCCGGCAAGCAAAGGGGTGCCAGGGCGGGCGGAGGGTGACCCCTCGGCCAAAGCCCAGCTGGTTCTGCAGGAGCCGAAGCAACCTCAGAAAGTCCCTTTAGCTGCGCCCTGAAGGTCCGGCTCTTCCCGAGCGGAAACCGCGTCCTGCCCTGGCACGTGGTCAGAGCCCGGCTGAGACGCGAGGCGCAGGAACGGTCTCCAGGGCTGCAGCGGCATCCAGGAAACTCAGGTGTGAAGCTGCGTGTGAAAGCAAAGCCGCGTGGGTTAATTTAAGTAATACACAGCCGAGGCATTTCGATAACTGCGCTTTGTCCTCTGTGAACGTCCAGGTAGCGTTAGCACCGTTAGGCTTGGAGTGTTTGTCATCCCAGATAAAGCTGAAACACCTGGGATTAGTTTGCAAACGCTGGGGTTTTTTTAAGCTTCTGCAGCTCAAGTGCGACCGTGCGAGGTGATGAGCAGCATCACGCCTCCATCCCCAGGCGGGATTTACAGCGAGCAGGTGATGGGCTGCGCTTGCTTTCAAACAATCCAGCAAAGCCTTTCCTGCTTGTGCACTCCGGCAGTTTTGCGGAGTGCCAGGGATGTGCAGCGGTGCCGGCTGTCACTGGGGATGAAGCAGAGCAGACATCCCGCCGGGACGGGATCCTTCCAGTGCAGCCGGTCCTGGGAAAGGCAGCCAGTTAAAATAACAGTTTATTCTGGCTGGTGTCTTGCGGGACGGTGGAAGGATCCCAGAGCAGCCCTGCCCTGGTTTCTGCTTTATGTCACGGGAAGGGGGCTGCTCTCTCAGCTGGGGATAGCTTAGGATTTTTTCTTACTCTTTTCACTGCTTTCTTGGGCCCTTTTTCCTGCCTGTTGGCAAAGTCTGGGAATCGGATGTGTCCCTTGTTTTGCCCATCCATTTCCCCTTCCCTGCATACGGAAAAAGAAATTAAATGAAGGGGGAGAGGAAAAAAAAAAAAAAAAAGGAGTTTATCACATAGAAATATGCTTGAAGGAAGTTATTTGGAGCAGAGAGCTGGGCCCAGGCGTGATGCTCACCGTTATCTGTTACTCTTCCTGCATCACTTGGTGGCAGAAGTGTTTCCCATAAGGGAAATCTGATTTTATCCTAGGGAAGGTCCTCAGATGGTGGGGAAAATGGCATTTCAGTGTTCACCTTGCAAGGCGTGTGCTGTTCTGGGTCGTACGCCGGATCTCAGCGTGCCCCAGGGTTTGCTTTGCAGTGTGCTGGCCTGGGAGACAGTGTCACCTCGTGCCTCGGTTTCCCCGAAAGCAAAGTGGGATGCAATTCCTCAATGCGGCTGCTGTAGAGCTGTGCTGCTCTGGGGAATTTTCTTTGAGGAGAAACTCAAACAATTCCTTAAAGCAACCCCAACACCATCCTGTTGCATTTTATTTGTTTGCTTTGGCCCGGAAAGCGGGGCAGGGTCTCCCCGGGGGCACTAAGGCTGTCGCCGAGCCCCGGGACAGCAGCCTGCACCCGTGCCGCCTGGCTCGCGGGTGGCACCCGTGTTTATTTACCTTTTCATCACCTGATTGCCGTGCCCTGCCATGCTGCAGGCGCCAGCCCGCGGGCTGCCAGCCCTGTTTGAGTTGGCAGGAGCCGGAGATTAACCTCCGGTTAAAATAGCCCGACGCCAGCCCCACGTCTGCCCGGGGTGGCCGGGCTCACTGCGTGCCCTTAGAGCATCTCATCCGGGTATTTTGTGGTGGAGCCAGAGCTGCCTGCGCCGCTTGATAATCTAGAGGAGAGCGTGCCCTTCCGCTGGTGGGAATGGTCCCGTCACCTCCGGGGGTTGCCACCAGGCACCCGTCACCCTCCTCTTTCGTGGCTCTGCTCTCCAAAGCCGTGACGAGGAAGAGCAGGAGCGGAGAAACTGCAGATACGCATCTGCAAGCCGCAGGTCCCACGCTAGGACTGCTCAGCTCAGGAAGCTGAAAAATTATGGTGCAAGCAGGTGGCCCCGTTTTGGGATACTCTAAGCATCCGTTATCACTTTCTGCCCTTGGTGGTGTTACGGCGTTTGTCTTCTGGCCGTATCGGGGGGCTGGGGCGCAGAGCGGGATCTCTGTGCTGAGCTCTGAGCCACCAGCCAAAGAAAGGGGCTATTCAGGTGCCGGCCGGGAGTTTCCATTTCGGCCTGTCTGCGTGCGCCGTGTTGTCCCAAGGAAATTGGAGATTTGGGCTTTTGCTGATTCCCTGCCTGCGGCGGGGTTCCCGGCCGGGTGGGACACGGCGGTGCCGCAGCTCGGCGGAGCGGTGCCGGCTCTGCTGCCCTGCCTGGTGCCACGGGGCTGGCTCAGATAAAACTTGGTTTCTGGCAAGTGGTGAATCCTCTTATTTCTAGTGAGACTTTGGAAGTGAGAGAGGAAGGCTTCAACCCCTAAATGTTCCTGTTTTCTGGTGGCTTTGATTCAGACCCGAAAACGTGAGTTTATGGTGACTTTCTGCCCTTTTTCTTTGGGGATTTGGTGCAAAACGGGCGCCGAGCTGCCACGTAGAGGGCATAGGAAGGAGTCACTAGGCAGGGGAGGCCCTCGGTTCTCAGCACCCTCAAAACTGGGGTTTTGGGGGGAGGCACCAGCAGCAGCATTGCCAATGTTTGGGGTTTGGTGCCAGCCATGGCAGTGTCACTCTGCCACCAGCGGTATTTCGGCTGGCCGCCCCGCTGCACGTGTTTCCTCCTGAGGTCACAGAAACCTGTTTTCATGCTTTAAGCAAGAGCTCATGCAAAGTCCCCGCTCTGCAAACGGCGTTGCTGCGGCTCTTCATGCAAACAGGAGATGCGCTAAGAGGACCGCGGCGTTTTGGGCGGCTGCTCGCAGTGGAAAGTCACCCCGGGCACCCCGGCAGAGCTGAGACCTGTGGGAACCCCAGCCGCCTCCCGCAGGGCACCCTGCCTGCCCCTAGCCCTCTCACCTCGCACGTTTGCACCCTTAAAATGGAGCCTGGATGGAAATAGCAGCAGCAGATCTCTTCTACTTTTAATTTGGGTGGCTCTCTGGGCTGGGGAGAGGAAGCCGGGGGTGGAGAGGAGCCGGCTGCAAAAGGGCGAAGAGCCACTTTCCTTCTGACACGCTCTGCAGAGTGATTCGAAACGTTGAAGCCGCTCCAAGATTATATATATATTTTTTTTTTTTTTGCTATACGAATAATTATAGGCGTTACGTACTGGTCTGTCTGTTTCTCGCAGGGGATCAGAGTAGCCTTGTCTAGGAGGGACGTGGGTTTAAAATAATTTGTGTCTGTGAGCACTGAGGAGCTGGTGCAGTTTGAAGCGTAAACACGTTCAGGCTTCTTGTTTTCACTGGTTTGTACAGTGAAGGTAGGTTTGGTTTTAGGTTTTGGTTTTGTTTTGGGGTTTGGTTTTTTTTTTTCATTTCTCTGAATGAAAATAGATGATGGAAAACAGCCGAGCAAGTTTTGCTTCCTGTTCTCGCTCAGAGCTCCGTGCTGGCAGTGCTCAGAGACAACCCCGTGTTCGGTCCAGCAGCAGGGCACCCAGCGTGTCTGCCTTGGGCCAATTCCTCTTGAACTTCAGCCGGTCCCTTATTCCCTCCCAGAAAGACAAGGAGTTGGAGGAACATCTTGGTTTATTATTATGCAGAAGTAGGTGGTGGACAGCAGAGGCTTTGGGACGGCTCTTCAGGAGATTTCTGCCTGATTTATTTCCCCCCCCCCCCCACCATTGGGAGGTTTGGGGTTGGGGCTCTCTGTCCGGTCCCCTCCTGCCCTGGAGCACCGCAGGATGGAGGCGGCAGGTGCCCTGCCCTGGTGCCGTGTCACCTCGGCGCTGGTACCCCGCTGTCCCTCGCAGCAGTGTGCGACGCCTCTGAGCCACCAGCACAGCCCTCACGAGGGTTTGCCGAGGCATGGCTACGGCTTGAGCTTCTCCATCTCCAGCAAGCTCTGCTGTGCTCAGCGGATCCGGGATTTCCTTTTCCGGGAGACAGCTGCAACGTCCGTGTTTCCCCACCTTGGGCTGTTGGCAGAGGTTTTGCTCTGGCTGCCAGCTCCCCTGGGAGCAGCTCTGCAGGCGACCACCCCAACTTTGGGAACAGTGGGCGCACATGGAAGCGAGCACCCGTCAGCGGCCAGAACCAGGGGGGGTTACTCCTGAGCCCTCCCTGGGTGCAGGACATTGCGGTCCTCGGCCAAACCTTGCCCACGGCAGGGCCAGCACATCCATCGCTGCGCGGGTGAGGAGACAGGAGTGATGCCCTTGGTGGGTACCAGGGTTTGTGCGTTGCCTGGCGGCCGTGGGGCCCTTTGGCACATGCAGCGTGTGAAGGTAACAGTCATCCCACGGGGACGCTGGAGTCTCGGGGAGACCGTGGCAGGCGTTTGGGAACCAGTGGGGGTTTTTAGGTTGTGCAGGTGACTGGGCTTGGGTTTGGCTGGGAGCAGTGTGGATGGAGGCTCTGCACCCCCCTGGGACTTGGACCAGCTGAGCATCGGCTTTGGATTTCTTTCCTAGAGCGTTGCGGGGTGTAAAGTACAACCGATCGATGGAAAACATGCTCTGAAAGTTACGGTCCCCAGCGTGTCCATGTTGGGTTTCTGGCAGGGTGTTTTACTCCTGGATTTGGAGAGGGCAGCTCCTGAGGAGTATTTTTTAGGCAGGCTGAGTGCAGGGATAAATGTTGCTGGAGCCATTTGCAGCAGGGACGTGGTGTTTCCCTGGTGTGGGGAGCGTCCAGTGCTGCGTACTTGGTGTCAGACCGAGAAGTTTGAGGACAAGCTGTCTTTATGTGGGAATACGTGCAGAACAAATTGCATTTTGGGGTACGGAATGGCCTGCTGGGGCATAAGGGAAGGGATTGCTAGTCTGGGCCCAAACCACTAATTAATCTTTTTATTTTTATCACTTTTTGCTTCGTTACGCTCGCTGGGCTGTCGATGAAAACCCGCAGAGCTCCCTGCAGAAGAAGGTGAGTCATGGGCTGGAGGTGAGGGTGGGTACATGCCTTGAGTGTGGGTGGAGGGTGCTGGGGATGAGGAGGGGGGAGTCTCTGGGGTCTTTTAATCGTTTTTAACCCCAGAGAAAGCTGGGCTGACAGCAGAGCTTGCCTGTGATGGCACGGCTGCCAGCTGTGAATAGGAACACAGAGGATCTGGTTTCTGTAGTTAAAACCAGACATAGTAAAACCAGTCCAATGCAAGAACTGAAGATGTCTAATATTAGAGAGAAAAATCCCCTGTTGCAGTGCTGGATGTCCTCACCAGCGCCCACAGCCAATGGACACCGGGAGCAGCTCCGCTGCAAGCGTGGGATGGGGTCCTGTTGGTCTTAGTGGCTGCGGTGGTCTAAATTACCTGTCTTCTAGGGGGTTTCTGAGCACTGACTGTGCTTGGCTTCACGTTTTCCCACCAGGAAAGTCCCTCTGGGAGTTGGTGCTGGAGCAGTTTGAAGATCTCCTCGTCCGCATCCTTTTGATCGCAGCTTTTCTGTCATTCGTAAGTACCCCAGGCTCGGGGGTGGGCACCGTCCAGGGCACGTACGGATCCGGGTGGCAGCCGACTAGCCAAGGAGCCAGAGCAAGGGTCATGTTGGATGAGGGAGATGTGGCACCAGTGCAGTGGTTTTCTAGGGTATTGGGACCATATCCTTGTGTCTACTTAAAAGGTGAGACAGTAGAATTTTTCAGTAATGCCGATCTACCCAAAAGCGATGTCGGAAAAACTACCTGGACTTCTTTCTGTTTCCCCAAGACTGTACCAGACAAAGGCGGAAAAGGGCCGTGGAAACCTTCAGTCCTGGGCACGTTTTGGTGGGATGCTGCTGTCTCATCCAGTTAAACGTGGCTTGTGCCTCACCTTGCGTAGATGGTTAAAACAGAAAGTGAAAGCATTTTTTTTCTTTATTCTTTGTCTTTTTTCTTGGATGTTTTTGAAAGTATTAACTGTCACAACACGACCAGATCCGTGTCAGGATCTGCTGAAATGCAGAACAATGTCTCTGACACGTGGAGATGTGCGTGTCCACAGTGCAGATGCATTCCTGGTGCAATGGCCAAGCCACGTGTCCTCGGGGAACTGGGAGGTGCTGGGAGCTGGGGGTCCTGGCACCACCTCCCTCTGTGCCTGGAGAGGCTGCCAGGACATCGCACAGCTTGTGTTTTCTTGTCCAGAGCACTGGTGATGGGTGATGAGAGGTGAGAGCAGCGCTTCAGGTGCCTGAAGCCGACTCAGAAACGCCAGGTATCACCTTCACCTCGGTCGGGGTGCAGGCAGCGGGGCAGGCACCTGCCTGAAGTGTGCACATCCACGTAGGGAAGCAAAGACGGGGCTGGGAGCGTTTCCAAAGCCCATGCGGCTGCCCTCCTCAGAGTGAAGTCTCCCTCCTGGAGCCCTTCTGCTCATTTTTCAATTAAAAATGAAAATCCAATCTGTTTATTTTTTAAAAAAATTTTTCCCCTCCCTCTGGCTGAGCCAGACTGGCAGCGTTTCGGCTGCCTGCGTGGGAGGTGCCTCCTGCCTGCTGTTCACTGCCTTCCCGTCCTGCCCACGTGGTTCAGAGATCCTGGGCTGGTGATGCCCAAGCTGGTGATGCTCAGGGCAGGCACAGCTCAGTTGGGTACAGCTGGGCACAGCACAGGGCGTAGTGCTTTCCTTTGAACCTTTGCTGATGGTATGGGGCAGGGTTAATGCTCGCTGACAAAATACGCCTCCCGGTGTGTCACACAGCAGGAAAATGTGATATTACATTCAGGTAATGTCAGGGACCTCCCTAGGATTGGGTTCTCCTTGTGTTTAGCAGGGCGTGAAGCCCAGCCCAGGCTGCTCCTGCCACTGGACCTGCCGGTGTGGTGCCTTCGAGGTGGTACCATCCACCTTCTGCTTCTCCAGATGGTGGTTTGCTCATCTTCAGACATTCCCTTCCTCAGTGGTTTATCTCCAGTGGAGCTCTTCTCCTGCCTTTCCCGGGGGAGAGGCTGCGTCCCTACGTGCCTTTCCTAGGAGGAGCCGTGATACCCCCCAGCACCTCCGGTGAGCACACAGCAGATTCTCCCCAGGACGTGCGGGCAAAGCCAGCCGGCAGTGGGTGCATCACCAGGCTCGGTGAGCCGGTGCCTGTGAGCGCTGCCGACCTCCTCCACGCTTACTAATGCCGAGAGGTGATGTGGGATCAGCTAAACTCAACGTCCGTGTGGTTAGCAAAGCTGCCTTTGTGGGTGGCGCTGAGTAATTGCAATACGAACCCCTTTGTACTTGCACTCTGTGGCGCCTTGGAAATGCTCGTCATCACATGCGGCACCTCGCTCCCCGATTGCCGATTTGAGCCTTATTTGCGGTGCCCAAGTACTGAGCCGTTAGCTCAGTTTTGCCCACAATCTACCTTGGGAGCAACTCTGCACGAGGAGACGTTTCCCGCTGAGCTGCTGGAGATTTACTTATTTTTTGCGTATACTCAGGGTGTTTGGCAGTGGGATGGCAAAGCCAAGTCTCCTGTCCCCTCCTTTCGGGTACGACTCGTGGGCAGATAAGGAGGGCGGCTGGTCCCTTGTGAGGTTCTGTACATTCTCAAAACAACACACAGTGACCCCTTTGTTGGTGAATTTGCAGAGCCGTTGCAATCTGCTTGGTGGCCGAGTCTGCCGTGGTGGCTCTGCTAATTGCCAAAGCAGGCGTGAACCCGTGTCAGAGGTCCTTTGTGCTGGTGCCCGCACTGCAGAGCAGTGAGGTGTTGCTATGTTGACACAGTGCAGGTTGACAAGCAGTTAAATGGAGTGAAAATATTTGTGTGTGTTTCATTTGTATTATGGTATGAGGTCTTTGTGGGATGGAAAGCGGGCTCAGGGTGGTAAGAAGCCACGAGGTCAGTCCCTGCTCTGCAGTGCTGCTTGTGCTGCATCAATTACTTGTATTGCATCGCCTAACTTCTGCCCAGGAGGGACTTCTTGGGGGCTGGCCGTGCTGCAGACAGCGACTGTAGTGGCTGCCCAGCTCTTGCTGGCAGCGTCTATCTGAGAAGTGGGCAAGTGCTCCCTGGTCTTCCTGCTCATCTGCTCATGGCCATGGTCTCCCCACAGGTGCGCTAAACAAAAATAGATGCTTTCCTGGTGCAAATACTCATCCAGGTTTTGCATGGCCGTTTGCTCCAGCCCTGCTCATTTGATGCACTAGGTTATCCCCAGCAGAAGGGTGGAGGCATCCAAGTTCAGCACCGGCAGTGGGATATGGCAAGTCCACACTTTCACCAAGCTGCATGGGGCTGGCCACCACTCTGGGTTGTCTTCTCTCCAGCAAACACCATATGTTGGTTGGCTCTCGTTTCGGTCCTTCTTCTTTTGAAAATGTTGGTGCTTGTTGTTTCAGCCACATTGTGGTCCTTCTCTTCTTTTGCCTGTCAGATCCTGGCCTGGTTTGAAGAAGGAGAGGAGACCACGACGGCATTTGTGGAGCCCATCGTTATTATTATGATCCTGATCGCCAATGCTGTGGTGGGCGTGTGGCAGGTAAGTCACAGCACACACCACACCCCCCCCCCCCCCATGCCCCACAGGTCTCTGCTCCGCGTGGCTGAGACGCTTCGTTTGAAGGTCTAGTTGCTTCTTGCTCTTGGAAACTCAATTCTCAAAGGTTCAATTTTTGTGTTGGCCGTGCTGCCCCATGCCCCAGTGCAGATGCTCAGTCGTTGGCTGCCTCTCAGCTCGTTCCTTCAATCTTTCTTTGGCAACTTTTGCAGTTTGGAGTTTAGGATCTTGCATTTATTTGCCATCCAGGTAAATGCTGATCGTCTCCTAGCCATGGCTAAATGCATTTTCCAAGGGAGGCTTTTGCCCTGTCCACCCGAAAACCATGGTGGCTGCTGCCCCTTGCCTCGCTGTATCCCTCCTGGGGGATGAACAAACACCTCAGCCAGCTGTGCTCCTCTTCTAGTGTATATTCACTTTAAGGCCCTTTATTTATCTGCAGCTTGATCTGAGGTGGGGTTGCTGGATGGGGAAAAATACATCTGGGTGGGATGTGCTGCTTCCCAAACCAAGAATGAGAAAATCAAGCCTAAAGGTCCATGCAGTGTCCAGGACCTGGTGTGAGCCATCAGGGACCATTTCAGAGCAGCTGAAGAAGACGCAGCACTTGCCCCATCCACGGTGCAAATGGACTCCAAAGCCAGGGCTGGGGTCTGGGTGCTCCTGGCTTCGCAGCGGGAACAGCAACCCCTCTGCCGGCAGCTCAGCTCCTCCTCTGCTTGCAGGAGAGAAATGCTGAGAGCGCCATCGAAGCCTTGAAGGAGTACGAGCCTGAGATGGGGAAGGTGATCCGCGCCGACCGCAGTGGGGTGCAGCGGATCCGCGCCCGCGACATTGTCCCCGGGGACATCGTGGAGGTGGCAGGTAGGGTGCCACCACCCCGGGGCACGGGGTGGGATGGGGGAGGTTTGGTGACGGGCAGCCTGTGGTCCTTGTGGCGGGAGGGCTCTGCCATCGTGTCCGGGCACGTCTCCTCCGGAGGCACGGCCACCGAGTCACCTCAGTTTTGCACACTTGAGACCTTTCCCCCAGCATAAGAAGGACGTGGGTCTGCTGGAGCGAGCCCGGGGGAGGGCCGCAAAGGTGATCAGCGGGCTGGAGCCAAACCGTTCTATGATCCTGTGATTCTATGCTTAGTTTCTCTCTTTAAATCCAGAGATGTGAAATGATTTGGGCCCAAGTTGGGGCTCATCAGCCTGACAAGGCTTTGCCCCGAGCGTAGGGCAGCAGAGAACAGCAGAAAAGGAGGAAAAAAAAAAAAAAAAGAAGTGTATCTTTCCAGTGCAGGTTTTGTGTCTCGGGAGGGTTTCCCTGTTTTCTGAAAGAACGTTTAATTTTCCACCAAGATTCCCTCTCTCTGGAAGCGGCTCTCCCATGCGCGCCGTGACGGGCTGGTGCTGGGTGCCGCACCGGTGGTGCCAGGCGAGCGCTGCTGCCGGCGTGGGGGGGGGTTCGATGCTGCAGGCAGCAGCGCTGGTCCTGCCTGCGTGGGCAGGCTTCCCTGGTAACCGGGATTTGTTATTCGGGGAGGGTGAGAGGCTGCGGGGTGCTTCTGCCTCCCCGGTTGGGCTGTGCCCCCCCGCCCCAGCCCTTCTGTCGGGGTTTTGCATTCAGCAAAGGATGCCTGGGGGTCTCCTGCCTGCCCCACCAGAGCTAAAGAGGATGCATTTCAATTATCCCATTTTGTTTGTTCGTTAAACGATGCCGGAAACCCCCAGAGCCGCAAAACTAATCCTCTCCTTTCCTCCTCGTGGCCCTGCTAGTGGAAACATGCTGCAATCCCTCCCGCACCCAGCCAGCTTTCTGTTATTTATGTCTTACAGTTGGGCTTCAGCTGGAAGATGAACATAAAAATAATGCAGGGAGGATCGAGCGGAGAAGCGCCGGCCAGATCCTCAGCTGGGCGAGCTGGCGGCACTCCTGAGCCACCTCCGGCAATGCACTCCAGCTGCTGACCTGGCCTTTAATTAATTTCATTAATAATTAATTAAATTCTGCCGTCTTTCCCCAGATCAAGTGCTTGCTGCCTGCCCATCAGCGGCTAAATATTACTTTTTAATGGCACAATCGGCATCACGACTGGGAGGGAAAGAGCTGAGCTCTCCTCTGGAGGGGTTTGCAAAATATTAGCAAATTAATTAGCAAATTGTGGGTTTAGGAGGTTATAGTGAGTGGCAAGGACGTTGTCGGGCTGCCTGATAGGAAAGTGCCCCGGGAGCAATAGCTCTGAACGTGCGGTGGACATCCAGGCGACATCCTGGGGACAGCAGGACAGCGCAGGCAGCAGGGCCTGGCTTCTGTTTGCGTGCACAAACTCAACGAGTTTGGCAGCAGGGAGCAGAAAACGTGCTGCGCTGAGACAGGAGGGGAGCGGTGGCTGCAAGTTGGCGAGCCCTTTAAACCCAGCTGATTTTTGCCCTTTTGTACCGAGGTGAGTCCTCCCGCAGGCAGCTGCGCAGGGATTGAATTCGGCTGCAGCGCCAGCTTTCTGCCTTGCCCAAAAAGCGCAGGCAGGGCCTTGCTGAGGGCCCTCCATCGGGTGCTGCACCACCTGCCCGCGCCTGCTTCGCTCAGGCAGCCTTGCTTCCCGTTTTCCTCTCTTCCCCTTGGCTGTCGGCACGGGGGAGGCTCGCGGCGCTTGGGAGATCAGCGCGCGTTTCGTAGCTGGCTAACGGTGGCTGCCAGCTCCGTACGTCTGTCCTGCGCCGCGCAAGTCTCTTGGGATGCTGTCGCAGTATCTACCCTCGAGCAGATGCTACCCCCGTGGCACCAGGGCTCGATGCTGTCTCTGGATGCTGGCAACGGATTTTTTTTCATCTGCAGGTTGAGCTAATGTTTGCAAACCCTCCCTGCCCTTCCTGGGGCGAAAAGGAACTCTTTGCTCCCTATAAGGTTCTCCAGCTCCCTCGAGCAGCTGCAAAGTCTGAGGGAAATGTTTGGGGGGGGGTCTGTGAGTCCCAGTGCTTAGTACCCCCCCAGCTCAACCCCCCCAAAAAGGGTGCAATGGGGAGCAGGGCAGGTCTGGCCGGACAGCAGATGTTGCACGCCCCGTCCCAGAGTGCTCGCATCTGCAGCTGGAATAAATGGCTGGGCGATGGAGCGGTGCCAGCCCTCCTCCCGCAGCACTCGGGGAGGGGGGGGAGGTTTATGAGCCCCGGGAGGAAGCGCTCGTTAAAATCTGGGATTTGAGACGATAGTTAGCGGCCAAGCCGGCAGTGTTGTGCAACGTGATGTAAGGCACTGTGAGCCGGGGCTCTCTTTGCCTCAATATTTCCGAAGCGCTGGAGCGCGGTTGCATCCAGCCGATAAGGGAGCAGGAGGAAGAGCCGCTCTGTGCCAAGGAGCTGGGAGAAGGAAACTCAGTGGGAATAACACGGGGTTTTTTTTAAGGAAGCGCATGCGCGTTGGCGGGCAGCGATCGATGGCTGTCAGTTGGCAGCGCTGCTTTCACCCGTAACCACCGTGCTGTGCCAGGGGACCCACGGACGGCTGTTTGTCTTGGCCACAAAAGGTCAACGGCTTCCAGTCAGCCCATGGACCCCTGAAACGGGGTTAAGGGCGGTGTCGGGAGGCTCAGGGTGCTCCACAACGGGGACGTTTTGGCTTTTTGCAGGGAAGAGGAGAGACGGGGACGTGGCGGGGTGGGCGGTGCGGGGCAGCAGGCAGGGCTGTGCCGGGTTTGGCTGGAGGGCAGAGGCGTGATGCTTGCTGCCCCAAGGACCGCGCGCCTGCACCTCAAACTCCCGCGGCTCTGCTCCGAAACGAAGAGACAAGATGCCTGCCCTCCCACCCGCTTGCTGGCAGGAGGAGGGATGCGGTGATGGATAAGGGGGTCCCAGCCGCCACAGAGCAGTGGATGTCACCGCAGAGGTGCAACCGGGGCGGGTGGGATGTTGGGGATTGCTGGGAACCCACTGGGGTCCTCTGCTCAGCCAGAGCTCCTTTGCTTCTTGTCCTGGCAAACCTGGCTTGAACCACAGTTAGTTTTGCTTGGGTGGCAGCCAAGGAAAGCGGTGGGCAGGGTTGGCAGGCAGGTCACCCCCCCACCCCCACCACCAGCATCCCTGTGCAGCAGGGACGGGGAAGCGCTCTCTCCTGCCAAATTTTACACAGGGAGATGATGCTTGAAACATGGGGTCAGTCCATGGGAGCATGGCAGGAGTAACCCCCTCGGCGCTGCTGCCCGCTCCCTGGGCTGGCCGCTTTTGTGCGCAAGGTAATCCCCTAAAATTCAAAATTCCTCAAAGTCCCATCACTGCACTGCCCGATATCTGGTGATGCCTCTTTCCAGCTTTTTTTTTTTTTTTTTTTTTTTGTGTGTAAATTTTACACAATAAGCTTTAAATCCAGCCAGGAGGTGTCCCAGGGCAGGACCCCAGGTTACCACGGCCTGGACTCCTCGTTGCTGCAGGCTGGGTGCTGCCACGTGCCTGCGCTGTGTAGGGACGTGGCGATTCTCAGCAAAAGCCAGTCCCTGCCCTGGAGACCGGACAGTTGAAATGAAAAATGAGGGGAGACGGCAGGAACTGAGGTGCAAGCCTTGGGGCAGAGCCTGGCCGTGTGCATTTGGGGTTTGCCGGGGCGGTGGGCACTGCCGGTCCCGCCTGACGGACCTGCTCTGCTCTTGCCCTTGTAGTTGGCGACAAGGTGCCGGCGGACATCCGGATCATTGAAATCCGGTCCACCACCCTGCGGGTCGACCAGTCCATCCTCACAGGTGCGTGTAGGCGCGACGGGGCGGAGGCGGGTGCCGAAGGCAGAGCTTTCCCTCTGGCGTCTGCCCTGAGCCAAATTTCAGGGCTGACGTTGGGCTAAGCGCTTTGCTGGGGTGGAAAATGGGTGGGAGAATGAGACTCAGGACCTGGGGAGGTCCCAGCATCATCTGAAAGTCATGGCATAGGCGAGACGTGCCCGCTGCTTGGGCATCCTTCCTGCAAAACATGACGCATGGGGATTTCCCGTGCGAGATGTGGGGTTTCACGAGGGGCTGCTCGGTCCCTGCCCATGCTCCCCCCGTGCAGCCGTTGCACAATGACCGCTGCTGCACGAGGCCTCGTGATTTCAGGGAGAGGTGACAATATTTGGGGCTTTTTTTTTTTTAAACGCTGGAAAAGCCCATAAAGCTGGTAATCTATGATATTTCAAAAAGTCTTTCTCTCTGCTGTCAGGGAAGGCTGGTGAATGATCAGATGACAAAAAGGCCTTCTAGCATTTCAGCCCTCTTGCATGATTTTGTAAAGGCATCGAGTCAGGAGATGGCAGCAGGGAAGGAAAAACGATCAGAAAATATGTTAAAAACATGGGGAAAGGAGCCCAGTCACCTTGAAAAGTGGCTGTGCATTAACTTAGTTCTCCACGGGCAAAAGGAGATGCAGCAAAAGGGCAAAGCTGCAAAGGATGAAATATAAACCTTCAGCAGAAGGGCTTCGGGCACCTTTCCTGTTGTGCTGCCCTACGATCCCCATCTGACCACGCAAACCTGCGCTGCAAGGCGGCTGCCTCCCGGCACAGGGATTTGGCCCCATCCCGTTGGGCTGCATGGGAGCTCATGGCTGCTAACGATCTGCACGGGTTGTTTTTCTGCAGCCCTCATCTTCAGAGCATCTTGGCCCAGCTCTGACATCTCCATGATGGGTGTTTTGATGCTTTGGTGGCAAAGTGCTGCTTTAGAAAGCCGCGGGGGTTGTGATGCAGGCTGATAACAGCGTTGAGCGGAGGCTGGAGAGGAAACAATGGTGGTTCATCTCCCTCTTGTCTCGGCAGGGGAGTCTGTGTCGGTGATCAAACATGCTGACCCCATCCCTGACCCCCGGGCTGTCAACCAGGACAAGAAGAACATGCTTTTCTCCGTAAGTCCCTTACGCCTGTCCCTACCTCTCCTGTGGTTTTCCAAAGAGCCTCCAAGTGAAGAGGCTGATGGTCACGGGAGATCTCTGAGCAGTGAAAGGGTGTGCATGCATGAGAGAGACTCAAATCCATAAAAATGAGGACCTGCTTCCACAGGATTTCATTTGGGCTCTGGCACATGACACCCTTAAATGCTTTGGGCAGTCTCAGCGGGTTTTCTGTCAAGTAGGATGCATTATGGATGGGGAAAAGGTTTGTGGTTGAGCCTGGAGCTATTGCAAATTTAGGTTTCCTCCTTGCTCATGCTCCTCTCGGGCAGAAGTCAAGTCTTCAAGGGGTGAGAGAGCCGTCAGGAGGGTCTCCTGCTGCTTTAGGGTGGGTTTATATAAAATCCCAGGATGTCTCATTTTCCCTTTAACCAAGATCTCACATTGTCCTTTCACAACAAGCGACCCATTTCCCAGCTCGGGCTGAGACGTTTCATGCTCACATATCCACTCTGGCCCCTTTCTTCCCTCCCAGGGCACCAACATCGCAGCTGGGAAGGCCGTAGGGGTTGTCATTGCGACAGGCGTGTACACCGAGATCGGGAAGATCCGAAACCAGATGGTGGAGACAGAGCCCGAGAAGACCCCCTTGCAGCAGAAGCTGGACGAGTTCAGCCAGCAGCTCTCCAAAGTGATTTTCCTGGTGTGCATTGCCGTCTGGGTCATCAACGTCAGCCACTTCAGCGACCCTGTCCACGGGGGCTCCTGGTTTCGGGGGGCCATCTACTATTTCAAGATTTCAGTGGCACTGGCAGTGGCTGCCATTCCCGAGGGCCTCCCGGCCGTCATCACCACCTGCCTGGCGCTGGGCACGCGCCGCATGGCCAAGAAGAACGCCATCGTCCGGAGCCTGCCCTCGGTGGAGACCCTGGGCTGCACCTCCGTCATCTGCTCCGACAAGACCGGCACTCTCACCACCAACCAGATGTCCGTCTGTCGGGTGAGTGCCGGGGGCGTTTCGGGTTTTGGGGTGCAGGAGGGATGCTCTGTAAGCCCCTCAGCACCCTGCACCGCTCCATTCCCCATCCTGGCGTGACAGGCTTTGCTGTCCTCACCAGGCTTGTTCTGTATGAGCAATCTGAAGGTGAGCATGGAAGATCGTCTGTAGGAAGCCCCAGGCCTCCTCTCTGCCTGATCAGGGTTTTGGCTTCTCTTGGCGCAGTTGTAATTAGAAAACTCACTTTTATGAGCACACCAGTTTGGAGGTGCCATGTGGCAGACTTATTTCAGGGCTTCCTCTCCAGAGAGCGTTTCTTCTTGCTGGGATGTGGCATTGAGACAGAGCTCTTGGAGACACCAAGGCAATCGGCCTCCTCTGCTCTCGTGCCCCTTTTTCCCCTGTTTTTAACCAAACCAGTGAGAAATCCTGGACCATGCAAAATTACAAAGTCTGGACCTGAGGCCAAAACTTTGGAGGGTCAGTGCAACGCGTGGGTCCAGCTGTCCATGATGAGCTCATGCAGAAATCCAGAGGCTGAGAGAAGATGCCCGTGACCTGGTGAGACGGTGCTTTGGTTTCTCGTCCTCGCCTGGCAGAAGGTCTGACGTCAGCAGTGGCGTGCGGCTGGGCTTGGACCAAGAAGCGCTTCTGATGGAGGGAGCCCTGGGGTGGTTGGGCAAAGAGGTTGAAGGCTCCTGGTCTACCAGAGAGCTTTGCTCCTGCGTGTCTGGCTGTATGGGGAGGTGGCTTGTTAGGAACGCCTGGACTATCCGAGTAATTTTCAATTTTCCCATTAATCCTGAAGTCTCAGGAAAGCTTTTTTTCATGGCCTTGGCACATTGGTTTTATAGGGGAACCTTGGAAAATGTGTGGCTGTGGGGGGAGAAAAGGATCTGACCACCGCCTGTCCTCTCTGACGCTCGGGTAGCGTGGTGGGAAGCCTACAGGAGGGTCTGCTCCTGGAACGTGGGCAGAAGTGCCACCGTCTCCTGCGGTGTGGCACAGTGGGGGGAGGCAGGATTAGCGATGCTGAGACAAGGAGATGGCAGGAGGGGGACAGAGCGGGGCAGTGGCACACCAGGTGGTTTTTTGCATCGACCCATCATTTGCAGAATGAACTCGGCAATTTTGGAAAAAAAAAAAAAAAAGAAAAAAAATTAAATTCAAAATTCAATGTATCCTCCACCCCATCTCCCCACAACCCCTTTCCGATATCCATGTTATCCTGACTCTCAGGGCGCGATACCAGGAGCCAGGCTGGCCTCAGGACACACAGACACGGCCGTTAATGTTTAACGGCAGGGATTCCCGCGTTGACGCAGGCAGCGCCGAGGCTGCCGGCAGCTCTGCCCTGCGGCGGGTGGGTAAATATTTGCGCTGGGTGGCCGTTGGCGTGTCCTGGACACGCTCCTGCACCGAACGGCCGACTCATCCATGGGGGGTGCAAAAGCCACAAAAGCCTATCAATAACCTGGAAAAAATGTATTAACTGAGTGCGATTTAATTAACGTGCACATTTAATTTGGGTGAGCGCAGCTGCTCGGCCACGGGGTATGCTGCCAAGTGGTGCTTGCCCTTCACGTCTCGCTGCCAGCGTCGGGTCTCTGGAGCTGTAAGGTGACTCTTGAAAGGCGTCGAGTCCGTTTGAAAACCCTCAGCTGTTTTTTAGGGGCTGTGCCACCAGCTCCGGGTCCCTGTCGGTGCAGGCTGAGCCAGCGCAGCAGGATGTGTGCGGATGCCATGCAGTCAGCACGGGTGAAGCCGTGTCCCCCAAATGCCCGCGGGCGTTACGTGCCCTCTGAAGGGCTTTGTGCCGGGGGCCTCGTCCGTCTGGGGTGGCCGAGACTTCAGTGCTTTTGCTCTGGCCTCGAGTCCGCCAGAGGTTACAGCTCCGCAGAAACGCAGCAAAGCCACAAACGCGCTTAGTAAATCAGATTAAACACGGTGTTCATGTCACTCGCCTCAAGGACAACTGGAGGTCTCCAAGACCACCATCTCACCCAGCCCAGGGCGCGGAGCGACCAGGGACAGCCTTCTCCCAACCATTAAACAACCGTGCAGATGGGAGCGATGGGAGTCTAGCGGGGGAGAAAGGGGCAGAAAATCATTGCAGCTCTGCTCTTGCACATTTAAATCAGTGTCCTAAAAGTTGCGGCACCCTTTTACGCACCATAACTTAATTCTCCGGGAGCACGAGGGTGGTGGTTGTAAGTCAGGACCGGCAGCGGGGAGGGGATTGCGGCTGTGCAGGGTCGGGGCCGCTGCGTGGGCAGAGCGGGATGGGGCTGGAGGGGGGAGACGTCCGGGAGAGGGAGGTGGCTGGTGATGTTTGGCCATCTCCGAGATGGCTGGTGGTTTGGGGAACAACAGCAGAAAGGGGTTTATTTCCATAAACCTTGTAGCAGAGCCTGGGATGTGCACGCACCCGTCCCCGGTGCGTATGCCCAGGAGCTGCGCGGGTGCTATTTGCTTTTTAATCTGCAGGACGCTGTGCCTTGATGCGGCAGTTTCGTCTGTCCAAACCGGTCACTAATTAATGGGAGACCTCGCCGGGGGTTTCCCAGGGGCTGCGGCCGAGCCGCCGGCTGTGCCAGGTACCAGTGGGTGCCCGTCGGCCAGGGCCGCTTCCAGCGCAGGACGGCGACGCCGCTGCTCCGTGGGCTGATCGATGGGTAAAGGACCGATGATTGCAGCCTCTCGCTATTCCAGACAGCAGTCCTATCTCGGCTGCCTTTTGATGAGTAGTTCTTTTAAAGAATCTACAGAAAATACAGAAACCTGGAGACGTATCTTTCACACCTCTCTCCCCCGTGAGCCCGCAGCCCTGTGCCGCTCCGGGGATGGTGCGGCCACGAGTGCCCTCAGCTTTCGGAAAGTACACGCCGGCCATGTGGTACGGTGCCGGGGCCAGGCGAGACCTGCGGGGCAGGAGGAGCAGGGTGCGCTCTTCGTAAGCATGTAGTAACGTTTTCCTTTCCATCTCTCCGTTGCATTGAACCCCCAAATCACCGGCGTGCGTTTAGAAGGGTTACGGGCAGGGGGGTGAGCAGGGGAAGCCCTGGGGGTTACTGGCCGGGTTCCCCGTGCTGGATGCTGGAGCTGGTGTTCGCCGTGGCAGTGCAAGAGGTTGGGCAGCCCCTCTTGAGCATCTCTCCGGCAGCCTCCCCAAACCACCCAGCCGAGCTGCGGCGCACAGCTTTGCCACCTCCTTCTATTGCTCCTGTGGTTATTTATATTACTTTTGTGATGGGAACCTTACCTATCCTCTTTACGGATTAAGACACAGCTATTTCCTCCGGACCATTCCCACTGCCTGCAAACCCGCCCTCTTTTCAGCCTGGAAATCTGCCGAAACATTGCACCAAAAACCCGCAAACACCTCTGCGATCCCCTGGCCGCCCCTTCGCTTTGCCAGTCATGCGAGCCGGGAGCAGGCAGGAAATTTGATATAACCTCTGGTTGCTGTGGGTTACGCAGCACCTTTTTAAATAGGCATGGAAAAATAAAGGGCCTGGAATTTTTTTTTTCCTTTTCCTTTTTTTAATAAGAAAGTTGCTATTGTGAAAGTAGTAATTGTTTTGTAGCTGTGAGCACTTGAAAACAAACAGACCCGTATCAGGCAAAACCATCGGTGCCTGGGGTGGATGCTTTCAGATTTTTCAATGAGAGTCCGGTCGGTGTTTCTAAGCGCAGGAGTCCATTTTCTGAAGAGACCAGGAGATTTTGGCTCTCTGGAAGGCTGATGGTGTTGGACATCCTAAAAAAGGATGAAGGATGCTCACCCTTCGAAGGTCCCTTTTGGTGTTGCAGAAGCCTCCGCTTTGGGAAATCTCAGCCACACTTCGCCTCCGTTCCTGGAGTCCATCGTCTCGGGGCAGTTCAGTTGCCGGAGGAGACGCGACGTGTTTTGGCTCTCCTTATCAAGGTCCTTCATGCGTTAGTGTTTGCAGCTCCTGCCAGAGGAGCTCAGTGCCTCACAGAGCGCCCGGGACATCCTGAGTCTCTTCTGCAACCCTTTGGCTTACGGTTTTGTTTGAAACCCTCCAGGGATGCTGAGGCGCCCCGAGGATGGGCTCTGGGAAGGGGGTTGAGGGCAACAGCCCAGCAAACGGGGTGGCTTCAGGGAGGTTGCTTCGGGCTCAGAAGTATTTACTTAGGAGACATACGCTTTGAACCTCCTGCTTCGGTTTGCCTAAACCTGTAAAATACAGCAGGGAGAAAACCTGCCGAGGCAGCCCGGTGCTAAACCTGCCGTCAGCGTGCGTCCCCGAGCTTCACCTCTTTTGCTTGGCTTGGTCCTCGGCTTGCCCCTGGGGACACCGGACTGCGCGGGGAGGGTTCGCACCCACCAGCCGACGTGGCTGCGCTGGGGGGATGTCCTTGTATTATTAACAGTAATTAATAATAATAGTAAATTAGCCTCTGTTAGTTGGCAGAGAAAGCGCAGAGGGGAGGGAAGTCGATGGTACCTAGAGCTGTCGCGTCGCTGGTGCTGAGTGATGCCTCCTGCTTTCTCCTGGGGAACATCTCAAATAAAGAGAGGAAAATAAGTAGGGAAAATAAATGATCCGAGACAGGGTGGAGAAGGGACAGTTGCCCCTGCACCACTTTCCGGAGCCGTCGAGCAGGTCTGTAGAGATGAGGGCATCGCTTTCCTGTAACCATCCTCCCTCCTGGCTGCTCCCTGCCGGTGCTTGCAGCTGGGGAAACGCATTCGTCAAACCCATTTTGTTTATTTATTTATTTATTATGTTACTTTTTGGCTTCAGCGCGGGTCATTAAGAATGATTAAGCAGAAACGAGCGTCGTCAAACTGTCGGCCCGGCTGGGAACGGGCACTGCTCTTGCTGCCGCTGGATGTGCCCCAAAGGGTGGGCTGTGCAAGGGGGGAGTGGGAGAAGGGGGATTTTTTGCTGTGTTTCTGGGGTTTTGGTTTTGTTGCTCTCACTATAGCAGCAAGAGAGAAACTGGAAGGAGTTTGAAAGGCAAAAATCACTAAAAATAGAGCGTGTGGGACTTTTACGGCTCCCTGGGGCTTTATTACCGAGCTGCCACGCTGCCGGTGCCTGGAGCCGAGCTGCGATCCCAGTAACGCGCGAGGCGAGCTGGTGGCCGAGAGCCGGCTGGAAAAGGGCAGTGGGTCGGATCCTGCCCCGCGGAGGCTTTCCAGGGTGGCCGGGGCAGGAGCGGAAACCCGGACCCGACTCCTCCTCTGCTCCAAGAAAAACACAGCCACCTTGTTAGGAACGGGCTCGGCATCGCTCCTCTCCAATGGAGAAAAAAAAAAAAAAAAAAAAAAAGAGCTGGAGGAGGCGAATGTGAAAAAGGCAGGGGAGAGCTGGAAGGATTCGGGGATGGCCAGGAGTGCTTGGGGAGGTGGCTAAGCCCGGTGCTGGCGAGGCCATCGCTGGGACGGTACTGGCCGGAGGGTCTCCAGGCTGGGCATGCAGATTGTGCCAAAAAATCACAGCCTAATGCTCTGTCTCCACCTTTCCCCTGTGCAGATGTTCATTATGGAGAAGGTGGAGGGCTCCCAGTGCAGCCTGCACGAGTTCAGCATCACCGGCTCCACCTACGCCCCCGAGGGACAGATGTGAGTGCGGCTCCCCTCTGCTTTCTGGGTGACGCGGGGTGGTCCCGGGCTGGCACCGTGGTTGGGGGGAGGCAGGAGGGTGGCCGCAGGAGGGGGACCCCAGGCTCACCCCGCCGGCTGAGGATGAAGGGGGTTTTCCACGTCAGTTCGCAGCCGCGCTGAACCCTGCCGATGGAGATACCCGCTGGGCGCTGGGTTTTGGCCACACTGGGCTTGCAGGTGTCGGGCGGCTGCCTGTCACTTTCGGTGGGAGCCAGGGCAAGTCGTTTCAGCATCCCTCGTTGGCGGCTCCTGCCCCACACGATGTGGGGGGGCACGTGCCCCGGCTGTGCCTGCTGCCCTCCCGCTGCTCAGCAAAGGGGCTCCCGTGTGCTCCGCTCTCCCTTCATTGGCAATCCCGGTGAAACGAGCCCACTTGTGACCTGGAGAGCACGGCGAGTGTGGAAATAGCAATGAACGAGGCTTTTAGCAGTGTGTGCTCATTCTCCAAATTTCTGAAGCCTGTGTACTTTTGGTATCGGCCAGCCACCGTTGCCCCCACCCCAAGCAGGACCCGGGGCCGGCAGCTTGTCCCACAGCCGTGCCGCCGGCGGTGGGCAGAGGCACTCGGAAATGGCTGCGAACCCCAGCAGGAAAGCAGCACCCGAGCCTCACGTCCTGGGCAGGGACGGCCGAGATGGCTGCTGTGCCCGGGGCACGATCCGACCGATGGCAGGACGCGTTTTGGGGGAGCCGTGGGCTTTGCTGAGCTGCGGCCGTGGGCGGGGAGTGGAAGCCAGAGGGTTTTCCATGCTGCGTTATTACACACGTGGAGCTTTCTGCCGTTGTGTGTGTGTGTGTTCCCCCTCCTTTGGGAGGAGGTGATGCTCCCCAGCGTGGGGAAAGTCTGGGAAGGAGGAAGA
Source organism: Grus americana (assembly GCF_028858705.1). NCBI lineage: Eukaryota > Metazoa > Chordata > Aves > Gruiformes > Gruidae > Grus > Grus americana. The sequence goes on along the minus strand of NC_072870.1, from coordinate 8,318,918 downwards.
TGAGAAGCTCGGCCGGAGGTTGGAGCACTCTCTGCTCCCCTTCACTTTGCTGTGCGATCCTGGGCGTGTTCTTCACCACGGTCCCGTCTGCTCATCTGTGGAGCGACTGTAATTCATCCCAGCCTCAGATTTAATTTCATGAATATTTATAGAGCCAATCTGATCCTTGGCTAGGAATCTCCATTAAAAAGTGAGCCAGGTCAGAAGTTGGTATCAATCAGTGCATTTCAATTAAATGAGGAGGACTGAGGGTCTGAACTTGTGTCTGCTAACCTCTGAAGCTCAATGTCCTCTCTCTTCTGGGGACTGCCTGCAGGGAGGCTCCACGTTGGTCTGCAGCACTTCACGTTGCTCTTGAGTTTTGCTTCAGCCCTGTGCTTGTATTGCACGTTGGGGGGGCTGTGAGAGCTCGCTTGGGTGGCACAGAGAAAACCCCCCCAATTCTCCCAGGGCTGGTGGGACTGAAATGCTTGTTTTGCTTTAGCCTGGCCTCAGCGTGGGGGATGTTACGTGCTTGACCCTGGGTTTGCTCGCATCCCTGCACACACTCAGCCAGCAGCACCTTTGCTGATGCTGTTCCCAGCACACGGTCTCGCCCGGCTCCGTGCGGGGACAGCTGATGATGGGGACGTATCCCCCATCCCTTCCCAGCAATATCCAGGGGATCACACGCCGCAAAAGCCGTTCCCGGTGTTTCCACCTTCCCAAACATCAAAACCTGGCCCAGAATGTCTGCAGGCTCCCTCCTCCGCCTGCTCGTGAGCCGGGGCCGGGCAGCATCCTCTGGGCAGGAGGCAGCAGCAATCCCCTGCCCGCGCTCAGCCCAGCGCCGCTTCTTGTCCCTCAGCAAACAGATTTTTCAGATTTTCTTGGCCGCTCCCTGTTTTCCGTTCCTGAGCTGTAACAAGGGCTCCAACATGTTCTTTCCATTGGGAACCAGCAGTGGAATAAACTGATCCTAATAAATGCCTGACAAATTATTTTTCCAGCAAGCAGATGACCGGCTGGGTTTATACAGCTCTAACCTGCAGTTACCTCTCCTGGAGTCGGGGTAATCTTTTATTTCTCCTGAAAACCACCGCTGCCGTTTCTGCCACCGGGCAGCGGGCGAGAAGCAGCATCCAGCTTGACTGGTGTGTTCAGGGCTGCTCCTCTCCAGTGATGTTTGTGCTCCTTTACGTAGCGAAGAGCTGCTGTTTAGGATGCAAAGGCCACAGTTCGCCGCTTGCTTGGAACCAGCCCCAGCAATGCAGTTGTTAAATTTGTCTGCTGCTTTTAAATGCTCCCTTGGGTGCCCTCTGGCTTCCCGAAGTGCGAAGCAGCATCTCAGGGAGGAGAAGGGACTTGCTGCCAGTCCTGCAGCTCCTCCGGATCCCCAGCAACTGGAAACCCCTGGGGGAGTGAACGTTAACTTAAATTGCTTTGCCCTTTTTCTCATCCATCATCTTCATCATCAGCCTTTGACAGCCCCTGCTTTCAGGTCCGACGCTCTTTTCAGCTCCTCTGCAGCCCCCTTTGTTCTGGGGAGCTTCCAGAGTTTGTTTGCCTCCTGCGAGATTTTGTGTGCAACTAGTCCTGCCCCATTTGGTAAAGCACAAAATGCAAACCCAAGTGTTTATTGCCAAGCCCGAGGCTTTGACTGGGCTCTTTCTCCCTCTTTTCTGAAAAATTTTACAAGGGGATATATAGGAGAAGCTCAGTATTATTTGAAGGTGTGAGCTGGTGCAAGGCTTTGGGGGGTTGTTTTCTCCCTGCAGCCTGAAGGATGAGCAGCCGGTGCAGTGCGGGCAGTACGACGGGCTGGTGGAGCTGGCCACCATCTGCGCCCTCTGCAACGACTCCTCGCTGGACTACAACGAGGTGCGGGGGGCACCGGGGCCGGGGTGGTGCGGGGGACCGGCGATGCTCTTGCCTGCGCTTTGGGCCGCTTTGGGGCAAAGCCAGAGGAGGTTTGTCCCCTGGGATCCCCTTCCCTGGCTGCAGCTCGTCCCAAGGCGATGATGCTCTGGGAGCCCCGAGATGGTGCAGTGGGTGACAGCGTCCTCGGTGGGAGCAGCAAGAAGAGGATGTGCTCTAAAGCTTAAGCTCCCTTTTTTTTTTTTTTTTTTTTTTTTTTTCCTGCCCTCTAGTCCAAAAAAGTCTACGAGAAGGTGGGGGAAGCCACTGAAACAGCCCTGACGTGCCTGGTGGAGAAGATGAACGTCTTCAACACTGACACCAGCAAACTCTCCAAGGTGGAGCGAGCCAACGCCTGCAATTCAGTGAGTGGGGGGAGCCCCCTGCGAGCGCCGGTGCTGAGGCACGGGAGGGAGAGGAGGGCTTTGGGACGACTGTTATTTGAGCAATAACCGCTTGCAATGATCTAAGGGACTGATCTGCCGTGAGGATGCAATTTCCTGGCTTGCAGGGGGCTGAGCTGTTTTTGGGGCAGGCAGTGCGATGGCCATGGGGGGGGCTGGTGCCAGGGCCGGGGGGACTAACCTGGGTCCACGTGGAGCTTCAGAGCGGGTGGTCCCTGCGGCTCAAACTCAGCCCAGTCCCCGCTCAGCCGGGAGAGACCCCCTCAGTGATGGCCAGAGCTCCAGATGCAGATGAGGATGTTTGGAGTTTTGTTCCCCGGAGCCGTGCCTGCCCGAACAAGGCTTGCTCTTCAGAAACATCTATTTTTTGATGTGAAAATGTCCTGTGCTGGCTATTCCCCTACTCCAGCTCCCTAGTCTCTCCCTGTCCTCCTGGTGAAAATACACTTTAATTCATGCCCGGATTTACTTGGCTTTGGTATCATGCTGTTAGATCTTATAATGTCTTTGCTTGCTCAAAGGAAGGGCTCTCCGTTCTGGCATTTCTTCCCCAGATAGGTCTAAGCAGGTCATAATAAATCCCCTGACTCCAGTCTGATAAGGCAGATGGAATTTCCCAGCCGTCCAGCAGTCCAGCAGCTTCGTTCTGCGTGCCCATCGCTGCCCTTCCGCTCAGATGCCAGGCTGGGTTCGATCACTGGCGCTTCTCTCCTTACTCTTGTGCTTGGGCAGGGATGAAACCCCCTTCCTTGGAGTTTCCTGGCAGCGTTTCTTCACTGCTTCTTGCTTTTGCTCCCAGCGGCTCTGTGCTTTGAAATCTCCGGTGGGATTTCAGGGTTTCCGCAGCGGCTGGCTGCTCCCAGGTGTCCTTGCCGCTGCGCTGAACGTGCAATGCCCAGCGGGGACAGTGCTGCTTTTGTGGGTACAAAACTTCCCCCCACGTGTAGTCACCGCACTCGTATCCGGTGCTGGGTTTGGCCTTCGAGAGCCGCTTGGAGTTTGCCTGGTACATCCGCAGGCACTGCTCGCATTTTGCGTGGGTAAATCCCCTCTGCGCATCTCTCCTCCTCCCCAGCTCCCGCAGCTTTGCTGTAGTAGGAGCATCCTTTTAACTTTGAACTTGCAAGGTTTTACCCCGAAAGGAGTTTTCTCTTCCTTTTCCTCCTTCACTGATTTATTTAGATTTAAGTTGCTGTAAAAGTCCTGTGCAAAAAGCGGCTTGTGTCCCCATCACAAGCAACACCCTCCTGGCAACAAAAAATAATCATTGTATAAGCAGTTGAGCCATGCAGAGCAAGGCTGGCATCGACATCCCCGCTACCCTCTCTGGAAAATACTTTGGATTGGCCCCAGATGCCCTGCTCACTAAATGGCTTTTTTGGGACAAGACGCGTCCTCCCAGGAGCCGGGCTCGGCTGCCGTGATGCCGCTGCGGATGCGCGAGCGGAGGGTCGGTCTGAGGAGGACCGGCCGCTGTCTTGCTGGGCGTTTGGCTCCTTAAGTAATTAACTGGTAGGGAGAGTAGAGCCTGGTGCGTGGTGGGGTGCAGAGCCTGTCCGGGGTGCTGCCTGTGCTGTGCTGGGGCGGCCCCTGCTCTGTCCTCGCCCTGCAAACCTGCAGGTACCGTTCGAGTGAGTGAGTGATTGCTGCTGGCAGTCCTGAGGGTAATTAGCATGTCCTGAAATGAGCCTAATTAGAGTCTTAGCTGTGGAGCTGGTTCATTTGATGGGAACCAACCCGGCTCAGGTGACATTGGTGCTCCCACTCCCACTGAGCCCTGTGGGTGCAGGACCGGGGCAGACCCCTGAGCTGTGCTGAGTGGGACGCAGTTCCCCTTCCTGCAGCGCCGCTGGAGCCCAGTGCAGGGAAAAGTCCCCCCCACCTCTCTGGCAAACGGGGCTTTATCTCAGGCTACAGCAGCTGTTTGGCATCTCGCGTAGGTCAATGAAATAAAGGTCTGGCACATGCTGGTGTGTGCTGTGGGCTGGGCAGGGGTTAAAATTCTCCCAAAAAATGACATAGGGAAAGCTCCTTCTGCTTTTTGCACTGTCCCTTCCCTTCTGGCTCCTGCGGTTGCCTTTCTCCTCCCATCAGCGGTGCTGCGCCAGCTCGGCAGGGTTGTCAGCCAAGGCAGAGAGCACCGGCTGCTGTGTCCCTGTCGTGTCCCGGCTCAGCCTCGCTGTCCCCGCAGGTGATCAAGCAGCTGATGAGGAAGGAGTGCACCCTGGAGTTCTCCCGCGACCGCAAGTCCATGTCGGTGTACTGCACGCCCACCGGCCCCGGCCACAACTCCGCTGGCAGCAAGATGTTTGTCAAGGTAGGGGAGAAGGTCCTCAGCACCCTGCAGGATCCTCCTTCCCCATGCACACCCCAGCAGGATTTGGCCCCTGCGTCACCAGGCAGTGACGCTTTGCAGTTTGTCTCTTCCCGTAGCTGTTTGGGGGTCCAGGAACCGGCAGGTAGACTGGTGTGGTCAGGGAGGAGGTGAGCCTTTGCAGTATCGATGGGAAAACCAGGAGGCAAAGTGATTTAGAGGAAGGAAAAGGCACTGAGTGTGCTGGGGCCAGGGGGGAGCTGCCCCTGTGCAAAACTTGGGCACTTGCCTTTAATGAAGGCTTGGACCCTTCGGACACCAGTAATGCCCAAAGGGCGATGTCCGGCTTTCCACTGTAACCAGAAATAAAACAGTGTTTTAAAGGGCGTTTTCTTCCCAAGAGAAGAGATGCGGCAGGAATTTCCCCCTGCTGACTCTGAGAAGATTTATATAGTGTTGTTCCTACTAGGAGATCTTCTGGGTGGGTGAACTCTGTCCTCCAGGTCAGGTCAGGACCCTTCAGAGCCACCGCATCTGTGGCTCTGGTGGTCCTGGGCCAGTTTTTTTAAGAGGAGCAATAGAAGGATTGCAAGTTTTACATTAAAAAGCAATGTCGGGGGTCCTTTGTAAGGTCAGAAGGGATGGGGTGAGATGCTGCAATGCTAAAGGACGTTTTCCTGAATCGCAAAGGCATCGCAAGCGTGCACTGAGCATCCCGCAGGCAGCACGTTTTTTCAGCAGAGACTTGCATCCCTGGTCCCCTCCAGGTCTGAGAGGGGATCCGTGGGGCGGGGGTATCTCGGGCAGACGTGTAGGTTTTGCGGGAGTCGGACGGATCTGCCGCGCAGCAGGTCCTGCCGTCTGGTGACCTGATGCGGGTTCGTCCTTCCCGGCCGCGGTCCCCGCGCAGTCGGCGGGAGGCTGCCATCTAGCGCGCTGAGCCGCCGTGCCGGATGTGCATGCTGGAGTTTTGGGGAAGATTTCCTTCTCCTTTGCCCAAACTTGGTGCCTTCCCTCCCTCTTGATGCACTTCCTTCGGTGCTGGCAAGAGACGCTCGTTCTGCAGGTTCATTCCAGCCCCTAAGCGCTCTGCTCCTCCCCAGGGCGCCCCAGAAAGCGTGATCGAGCGCTGCACCCACGTCCGCGTGGGCACTGCCAAGGTCCCGCTGACGGCCCCGGTGCGGGAGAAGATCCTGGGCAGGATCCGGGACTGGGGCATGGGCATCGACACGCTGCGCTGTCTGGCCCTGGCCACCCACGACGCGCCCGTCCGCAGGGAGACCATGCAGCTGCACGACACCGCCGCCTTCGTCCACTACGAGGTACGGCACCGGGGGCTTTCTCCTCGAGCTTTTTTCCTCCCAAATTTTCCCACCCACTTCCAGCTGCCCCAACAGTATTTTCTCTCTGGTTTCTCTGTGGGCAGCGGGCAGTGCAATGACTTGGCTACTCCTCTGCAAACACCGGTGCAGAGCCGCATGCAGCAGGGCTGGTCCTGAGGCCATCAGCCCCATCCCACCGGGCATCCATCCCCATGGGGTGGCCACTGAGAGGGGCCTGGGGAGACCACCAAGAGGGACGGGGAGGAGGGGAGCAAAGCGAAAAGGTGCGAGGAGCAGCAGAGGGGACGGGAGCGTCCCGTTGCATTGGGGCTATCTCTGGGGCTGGTGGTAGGAAATCTGCTCAAAGTTTCCTCCCGGGGAAATCCCTGTGCCCGGGGTGGTTTCACAGCGGGGAGGGAAGCAGCTGCATCCCTGGGGGTTAATGTGGGTCTGGGGCTGTCCCTCCCCCCCCAGAACAACCTGACCTTCGTGGGCTGCGTGGGGATGCTGGACCCTCCCCGCAAGGAGGTGACCTCCTCCATCGAGATGTGCCGCAAGGCTGGCATCCGCGTCATCATGATCACCGGTGACAACAAGGGCACGGCAGTGGCCATCTGCCGCAGGATCGGCATCTTCTCAGAGAGCGAGGACGTGGCTGGCAAAGCCTACACGGGCCGCGAGTTCGACGAGCTGCCCCCTGAGGTGCAGCGGCAGGCGTGCCGTCATGCCCGATGCTTTGCCCGCGTGGAGCCGGCACACAAGTCCCGCATCGTCGAGTACCTCCAGTCCTTCCACGAGATCACGGCCATGGTGAGTCCCCCCGGGACACATCCCCACCCCCTGGTGCCCTCCTCTCTGCCCGGTCCAGCCCCTTGCACCCTGTTAATCACGGCTTCGTGCAGACAGGCGATGGTGTCAACGACGCCCCGGCCCTGAAGAAAGCGGAGATTGGCATCGCCATGGGGTCGGGCACGGCCGTCGCCAAGTCAGCCGCAGAGATGGTGCTCTCTGACGACAACTTCTCCACCATCGTGTCAGCCGTTGAGGAGGGCAGGGCCATTTACAACAACATGAAGCAGTTCATCCGCTATCTCATCTCTTCCAACGTCGGGGAGGTCGTTTGGTGAGAGACCCCCGCACCGGGCACCGCGCTGTGGGGAGCACCAGTGGGGACACATCCCCTGGGGCAGGTGACCTGCAGTCCTGGTTGTGTCCCCTGCCCCTGGCAGCATGTGGTGCCCAAAATCGTGACCCCGGGTACCAAACAGAGCAGCTATGCCTTGTGTCATTCCCCAGGGGCAGGGGGATTTTTCTTTTGTAGTTTTATAATTGTGCCACCCCCCAGGAGCTGTTTGGTTAATGCATTGCCTAATTAAGCCCACGCCAGCGTTGAAGACGGGTGCAGATATTTGTGCGCAGGCTGTTGCCACCAGGTCGCACTGATGCACTTTGCCTCAGCTCCTGGGCAGCTCTCCCTGTCCCTGTCCCTGCCCAGTAAATCAGCGCCGTCCTCAGCGACGTGGGCACAGCCTTGGGATCGCTTGGGCATCCTCTGTCCTTGCATTTGAGCAGAGGTGTTTGTGCTGGGAACGGGAACCTGTGTGGCCACGGGGACATCAACGGTTGGGTTTCGAGTGCAAAGCAAATTTTAATAGCAACAGGAACAAATTTTAGCTGCAAAATTCAGTCATGGACTTCAGGTTCCTGACTTGGGCTGCGGGTTCATCTGCAGGACTTTGGGTGAATATTCAGTTTGGGGCGTTTGGATCCAGGGTGCCTGCTTGCTCTCCCCTTGCACAACACAGACACTTTATCTGGCTGCCCAGAGCTCATCTAATTCGGCATCTCTGTTTTTTTCTGCACAGCATCTTCCTGACGGCCATCCTGGGCTTGCCCGAGGCCCTCATCCCCGTACAACTGCTGTGGGTGAACCTGGTGACGGACGGGCTGCCGGCCACTGCACTGGGCTTCAACCCCCCTGACCTGGACATCATGGACAAGCTGCCCCGCAACCCCAAGGAGCCCCTCATCAGCGGCTGGCTCTTCTTCCGCTACCTGGCCATCGGAGGTGAGACCCCACCAGCGCCAGTGGGTGGAGGATGAGGACTGGTGTGGGGTGCCACGGGGTCGGGGACCCCTTGCTGGGTGCTGGGGGTAAGGGTGTCTCTCTCGGCTGCAGTGTACGTGGGCCTGGCCACGGTGGGTGCAGCGACCTGGTGGTTCTTGTACGACGCCGAGGGACCGCAGGTCTCCTTCCATCAGCTGGTGAGTTGGGAGGGGAACGGGCCGATGTGTTGAGCAGGTGGGTGAGGGCATGGATTCAGGCATTAGGCTCTTTCCTCTACCTTTCTTCTGCGGTTATTGTAGTGTTCTCACATTCCTGGTGGAGAAGACATTAATTTAAAAGGAAAAACAAATTCTCTCCCTCAGGCTTGTGTTTCCAGTCTTGCTTCTGCCAGCAGCCAACTCGATCCAAAGAAACTCAAAGTAGCTCCTGTACCTGATCCCACATTGAAAGGGATCGATTTATACATTACTGTTGGTCTGAACAAGGTGGTGGGAAAACAGGTGCCATCGCACCCCGATGTCATGTGCAATGGAATGTGCTGGTGCATGTGAAAATGTCCAAGCCACTATCCAGCCATAACCCCAAAGCCCCAACCACGTGTTTCATGTGAGCTAGATAAACCTGCACACCACGTGTGCATGCACAGCCACATACTGGGTGTCACCAGCCCCAACCACAGCAGAAGTTGGGTCACTTTAGACAGTTTTATCAGTTGCTCTGAACTGTGGGATATTTAACAGCACCCCTAGTAATCAAGGTTCACCATGTGCCCCCCCAACCAGTCGACCTCTTCCTCCTCTTTCCTGCCTTTCCTACACTGCTGCTCTGCCGTGTATTTACCAGCGGTTTCCTGTGCTGACAGAGGAACTTCATGAGGTGCACTGAGGACAACCCCATCTTTGAAGGAATCGACTGTGAGATCTTTGAGTCCCGATACCCAACCACAATGGCTCTGTCCGTGCTGGTGACAATTGAAATGTGCAACGCTCTGAACAGGTAGGGTGGCCACAGGATTGCTCTGTATGCTCTAGGTATGACCAGTTCTGTGTAGGGTCTCTTTGAGCATCCCTTGTTGGGATGAGGGCTTTGCTTTGACTGAGCAGAACCATTTGGACTGTTCTCGCAGGGGACCACTGGGCTCACTGTAAATAAACTCCTCCAAGACAGTGTGCTGCTGTCGACAGTGGTGGAGAAAGGACTGGATTTGCATCCATTAGCAGTCTGGCCCTGTTAACCACCAGTCCTAATTCAGGCACGGCTGGTTGCGTTGAGGTGGGTGTCCAGATCCAAATCATGGCAAAGCTTGAAGCTGAACAGCCTGGGAGAGAGGGAATATCGTGTAGAGCCTTGGAGAGGAGTGGGAACCCCCAGCTTGGGTAGGTGTGGGGAGCAGGAGGTTATTGGGGCTAACGCTGTCTCCTCGTTTTTGCAGTGTCTCTGAGAACCAGTCGCTGCTGCGGATGCCACCATGGCTCAACATCTGGCTGCTGGGGGCCATCGTCATGTCCATGGCTCTGCACTTCCTCATCCTCTACGTCAAGCCCATGCCTGTGAGTGCCCTGTGCCACCTCCGCGCGCAGCCCAGGGGGCTTCTGCTGTGGGCGAGGACGTCCCTGGAGCAGTCTTTAGGTCTGGAAGCTTCTGGGACAGTTGTCCCCAGCGTGTGCCCTCAGGACTAGGTCCTGTGACTTGAACCAACATGGGCACCGGGAGACACGCTGCACCAATGAGCCTTTACTTAAGTCAGAAGCTCTCCATATAGGCAACGCAAAGGGGTATGGATATCTCAGCACCTTTTGGAGGCATCGCCTCCCTTTGCAGTCCAAGGTTGGTGATGCCTCAGTTGATGCCTAAGGATGCTAAGATGAAGTGGGTCGCTGTGCCCAGGACGTTACATTGTCCTTTGTCCCCTGCCGAGTGTCTGTGAGCACATATAGTCCTAGCTTGTGCCTCACTTTCCTCCTGCAGGAGAGATGAAGGAAATCATTTTTGACTGATCTTGACCAAGAGCCACCTTGGGATCATGACAGACCTTGAAGAAATCCTGGTCTTTGGGCTGTCTAGATCCTCCCTCCTTGTATCTGTGTTGACCCTTTCTCAACCTGTGCCATACAACAACCTGACCTTTAAAACAAACAAAAAAATCCCACCTCTTTCCCTATTGACATGTCCAATCCTTTCCACCTTGCAGCTCATCTTCCAAGTAACGCCCCTGAGCTGGCCACAGTGGGTGGTTGTAATGAAAATCTCCCTGCCCGTTATCCTGCTGGACGAAGGACTCAAGTACCTTTCCCGTAACCACCTGGACGGTGAGCATGGTCTGCACCACACTGGGTGATGTTTGCTCCATGGTGCTTTGCTTGGGGGTCACGGTGGCTTCATGGACACCTCACCTCTTCTGCTCGCATAGCGTCTGCACTTGCATGTTCATCCACCTTCACTACGAAAAGGGACTTTTTCTCCTGCCCCTTCCTTCCCGAGTGCCTCACCAGGTAGAGCAGTTGGTACTTAGATCTGCTTGAAATACTCCCGTAGGAGCTGGAGCGCTAGATAAACCTGCCGTGTGTGTTTATCCAACGCCTCTTGAACCTCAGGGAACTGGTTCCCTTCTCTTATAAAACAGAACAAATCAAATTCTGGTTTCGAACAGGAATCCTTCTTTCCCCCCCCCCCCCCCCTAATCTTTCACCCCCCTATCTTGATCCTTATCTTGAAAAGGTTCTTCACTGAGAGGGTGGTCGGGCACTGGAACAGGCTCCCCAGGGAAGTGTCACAGCACCGAGCTTGACTGAGTTCAAGAAGCGTCTGGATAACACTCTCAGTCATATGCTCTGATTCAGCTGGTCCTGTGCGGAGCCAGGAGTTGGACTCGATGATCCTCATGGGTCCCTTCCAACTCAGGACATGCTATGTTCCTATGATCTTGTATTTGCTGCTGCATGTTAAGATCAAATGACAGCTGAACACCTTATAAACTGGTTTTAATGGAGTTGCTCTTGGCCAGCACCTCTCAGGATCTGGCCCATGGCACATGTGGAGGAGAAGCAGCTCCTGTGACACCGGGGCAGCAGTTCCCATGTGCTCCTGGGCTGTGAGCTGTAAATCACAGCCTGTGTTTAGGCAGCCCTCCAAAGAGATGATAGCATCTTTTCTTTCGTTTCTTGCAAAAGCTGTTGCTGTGGGTGCTACCTCGGTGCTGAGTTAAACCTGCAGGTTTTGCCGGCAGCAGCCGCGGGGCCGTGGCTGCCACAGGGCTGCCCCCCCTCCAGGAAAACAGATTTGATTCATTTTTTTAGGGTGTGTTTGCCCCGACAGTGATAGCAGGGAGAAGGACACACCATCCTTGCCCAGGGAAGATGTGGTGGCCCTGGGGGGGGCAGATGAGCAACCCAAGTGTGGGGACTGGATGTCCTTCCACGGCATCACCTTGCTCAAACCTTTTTTCGCTCCCCTTAAGCAACCAGCATCCTAGAAAACCCCTTCCTTTTCCCTTCACCCCTTAATAACGACCCAAGAAAACTGCAAAGCCACTCTTGCGGTTGAGGACTGAAGGCAAATCTGTCCAGCCCTGGCAGGGGGGGGATTTAGGGCATCGTAACAGCCCTGTTTGGTTTCTCATGGAGCAGAACCATGCAAAAAGCTGGAAATACAGGATGGGAAACGATTGCAAGCACGAAACGATCACAAACTGATTGCGCTCCCCATCGCTGGCTCCCGGCGCAGTGGAGGTGCTCACGTCAGCTTTCCTCTCTGCGGCAAGCTGATGCATAACCACAGCGATCGCTCGGCAAAGCCTCCGCTGAGAAACGGAGGTGCAGGGGCTCTTATTTTTACAGACCAGATAGAAATTGTTTCTAGCTTGTTTTTATTTAATTGTTGCATCCTTCAACAAACCGATAGGTGATTTGCATCACCCAGGCTTGTTTTATCGCACAACTGCAAGCCTGTAGCAACAATTTTATGGCGTGGCACTGGGCTGGGGTGTAGGAGAGCTGGTTTAATTCCTGGCTGTTGCATCCCATGCATGCCCTCGGTCTTCACTTCACCATCTGTGATCTGGGGATGAGTCTTTCTTTCTCCCACACTTTGCATTTCTCTATAAAAACTCAGCACTGTTGGACGAACGGCTTTTCTTCTGCTCTGCCAGCACAGCTCCGAGCACAGCGGGGTTTCTGGTACAATCCTTTCAAGTCCCATCATACCAGCTCAGAGTGTTTCCTCCTCCCATGCAGTGCTCCTGACGTGCCGGGTCCTCTGAGCTGCCCTCATCCCCATGGTCACAGCCCCTGATGCTCACGGGTCGCTCTGTGTCTCATCCAGCAAGGGTTTCCCATGCAGCTGTTCAATCACGGCTACAGGGCAAAATCACGCTTAGATCATCACATTTGAAAGAAATCATTGAAATCCTGCCTCTTCCTAATTGCTCTGGGCTTTGAAAAGCAAACAAAAAACCCCCAAAAAATCCAACCACAAAAAGCCACTTTTAAATGTGGTATTGTGATTTTTTTACCAGGCATTCTCAGGACGGTAAGACACACGTGGAGCGGGGACCACCAGTTGAAAACCTGCAGGACTCCAGAGCAAGGGTTGGCTTTCTTACGTGTCTCATCCCCGAGTGCCGTATTCTTGTGCTTCCTCCAAAGTCTTGCTCATGTGTGGTGGGGACCTGCTTGGACCATGTCTGGGTGAACATGGCTTGGAAAATCAGCTGATAACCCAGACAGGGTCTCCTTTCCCACACTGGCCTCTGTGTTTTGCTTCAAAATAAGGTCTAAAAAGCCCGTGAAGCAGCCGTTTGCATGGCAGATTTGGCCAGGGGGGCCAGGCTACCGCTTGCATCTGCAAGGCCAATGCTTGGGGATGGTCTTCAGCGTGGGACCTTCTGAGGCCAAAATCTGAGGGATGGCCAAGGGTGTTTGGTTGAGGAATGCAAATGTCTAGCTGTGAGTTCTGCTGATTCAGGTTTTGCATGGAAAATTTTCTCCTTTGATCAGATTTAGATAAGTTGTGTTTCCATTACGCTGGATTTTCCCTGCCCTTGAAACAGCAGAAAGCTGAGACTCTTCAGTTTTCACCGTGCTCTCAGCGCTTTATGTTCCTCTCCCCATCACCCCGGTCACTTCCAGCCGCTCATCTTGCACGCTTTGCATGTATCGCTGCCTTCATCCATCTCTGGCCTCTCTGAGGTTTCTGCTGTCTCAGTTTTGAGACAGAAGCGAAAGTGCATGGCTGGGCTAGGTTGGCTTGGTGCAGCCTGCAGATGTTCTGGTCAGGAACGTGGAGATGTTCTCCAAGGCTGTCTCGGGTGTCTATCACACAGATACAGGCTGGCAGGCTCACAAGGGCTGACCACCCTCCAGGACCTCTTGCCCTGGTATTTTTTATATTTGCTGTCCTCTGTGCGTTTAAGTGTATCGCTTTCTGAGCCCCGTGGCATGCAGGAGGAAGGTTTCCAGGCATCCGTGCCAAGACCTCGCAGAAGTCTCTTTTCTGGGTGGTTCTCCAATGGTACAAAATCCAGACAGGACACTGAGGTCACCCCGGTGCTTGTGCCCCTCCGTGCACCTGCTGCCGCGGCCAGCCCGCTCCCCTCCTGCCTTCCTGCACCGTCCCTGGGCCTCCTCATCTTCACCATCTCGAAGCAAACCCATCGCGGGTGTCGGCATTGCCACCGTGGTGGTTTCACTGGTTTCCAGCACATTAGGCAGCAGGGCCGTGCCTGGCTGCTGCTTCTCCCCTGTGCCGTGGCAGAAGCAGGGGCAAGTCAAGACGCGGGTGCTCTCCGCAACGCAGGTACGCGGCTGCCCCGACGGCAGCAGCGTCACTGAAGATCAGGAGTTTTGAGGCACAGGAATTGTCTTGGCGTGTTTTGTGGCAGATGAGCATTGATACAGCTGTTTGTCCTTACCCCTGGTGAGAACGGCCGTCCCTGGGTGATTTTGCAGGAGCTGTGAGGCGGTGGCCTTACTGCTGGGTGGCCGTCCCCTCCGCGGCGGGCAGCGTGGTGCTCCACAGCCTCCTGCCATCACAGCTGATCTGCAGGCGAGATCGCACCCTCGGGTGAACATCTCCACTGCCGAGGTTTCGCCTTTTATCTGCAAAGTCGGTGTCATCTTTATGCTTTAACGTCCTCCCAGAGCAGAACAGCTGGCAGAGGTGGCCGTGCAGCGACAAGCGCGTCACGCCGCCTGCCAGGGCTGGCCGGGGCTCCACATCCCTCTGAGACATCCTGAAATCTGCAGGGACCAAAATCTCCCTGTCCCATCACAAAAAACCCGCAGCACGTAGCGAAAAGGAGCCGCTCGCCCTCATCTCCCCTGCGCGCCCGCACCTGGGGACGAGGGCAGCCCCCCGAAAGCCCCCCCGGGGAGCACAGGGGCTGTGGCAGCCGCCCGCTTTCCCCGCAGGGGAGGCTGGCGTCCCTCTCCGTGGTGCGGCAGAGAGCCGGGAGCGAGCGGCCGTGGCTGCCCTTGTAGGGTAATCTCTGCGCGCAGCCACCTTGGTGGGGCGCTGGCGCCGGGGGAGGAATGCGTCCCCACGGGCCAAGTCCTTCGCCTGAGCTGGGGGATGCTCTGAAGGAGTGCGGCGCTGCACCTTTCAGTGCTGGAACCTCTTCAGACGGGATTTTACAGCTCTGCTGCTTTGCTTTTTATTTTTTTCTTTTTTTTCCCCACCCTCTCCTGTGGTTTGGGGTTTTTTTTGTGTACGTGTGTGCGCCACGCTTTAGAACTGGAAGGGCAGGGGAAGCTCTTGGTGCTGCTGCCCTGGGATTGCAAAGGGATGGGAGGAGGATTTCCCGTTCGGGTCTCTCCTGGGGTCCAGGGTCTCGGCTGAAGCTCGGGGTGCCGTGGGGGAGACGTGCAGTTTTTCAGAGCCGAGGGCTGCGGTGTTTCCCTCGGCGGAGGAAGCGATCTCAGCTGGCAGCTGCGTCCCTCCAGCTTTACCTTTGACGGGAACCCGCTAAGAGGGAAGTCAAAAGCAATAAAAAAAAAAAAACCACCCCGAAAAGCCTCGGCTGTTCTGGTGGGCAGCAGATCTTGCAGGAGATGAGCTCATGTTGTTGGGTTGCAGGTTTGCGAGAGTCGAAGGGCTCTCAGAGCCCGGAGCAGCTTGGCGGCGTGAGGCAGGATCCGGGTGGGAGCGGGTGGATCCTGACCGCCCCATCCATCCCGCAAACAGGCCCGCGGATCCCCCCGCCCTTGTCACCGGTGTGCGGAGAGGAGAGCCAGACACCGGCGTTGAGGGACCTGCGTCCCACTGCAGCGACGCAGGGGCCGGGCGCTCGGCTGCCTGCCGTTCTCACGGAATCCCCTGACTCGCTCGGTGCCAGGGGAATGACTCGGAGGCCTGAGAGTAGCATCCACCGTGGTTAAACGCTCGTTGTCAGCGCTGCACCCGTGTCCCCTTCCTGTCCCTGCCCGCCATATGGTGCGGTCACCCCCCCCGCCGTTTGCACAACCACAGGGTGAAGCATTCAGAGGAAATGCTGTGGCTGCAAATAACCGCCGGTGTGTCACCCGGCGGGGACTGCTGAGCTGCCAGAACTGCTGAAGAGACACCCCTGCAACCTGGAGGAGCTCAGTTTTGATCGTTGCAATGAGATTTAATACAGCGCAGTCGCCAGCATCCCTGCGTCGCTCTGAAGCCACGGCGCGGAGGTCATCCAGAGGGATGCCGCTGTTGCAGCGATCAATTTTATCTCAAGATATGAGGGCTGGGCTCTCCAGCCAGCGCTGGAGAGAAATTTTGGCAGAAGTTGTAAAAAAGTTTTTTGGTTTTTTTTTTTCTTTCTCTCCGGTTGCTGATTAATTCCCCTGGAAGCTGGGGCACCAGGGCTGGCAGCGGGCACGGAGCCTCGCCGATAACCCCAGGCAGGACCTCGATTTGTCGAGAGCAGAGTAACAGCAGTCCTCTGCGAGATGTGTTCGGTGATGTGTGCTGCCATGAAAGATAGAGAAATAGGGTTGAAAGATTCATGTAAGTGATTTTTCTAACTCTTCTCAGGAAGTGCTGCCTTGTGGGTGGTTTGGTTTTTTTTTTTAAGAAAAACCCTATTCTGGGCAGACTGAGCTGCCAGCAGGGTCTCTCCCAGCCCTGGGCTGAAGAGTAGCTGCTTCCTCAGGGACACTGCCATTGACCCGTTGAAAACCGGGGATTTAGTTGGTGTGAGTCGAGCTCTGGCTCACGCCAAGTTCCAGCTGAACACCGCAGCCTTTTTTCCAGACCATGTGTCGCCTGTTACCTTCCACGTCCGACTCCATCCATCAGCAGGGTAGGGAGAAGGGCAGCCCTGGGGCTGGGGCAGCGACTGCAATGCGTAGATTGGTCCTTGCCAGTTGGTCTGGAGGTATATATGGATGTAAATATATATATTTAGTGTGTGTAAGTAGTGTCTGCCCGTGGAGTAGTATCCATCTGCCTGGCTGGGGTGGGGACGGGGCTTTGGGACGGGCGGTGGGATGCAGTGAGTGTCCTCTTCTCTGTGCCGCTGCCTTTCCCTGGGTGCTCCCCGATGCTCTCGTTAGGAGCGATAACGAGGGATCCCTGCCTGCTCTCCTTCCCGCTGTTCCTGCCTGCATGGCTCCGACTCATCCCTTTTCCTACCTCCTGCAGGCTGAGCGTGCCGAGCCCTTCCTCGCCCAGGGACCGGCATCCTCCTCCTCGTGCAGCCTGAGCTGCGGTGGCCGCAGTGGGGCCAGCTCTGCGCAGACGGGATCCCAGGTCCCTTCTGGGATCAACCCAGGAGCAACCTCTCTTGATAACAAAAACAGGGAGCTGGTTTGCTTTTGAACTCTCACCAATACTTTTTCCTCCTCTTTTTTTCCCTTCGTTTCAGGAGAAGAGGACAGGAAATGAATGACACGAAGGAAACGCTCCTAACTAAAGGATCCCTAACTTGTAACTCGGACTGAAGTCTTGCATGCATGACCATCGCTAGAAGCCAGCAGGACATGCATGTGTCCGACTATCAGACAAATGCGGGTGAATCGTCGAAAAGAAAAATACTGATTTTGTTTTGTTTCGTAGCTTTCTTTTTCCTGTACATAAGAGTGCAATTACTGGACAGCTGGCGTAGGGTTTGGGGACGGAGCTGTGTGGACCTGGGTCGTCGTAACGCGGTTCCTTGGAGATTTATTCCTGCAAAATTTGAGACCCTCTTTCCAATTTTCACCCTGACCGGGTGAGCTCAGGCAAGGCATCCTTCACGGGACATCAAGGGGGGCAGTCGGGATTTTAGGCACTCTGCGGAGCGCGGGTGGGAGGCTGTGTCCCCGAGCCGGGCAGGATGCGCAGGGCAGCTCGCAGGGCCGGGAAGGGCTTGGCGGTGGGCGAGGGCAGGGGAGGGAGGCGAGGGGGCCGTGGGTTGGGGTCGCTGACCCTCGATGATGTCCACGGTGTCGGTGAGCGCATCGCCGCGGTGCCTGCGGGCTGCAGCAGCTGGAAGTAGCTTTACACCACAGTGGTGGTGTGGCTCTCGCGGATGTGCGTTCATACGTCGAGGTCAGGCGCGTGTGGTGGAAACTGAAGTTCTCCCCATTGATCACACTGTCCTGTTTGACCCCCCTGTTGTGCAAAGCCCCGCACCTTCTCAGGCTCATCCAACACCAAAGCATGACCTGGTCTTGTCTGTTCTCCGTCCGGTGTCTTGTTAGATCCCATCTGCACTATTTAAGCCGTAGCCCTCTTCCTCGTAGGGGCAACCATTTCAGGCAAAGCATGGGGGTGACCAACTTCGCGTTCCTCATGTCTGCCGCTCACTCTTGGTCACGCTTTCTCTACTCGGTTGATTTTTAACTATTTCCCTGGCAGGAGTAGAGCTTAAGTCCTTAGAAGCACGTCCATGAGTTTGTGTCCTCTGCCTCGGAGGACGTCGCTGTCTTGCACAGGGCATCGTTGACATCGGTGATCTGCCTTTGAGACAGGAATGAATGTATGCGTGTACATAACGTAGTCCTTCTCCGTGAGCGGTGTTTGTCGTGGCATCCCTTTTTATAAGGCACCAACTTTATTTTATCTTCTTGGGAATTTTCTGCGGCAGGAGTGACAGGCTGCAGCGAGAGTCTGTGGATGAGGAGTGGATTTTGGGATCCAGTAAATTGATCTTTCTCCGTGGAGCTGTGTCAGCGGAGGAGCTGACAGCGAGCGATTTCTTCTCCAGCTCTCCAAATCCTCCCTCCTGGTTTCCTCACGTTCCCCTACGATCCGTCCTGATGACATTTAGTTAGCCAGACCCTGTTTCTTTCCTTTCTCTTAAATTCCAGCAACAGCACTAGAGCCAGGGTTTTGCATAGCATTTGGCTCCTCTGCTGCTGGGTTTTTTTTTCTTTTACCGTTTTGCCTCTTCAAAGCTGCCAGTGCTTTTCTGTTTCTCTTTCACCTGGGCGAGAGCTGTTCTTCCTCTGTACAGTAGGTGCCAAACGCCATCCTTCCTTTCTTTTCTCCATCACCAGCATTGAAGATGAGCAGAGCCCCCAGACCAATGGGAATGTACAGAATTGTTATACTACTGAGCTGATTTAATTGTACAGAAAACCTTGCATGAAATGTTGTTACTGTATTTAATATATAATGTATTCAAGGAATTTTAATATGGAGCTCTTTAAAAAGATCTTTATAGATACTCTGTGGTTAGAAGATTGTTGCTGATTTTTTTTTTAAATATTATTATACTTTGTCTTGAAGAAGTTTTATTTTTCAAACGTGTTATGTCTAATTGATTTAATTGGTGATCCCGTGGGGCAACCAATTCCTCTTTAAAGATGTTCACCGTGGATGAGACTCACCCTGGCGCAGAGGACCAGGGCACGACCCAGGTACTGCTGAAGCCTTCAAAATAAGGCTTCAGTAAGATTAATGCTGTAGACGTGTGATTTGCCCTTCCCCAAAGGGTGGATTTCACCTTTATTTTAGTACAGATCATCTCCAGCTCTCTGTGGCAGGAAAGAACCAGCGGGAATTAAATCCAGTACGAGCTCCGTGACTCCGGAGGAAATTGCTTTGGTGTTTCCCTGAGGCTGAAAACCAGTTTGGGAGAGGCTGGACCTGATTCAGAGCACCCCGTTGGCAGGGTCCAGCGGGGCTTTCAGCTGCCCGATGGCATCTCCCTGGGACGTGGTGGCCTTGGTCCGTCACACCTGTGGAGACCTGCTTGGTCCATCCACTCTGTATTTCACCAACCCAGTGAAACTGGTTTCCCTGGGCTTAAGGTCTGGTGTCGGATTATTAAATTTACCCTTAAGGTCTAGCATAGGATTATTAATTTTACCAAAATACGTATGTGTGTGTGGAGGAGTTTCTTGTGTAAAGGTCCCGCTAACGAGCACTGAATAGGATGGACGTCTCTAATGTAAGGAGATGTAAAAGGGGAAAAAAAAAAAAAGAGCAGCTCTGTTTCAGAGCAGAGATGAAATAATGAAATTTTAACTCGCTGTTGAATTCCTGCTGGTGATTTTTGCTTCGTCTCACCTGACACCAGAGCGCTGGAGGTGGTTGTACCAGGCATCCTTCTGAACCCACTAACAGAAAGGCTGTCTGAAGAGATGCCGAGTTTGTTATTTTATTGTTGATAGGGATGCCGCGTTGCTGTTATTTTATGAGCGATGGAGACGCCGTGCTGCTGCAAGCCTGGGCAGTGCCGGTCTGTTTGTGCAGTCGTTGGGTTGCCATCGTGAGTTACCAAAACCCAAGCCATCATGGGCGAGAAACCAGAGCTGTGTCCCAGCCGAAGGCTTGTTCTTTCCAGCAGCAGCGAATTGCGTTTGCCTTTGTACTGTAAGCCTCTAGATCTACCTGGAAAATTGTGCAGGAAACCTGCGCTAACGCTACCTGGAGCAGGCATCCCCCTTGCTAGGAGGGACCATTTTGACACATCCCCATTTCCCCTTCTTTCCCCCCATCCTTTAATTATTCGGAATACAGGTTTCATTCCGTGCTTTTTGATTACAGAGGCTTATAGTTCAAATATTTTAATGAAGTAGAAAAATATCTGTAGATCTAATTATCTTTCCTTTCTGTTTCGGTGGAGTCAGGACAAATCACAGAGCAGTTAGTTATGGCGTGTATGCCACCGGTAGCGTGCTGGGTGCTTTTACAGACCGGAGCATGTTCTTGTGCAAACTTGGAGATCTCGGAGCCGAGACCATTGCTTTGGGATCGAGTCTCGTGTCTATGTGAGGCGTCCGACTGTGTGCAATACAAGGGAGATGGACGCTGGGTGGCTGTTTTGCCCAAGAGCTTGTGGAAAAAAAGCAGCTTAGGGGCAAAGCCTCTGGGATCCTTGCTTTTTTGACAACAAAGTTTAGGAATTATTTCCTTTTTAGTTTTATTTTGATGGTGCTGCCTGGCATGTTCAGAGTTTTTAAATAAAACTTAGTTTTTTTCCGGCAAGATCTTTAACATCTGTGGGCTGCTGTGACCGATCCTCTGCGCGCAGGGAGGCAGCGATGCGGGATGCATGGCGGAGGACGTGCCGGGATGGCAGCGCGGAGTTGTCCACGAGCACTTTATACTCCTTTCTCAGGGGCCAGGCACCGCGCTGGGTTGCAGCCAAGGCGGGAGGCGAGGGTCCCGTGTCCCTGGAGCGAGCGCCCGGGGCGGGGGAGTCGGCTTTGGGCAGCAGATGTGGAAAGTCTTTTGTGCTGCTTTGGGACATCGTGTCGTTGTGGCCAGTTGCTGGATAAGCTCTTCCCCCTGTGGCACGTGATCCCGTCAGGAGGCACGTTGGAAAAGGAAAAAGAGAGATGCTTGTCAAAGCAAAGAATACTGCGTCCTATGTTTTATTTCTGTCATGTGGGCACCGTACGGCTCAGGGTCTGGATGAAGTCTTTGATTTGTGTGTTTGAGACTTTGGCACTGTGAAGATGTCGTACGTGTGTTTCTGATGCTCTGCTCAGCCAAGGCTGGATGGTGCCCCCGGGTGCTGGAGAAGTCAGGAGTAGGAGGGACAGGCTTTGCTATAGGGGCTGGGGGATTTCATTCCCCTAACAGCAATGAATCTGGGATTGGAGCGGGGTAGTGGTGTGGATGGCAGGAGGAGCCAGAGGAGCGCTAGGACAACGCGGCAGCAATTTTTGGTCCATCTTTTGTACGTCAGGTCGATGGTGCTGCTTCCCAGGCAGGGTCCTGCTCCACAACACTCATCAAACAACTGCTGTGCAGAGCTCAGGCTAACGCTGTCCTGGGTGGTGGGAGATGTTCATGAGGTTCAGCGACCTTGGGATCACGTCACTCCTGGAACTCAAACACACAGGAGTTCCCAATACCGGCTGCTAAGACTTACTGTGATTTTTGGTCCATACCTGGCGTGGCCATCACCTTGTATAAAAGATGCCAGAGATTCAGTCGTCCCTGTTCAGTCCCACCCAGGCTTTTTTCTGCCCCCCCATCTCTGCAGTGGCACTTTCTGGCAGGGCTTGTCCCCAGTGGGGAGATGGCCCAGGGGTCAGGTCTTTGGGACAAAGGAGAAGGGCTTCACCCCACGCAGAGCTTGCACAGCACAGTTTGGGTTGGGGGTGCAGTGAGGAAGGGGACACACCGGGTGAATTGTGCTCCCTGGACCTGTCCTCTCGGTGCCATTCAGCTTTCGGTATGAATGGGGCATTAAACGAGCTGAAATCTGCGTGCAGCCCCTGGAGCGATGGGGACGTGGGTACCGCCGGTGGGCGTCCGAGCTGGGGATGCTGCTGGGTGCTTGGGAGCAAGAGGAGGGCGAGCGCTGAGCTGCTGGCGGGTGCTCTCAGTGGCTTCAGTCTGGGAATATGATGATTTTTTTAATATGAGATGCCCGAACAGCCAAATCTAGAATTCTCTGAGTTTGTGCTTCGTAGCGAAAGGTAAATCATTATATCTTGGGGGGGGTGGGAGGGTGTTATGTGAAAGAGCCAAGGTTTCCTATTTTATTGTATGAGAGATATTTTTCCACTAAATTACCGCTTCCTAAATCATGTCCTTTGTCCGACTGTAAATAGCCAGGTGTGCCGTGAAGACGTGGGAAGGCTCCTCGTGGTCACATCCGTACGATCCACTCTGTTCACACAATATTGGGCTGATTTGTTTTATACTTATGAAATTACAGAAATAAAAGCAATTTTACTGGATCACTCTGGGGTTTTTTTTTTGTTGTTGTTGGGGGGGGGGTGTTGTTAATTTATTAATTTATTTTTTTGCTTTTCTTACCCTGTTTGTGGCTGATTTGGGGGACATTTGGGAGCCCACGGAGCTGTACGGGAGTGCCTGAGGGCATTCTTCAGCCGTAAAAGGAGTTGTGCTCACCAGATCAGGATTTCTTGTGGGTTTTCAGAGCAGCCAAACTAGAAATGGAGCTGAACTTGTCTCTGGCATAGGACAACGAAGGCGAAGTGAAAGGAGTGGCATGATATGACTGTTGGGAATTTTTTTAAGTACCAGCTAATTCGCTCTTAGGGCACAAGAATACAAATAACAGTGCTAATTTTGACTGTATCCAGAATAGTCCTCACCTTATCTCCCCCAGCTGAGAGAGGTTTAAATAAGCCCTGCAATGACCTCCAAAAGAAATAATTATTAAATAAATAACAATTAAGTAACTTGGCCTGCTCTGGGGGGTGGCACAGGGCCTCGGGGCTGTGTGTTTCCATCTCCGCATCGCCCGAAGCTCTGCCCGCAGGCATGGTTTGAGCGGAAAATCGTGCTGCAGCTGCGGGGCGTGTTTGGGAGCAAATCTGGGTTCACAGCAACATCCGTCCATGGTGCGTTTTTTTCTGGGATGTGGCCCCATGTGCCCCTTCCTAATGCTACGAGCAGAAGATGCTGCGCAGGGTAACCCAAATCCTTTATAACCCAAAGGAGATTACAAAGATGGACGTGGGACACTTAGGCAAATGCTGATTTTTGGCAAGGGCTATTGCTTGGCCTCCTCTTCCCAAATGCAGACCTGGTCTGCAGCATTGGCGTGTGAGGGAAACCACTGCCGTGGCTGGAGGTGACCCTCAAGCTGGTCCCCCCATACCAGAGGATGCCGCGCTGTCGCAGCACACAGCGGTGAAGGCAAAATCCCCCAAATCCCCTTCCTGATGTTCCGTCAGTCCCTGGATCGCTGGGGACCATCACCGCTGGGGCTGCGCATGTCTTCCAGAGGCGTGATTCAGAAAATAGGTGTTACCCTCCCCAAAAAACCCCCGAGGGTCCCTGTGCCCCATGGCAAGTGTTCAGCTGCCCCGTGGGGTGTGCATGCCGTGGTCGCAGCGGCTGCGATGGGAACAGTGCTGCTTACGCCCTCCGGTACCCCAGCACCTCGGGGCCACGCGTTTGTTTAGGCGTTGGCTAAACTGCTGCCAAGGTATTTCCAGGGAGATGTGTTGCCACAGCAACCGAGGATGGAATTGCCACTTCGGCGGGGTGAGTACCACCAAAAAACATCTGTCTGTGCCAGGGCGTTGCAGGGCGGGACGGGCACGGAGCAGAGCCAGCCCTGCTGGGAAGGAGCGAAGAGAGGTCAAGGACAAGTTAAAATTGGAAAGAAAAATGAACATGCTGTTTCGTAGGACCTTGCTTGCTCTCATCTGCAATTTTTTTCCACCACCCCCCCCCCCCTCCCTTCCCATCACCAGCGGGACAGTGTGAGCATCTCCTCCGGCTGGTGGGGGCAAAGGAGATCGATGGTGGCCAAAATCGCTGAGGAGAGCCACCAACTTTCAGGGGCTCTTCCTGGTGCCCTTGGTCACCACAGGCCCCCTTTCACCCGCTGTTGTATTATAAAACTCCTTACCACCATGTTATTCCTTCCCATCCCCAGATTTGCAGCGTGCTGCACATTTTTGTGCTGAAATTCAGAGTTCCGTGCTGGAAGCTGCCAAGCGTGAGTCTGGACTGTGTAATAAGCTTCATCTATTATTCCCCCCCCCGCCCCAAGAAGTTTTTGGAAAAGCAATGTCTGAGAGCCTGGAAAGACCTGATAGCTTTTCTGCCTACCGCAGCTCTGCTTTCCTGGGTGTGGGTGGGACTTTCAGACCCACCTCTTCATGCCCCAGCAGTTCTTTCGTCCTCCAGGTCCATGTTCCAGCTCGAAGCAAGGATAAACTCACATCTTCAAATGTCTCCCTTGAAAATACCATTTTTTGCATTTTTTTTCTCTTGACGGCCCCAAGCAGAGGTTGAGTTTGTTTAATGTGGCTGGGGGGGGAAGGAGTTGCTTTCGCAGCTGTGGACAGAGCCCTGCACTAAGCCCGCAGCAGCACTGCCAGCGATGCCCTCGGTGGGTCACCAGCCCTCGATGTCCTCAGCATCTGACCCAGCTGGAGCTGAAGCAGATGCTGGATGAGGCCGTGCCCAGCGCTGGGGACCGGGCAATGCCAGCTGACCCAGGAGAGCATTTGGGCAATCTGGTCCTGGGGCTTCGCAACCCCAGACACCACCACAGAGGCTTTAGGGCCTCATTTGCCATTGCTGCTTCCATTTTCACCTCCTGTGGGCTGTGGAGCTAGGTGGGCTCAATTTCCTTAGCTCTACCTGGTTTCGTCCTCTGTTGTCCCCACCTTGTCCTGCTCCCACCCCGTTTGGTCCCACGTTTGCATGCTGCTGGGGGTCAAGCCCAGCTCAGCACTCTCTGTGTCTGGGACAAACCCCGGCTCGGTGCCCAGGACCTGCTGCAGTCGATCTCCAGCAGCTGCCACTGCTCCAGCAGCACCCACAGTCTTTGCACCTCATCACTCCAGGCAGGGCACCCCCGGGGCCTCCCGCCTGCTCTGCTTGAAAGCATCCGAGAGATGCAAGAGTTGTTCGGAGGAAACGACTGTGAGCGTATCGACAGCATCGTACAAGCTCTGCGTCTGCAGGAACCCAAGATAAAAACATTCCCAAGGTCACAGCTGCTGTGCAAACATCTGTGCGGCGGGTTGTGGCACCCCTCTGGGCCGCACCTTACACAACGCGCTTATAAACCCCTATTTCCGCTCATTCTCTTTTAATTTTTATTTTTCATTTAGGCAGTACAGTTATATATTTATTATCGCAGCAGATCACTGCAAACAGAAAGCAAGCCCTGACCTCGCATCAGGACAGCCCAGCACCTGAGCTACAGCAGAAAGCAGCGCAGCCCCATGGGCTCAGCATCTCCTGGCAGGCGACTACCCTGTCTGGGCAGGAAATTTAACAACTTAGCCCAAGCAGAGCCCTTCCCTGTGATAACCACCTGGCAGAGGAGGGGGGGGCTGTTAGCAGCTCACACGGGTTATCACCGGGAGAAGCATCACTGCAAACAGGGCTGGGAGGGATGCAGCCCTGGCAGGCAGGCAGGCAGGCACGCCGGCCAGCTGGCATCGCTCACACACCCACGTCGCTGTTGTGGGGCCAGGTAGCTTAGCAATGCCACCCCAAACCCACTAAATTCCCTGTTATAAAGTAATTGAAAGAGTGGGAAAACCGGGGGATGGCACGGGTGTGGGAAAGGTGTGAGCGACGGTGACGTGTGAGCCCGCGAGGGTTTAGGCTATGGTGTTTTTTTTCAAACATTTAGTTGTCATGGCCAAGAAGATGCCTGTGCTGGGTGCTTTGGACAGACCCAGTGTTGCAGGAGGAGACCCCAGCCCCGTGGGTGCTCCCGAGCTGGGGTCCCCCGCTCCCCACGTCATCCCGGCCACATCCACGGGGTCCGGCCCCGCTCACCAGCTGCACCGTGGCTCCAAGAGATACCAAAATGGGAGATGCATATTATCTCCCAATGGAAAGTATTTTAGCTAAATCCATGCTATAACCATTTTATTGACTCCAAGTACCAGAGAGAAGGTTAGAAGTGACTCTTTTACAAGTCATTTTGCTGTTAAATTTAGCTGTCCTATTTTCATTATCCCCATGGCTTTGGCAAGGGTGAGCAGCCTTCCCTAAAAGGCCTCGTTTCATACAGTAAGTTATTTGCTTCTCTCCTGACAGATATCTAAGCTTATAAGGTTTGTCTGCTCCGCTCAATAGCAATATCAGCCTTCAATCTTATATGATTAGCATCAGCATTTCGTATTTGCTTTTGGCTCCCCGTCTGACAGCTTTCCACGTTGCTGAGGACTGGGGCGTTGGGATGGCGTCACGTCACTTGTAATGTAGGATCATCTGATTTTGATTCCCCAGGTTCATGGTACGCCCAAATGATTTAGATAAATGGCTCATCTGTTTTTTTTCCCCCCCCGTTTCCCCTATTGCCCAGCGAAGATAATCGATTTGTTCCATCCGTTTCGCGGTTGTCAGGTCTGCAAAATATTGAGTCAATAGGTCAACGTGATGCTAAGCGATGGGCAATTGAACATGAGAGGTGATGATGTTAAAAGAAATGTTCCGGAAAGGAAAGATTTATCCCAGCAGGTTAAACTTCTCCATATTTCCAAAACCATTTCCCCCTGCAGAGAGGGACCTTGTCCCAGACTCGGTGGCTGCAGAGAGCCAGCGCCGCCTCCGAGGTCACAGGAGGAGCAGATGAACCGGGGCTCGTGGGATGGAGCCTGTCCTTGCGGGCAGTGCTGAAGCTGCTGGGCTCTGGGCTTTTTTGGGTAAACGTCTTCTGTTTCCCCCATGAAACAATCCTCCTTTGCTCCCCAGCAAAGAGCTCACCCCCACGGGGCTGTGCCCTCGAGGCTGCCCAGCGGGATGCAGTGCAGGTACGGGGACCCTCGTTCGCAGCCTCTGCGCTTTCCCCATCAGCGAGCCAAGATTCCCACCAAAACTTCCCATCGCAGCGATGTTGGCCCCCAGATTTCATTCTGGCATGTACAGATCCAGCCCCTTTCTCAGTGGTATTCACTTAAAGCGGTGCCTGCACCACCCTGCCGAGCATCCCTCGCTGTGACCCAGGCTCGCCCGCCCGGCCCCGCTCCCAGCCGTGCCTTTCAGGAAATGCTGGAAATGCTGAAAATGCCTCGAAATGTGCCCGGCCCCATGCAAGCGCTGGGAACCAGCCAAGCCCCAGCTGGGCGGCCTCACAGCGGGAGGGGGCCAAGCCAGGCACCCGGCTGCCCCGTGTGTCGGCTCCAACTTGCTGGGCTGGGGTGTCTGTGCCCCCACCGTCCCCTTTCCCAACCCTTTTTCTGGGGGCAGCCTTTGGGGGACAGAGCAGGACGTGGGTTAGGGACACGAACGGGAGACCCATGGCCTGAGGTGGCTGCTGGGGCAGGAAAGACGATACCCCAACCCCAGTTCCTAAAATCCTCTCCCGGGACTCCCACCATCTCCTCCATCCCGACGTTGCCCCCAGGGATGCCTCGTGGTCCCTGCTTGCCCCGAGCGCTGCCCGCAGCCCCTCTGTCCCCATGGAGGGTCCCTGCCCGGGTGAGGGTGCATCCCTCATGGGCGGGCGGCTCCATCCCAGTGGCACGTGGGCTCGGCAGCGGGGTGGCCCTGCACCCTCCCGCACCCCGTCCCACCCCCGGACCATGTAGGGCACTGGCTGCTCCCAGCCCAGGGCTTATAGGAAGAGAAAACCCTGTCCCTGCGCAGAGGAGGAAACACGACAGCCCAGATGTGCACAGAGCAACGCCGA
Organism: Grus americana; assembly: GCF_028858705.1. Classification (NCBI taxonomy): domain Eukaryota; kingdom Metazoa; phylum Chordata; class Aves; order Gruiformes; family Gruidae; genus Grus; species Grus americana. The sequence goes on along the minus strand of NC_072870.1, from coordinate 8,291,416 downwards.
TAGCGGTTTTATTATTTTTTTCTTTCTTTTTTTTTTCCCCCCCCCTCCTCTGCAAACAGAGGAGTTGCACGGCCCAACCCGCGGCGTGGCAAGCAGCGGGGCCGGCGGGAGGCTGCAGCACAGCCCTGGCGCAGCCATGGGGCAGAAGTGCATGGAGAAGGTCTCCTCCTTCCTCTTCGAGTATGACACCCCCAGGATGGTGCTGGTGAGGAACAAGAAGGTGGGACTGACCTTCCGGCTGATCCAGCTCATCGTCCTGGCATACATCATCGGGTAAGGCTCCCTGGCGCCTGCTTTCCCCCGGATTAATGCCTTGCTACCAGGTTACAAAGTAATAGAGACAAAGGGGCTCATATATCCCCTGTATCCCGATGCTGGGGGGTTTATTGCTGTGGATCTCATCCTCCTGGCTGTGGCCGCTCCTGTGCTGCCCAGTGTCCCACCATGGGTCTTCCAGATGGCCGCCCAGTCTCCGTGTCCTCCCCAGAAGCTGCTGCGTGTGCAGGCTGGAGGCTCATCCCTGCCCAGCCCCGCTCTGCTCGCCGGGGCCCCGGCTCCTCGCTGAGCCACATCCAAATCCCGCTCGAGCTGCTGGACGATGGCCTGAGAATCTGTTGTTATTTTTATTTTCATTTATATTAAATAAGAGGCAGCTGGGGCCAGCGCGGTGATTTGTGAGACCCAAGTGAGACAGGACCATAAATCTCCCCGTCCACCACCCTGCCAGGGAGGCAGGGCCAGCAGCAGGGGCCAGGATGGAGCCTGGCTCCAAATCCCGGCTTTGCTTTGCTTTGCTTGTGGGAGGCAGCTCCAAGAGTGGCTGCTTAAAAAAGGCAGTGAGTGGAGCAGGCGGCTCGGAGCCGCGCGAGGATGCGTGTCCTCGGGTGCCCTGGGGCTGCCGCTCCTGCCACAGCGATTCGGTCCCCATCCCCTCGGTGTGGGACGATGTGTTATGCTGTGGGATGTGTGATGGTTGATAAAAATCTTTGCTGTGCCCCCATGGCAGCTCTGGGCTCAGCCCTCAAGAGAGACCAGCACCCTTCCTTTGGGAAGGGCCCCGCGGCAGGATGTTTGCAGGGTGAGGGGGTGTCTGGCCATGGATTGGAAAAAGTGGGTATTTTGGGGGCACAGGGTGCCTAGTGCAGCCCAAAGGAGAGGCAGTAGCTCCCAGGGCGCAGTGCAAGTCGGGGTGGGGAGCAGCGGTGCCCGTCCCGGCTTTTAGGACAGATCCCCTGCAAAGGGGGAAAAGCTTCCCAAGGCGTCATCGTGGGACCCCACGTCACTCCTACGCTGCTCACCACCTCTTTGGCTCGTGGGGCTAATCCTCATCCCAAACTGCTGCTGAGCCAAAGTTTCAAGGATGCTCTGTTGCAAAGGGTTTTGCACTGGCCCGGACTGGTGTTACTGGGAGCAGTGACGGCTCTCCTAAGGGCTGAGTCTGTGACACCCCTGGACTCCAGCAAACCCGGCCAGGGGGAACCGCTCCTGCGTTTGGGGAACCGGCGGAGATGGTTGCTCAGAGCAGAACTTCCTAAGGAAACACGGCTTAAGCAACCCCGCTAAAACGGGACAGGCAGCCAGGAGGGAGCAAAAAGAGAACCAGTTTTGGGGGGACAGCCAGCGGCAGAGGGGAGGAGGTTGGCATGAAGTTGCTCTAATTCCTGCATTTTCACTCTCCTGGTGGGGTCAGGCTCCGTTAGCGAGGGGCTGCTGTGAGTGCGGCTGCCCGTAGCCCCACTGGCCATTGGCATCCCCTCGCTGCCTGCAGCACTGCCTCCAGCTCCCTGCCTGCACTGCCTCCAGCTCCCTGCCTGCACTGCCTCCAGCTCCCTGCCTGCACTGCCTCCAGCTCCCTGCCTGCACTCAGCCACAATGCTCGAGATTTTCTCTTTGAAAGCAAGCTTGGCAGGCAGATATTTATTTATTTACAATTACCCCAGCTTCGGTACCCCCGGCAGCAGGCACAGGATGCTCGCAGGGATGCGTGCCGACGCGTGGCCGTGCTGGCAAGACGTACGACACTGCCACCAGCGCAGAGAGACGCGGTGGTGGCCTTGGGGGGCAGCTCTGTCCTCTCTCTGCTCTTCTTTCTGCCGATGTACCGAGATAAGGTGGTATCGCTGCTGGCCAGGCCGTGCCAGGCGCTCCCTAGCCGGACATCGTTTTCTGGTTTTTGTTTCCTGAAAACCTTGCGTGCGAGGAGGCTGCAGGCTGAGCCGCAGGATGGGGCCAGCGAGGGAGGAGGAGGGCTTGGTGACTCTGCCGCACCGAGGAGTAATGCCGGGGACTTTTACCACCTGGGCAGGGCTCGAGGCGGCATTTACAGCAGGATGGTGAAATGACACCTTGTTTGCCATGGCCGTGGCTCAGCGGCAGGGTGGGGGCTGCGTCCTGCCCCGCCGTGGGGAGGCTGCGTGGCAGTGGGGTGCCCAGCCCTGTGTGCCCACAGCCACCTCCACCGCGGAGGGACGGGGCGGCAGCAGCAGCGGCTGCGCTGGAGGCAGATTTAGGGAAACGCTCCACCATGGTGCCGCCCAGCTCACAGCCTCCTGCAGCCCAGTGTAACCAGTGTAAGCCAGTATGGCCCTCTGGGGAGGAGGAGGTTGGAGCTGGGGGTCCCAGCTGGGGTGGTGCTGAATTTCTGCTCTCGTCCCCAGGTGTTGGGGCAGATGTCATCCCTGAGGTCCCCTCGGCCCCTGTCCCAGGATGCCAACAGGGCTGCAAACAAAAAAGCACCATCCCCAAGAGGTGCCCATAGGGTCCAGCACCCACAGGGCAGACCTCTGGGCAGCACCCGGGGTTCCCCCATTTTCCCCCATGCCTGCCGGATGGGTGCCCGAGGACGGGCTGACACGCCAGGCTGGTGTCACGGTCTGTCCCACGAGCAGCACACTGCCTCTGTCACGACCAGCGGGACTGCTGCCCACGGCGGCAGGGACAAAAACCAGATCGCTCCTTTTTTAGCGCCAGGAACACTCCACGCTGCCGGGAACACTCCACACTGCCGGGAGCGCTACCCGAAATGGTTGCTCACCCATGTTTATAGTCTCCCTGAGCCAGAGTTAATCCAGCAGCAGCTTGTTTATGCTGTAGGTTAAATAGTGCCAGGGGCTGGCCCTAATGGGCTGCGTGATGGGCTGGGAAACGCAGGGGGAGCCTCGTGTCAGCCAGAGCCGCGTCCCGACCCTGCTCCTGCAGCCTTCTTGCGCCTGGGGCCAGGGATGCGGTTCCCTTTGCTGGATGGGGAACGGTGGCCCTGGACGCGAGTCGTGTCCAGGCTCAGCCGTGCCTTGGCCCTGGAGGCACTGATTTTTGGGGAGTGCCTATGCAGCGGATCAGGAGGGTCTGGGTGGGTCGCCAAGCCCAGCAAACTGCAAACCCGCCATAGGCTTTAATCCCAAATTGCCAAGGGTACCATGCTGCACCTGCCTTCACACACCCTCAACCACAAAATGTGTCCCAGTCCCCAAAATAAATCTTCCCACTGTGGAAGTCAGGTCCTGCAGCTACTGTATGCCTCCGGCAAGGGGTGGGAGAGCTCAGCAACACATCCCTCATCCAGCTGGAGGAAATTTGGCAAATAAACCCCCAGGTGAGAGCAATGTGCTGGGACTTGAGGCTTCTGCAGATGAGCACGGATGGCCATGCTCACCCCACCACCTTTCCCTGTCTAGGTGGGTTTTCCTCTACGAGAAGGGCTACCAGTCTCAGGATAGCATCGTCAGCTCGGTCTCGGTGAAGCTGAAAGGCCTGACGCTGACCAACGAGAGTGTCATGGGCCCTCACATCTGGGACGTGGTGGATTATGTTTTCCCACCCCAGGTAAGGAGGCAGGGTAGGGGGGTGCTTTTCCCCTGACGGCTGCTTTTCCCCACGTGCTGGTGTGCAGATGGGCTCCTCAGCAAAAGCTTTCCGTGGGGCTAACCATGTGTCCCTGTGGTGGAAAGCAGGTTGCTCCTGCCACAAACCTCTGCCCACATATCGCCCCTGGGGAGCCATTCGGTTGATGGGGCACGTTTGAGGCTGCCTCCAAAAAGCCCAAGGCTTCTCCAGTGCCTCCAGATGAGCATCTCAGGCAGCAAGGGGTGTCCTCCACTGTCCCTGGGGTTGGTGGCACTGCAGCTTCCCAGGGCCAGCTTGCTGACCTGTGGCAGGGGAGGGTGGAAGACCCAAAGTTAGGGAGAAAGGTGCCATCTGCCTGAACATGCCCCGGCGGTTTGGGTGCCCTACCCCTTGCTGCAAGGCGAGGCTCCTCGCAGAGACTCCATCGGAAAACGCCGTGCCGGCTGTGAGCTCGTTGGCTGTGTCTCCACAGGGGGACAACTCGTTCGTGGTGATGACCAACTTCATTGTCACCCCTGGACAGAAACAAGGAACCTGCCCGGAGGTAAACACACTGGCTTCCTTCAGCACCCTCAGCCCTTGTAGTATGGGGGGGTTGTGGTGGTGACTCTGGGGAAGGAGTTTTCCTGACACTGAGAGGTTTAGTAAAAGCCTGAGCCTGGCCCCACGTTTTCGTTCCTGACTTGTGAGTGCCACATGAAGGCTTTTATTCTGCTGAAAAATGGCCAGCATCCACTTAAGTTTTCTTCCCTTTGAGCTGATCAAGAAGAGCAGACTCAAGGCTTAAATGAAAGCATCTGCCTGAAGTTTAAAAAAGAAATTCCCCCTTTTCCTGCTTAATCTGGACATCCTTGGTTGGGAAGTGGTGTACGGACAAGGCTCTGGCTTCAGCCGAGTGGTGTTTTCCCTGAGGAAAATGCTGCCTGGTGAGGCAGGAGGGACAGAGGGACCGAAATGGCGGGGTGTGATGCTGAGAGGAGACTGCCTGCTTTCTCCAAACAGCTGCCGGACGCCGGGCTCTGCACGCAGGACAGTGACTGCAGCAAAGGGAAATACAGCCGCCAGGGACAAGGTACGGCACGCGGCACCAAAGCTCCGGCGTTTCTGGTGAGACGCACTGAGCACAGCGTGCTCCGGCAAAGCCGCAGGGCTGGAGCATCTGGCGGGGGTGACCTGGTTCGGACCACTAGCCGACAGGGTTTGGGGAAAGGCTCTGACACGCCGGGTGAGGGTCCCACCTGGGCTGGTCCTGCTTTCCTCTTCTGAAAGATATCTGAGCTGCAAAAAGCTCTGCCAATAAAAGATTAATCAAGACTAAACCATTTCCCCCCAACTGCTGTCCTTCTAACAGCTCGGCATTTTCTGAGGTGTATTTTAGCAAGAAAACTGCCCAGTTGCTCCCCTGTACAATAGTGCAAGAGAAACCACTGCCCCGAGCTGAGGTGCCACAATTAATTACCCTATTTATAAAGGGACAGCAAAGCCCTGAGTATTTTGCGCATCAGGTGTCTGCAGCAGGGTTGAAGCTCCATCCAGATCCCATCCATCCCAGTACGAGGCTGGGATTTCCCAGTATCCAGGGGTGTGAGCAGCTGTCTCTCTTCCCCTTCACAGGGCTCATGACAGGCAAGTGCGTGCATTTCAACAGCACGGTGAAGACCTGTGAGGTCTTTGGCTGGTGCCCCGTTGAAGTTGATGACCACGTTCCCAGGTAAGGAATGATCTCCGAGTGCCACCCCAGCTGCACCAGCAGCAGTCGGTGTAGGGCAGAGCAAGCCCTGGCAGGTTGCTGCCAGGGCAAGACTGGGTCAATGCAGACCCCGTGGCTGTGCATGCTGCCCACTGTCCCGGGGGTGATGTGCCTCTCCTGGCGTGGTTTGCTCCCCACCTTGCTGGCAGCTCACCCCATCTCTGCTGGGTTCTCTGTGTGTGGAGCAGCAGCCCCTGTCTATCCCGTTTACCTTCAGAGTAAAGTTGTGCTCTGCTCATGAGATGTTCTCCACCTCCTGCCTCCACGGAAGTGCCTCCTGGAAGATGCAAAGTCCTTTTCTTCCTTGCTTCCCCTCCTTGCAGGGGGGCCACAGGGACAGCCACAGGTCTGCCAAGGAGCCCAGGGAAGCATGCGGGCCCTTGAGCTCTCTTCCGCACATGTCACACTGTTTTTGGGGTTTCTTAACTGAAATCCCAGCACCTAACTCCCTCTCTGTCCCCTAACAGGCACTTCCATCCTTCCTTGGGGCTTTTCTGGACCTTGTTGGGATCTTTTGCTTAGAAAGGGAAGGGATGAGATCACCAGTTTTTCTGGGTCTTGCTTGTCCCAGTTTGGATGAATCCCCACCAAATGGGGCTTTCTCTAGAGGCCAGACAGCCGAGTGATGGACACGTGTCAACACTTGTGTTTTTCAGTCCTGCTCTGTTGTCAGAAGCGGAGAAGTTCACCTTGTTCATCAAGAACAGCATCACCTTCCCCAGGTTCAAGGTGTCCAGGTAAGGAGGATGGATTCTGCTTGGTCCCCATGTCCCTCAGAGGAAATCACGGGTGTAGCTGGGTGCTTGATATAGAGGATGCTGTCCCTCATCGGTGAGCCCAGAACTACTCTAACTGCTGCACCGATCACCAGATTAGCTGATAGGAACCAAGACATTTCCCTCTCAAATCTGTCCTACCTTGGCTGGTGGCTGTGGTTACAGGAAAGAAGGTTTCTGGAATTAACGTCCCCTGAGTTACCCTCACATGATGCACATGAAAATACAATTTCTCTGATTCTTCATTTTTCTTCTCCCTTTTCCTCCCCGAAGATAACAGTAAAATACTAGATGGCACAGTGGGGTGAGCGGTCAGGACAAGCTTGGTGCCAAAAAATGAGCAGGGGCCCCTCTTAACATCACAGTTCCCACCTGTTTCTGCAACAGGCTATAGAGTCGGCCCCTTCCGGGCAGTGCTGGAAACAGTGCTGAAGGCACACGTGTAAGAGGATTTATGATGACACTGATTATATATCTGATTTGGAACAAATTAACAGAAGCTATTTGTGCTGAAGACGGCGGATTCTTCTCTCTAAGCCGATTGCATCCCTGCGCTGTAGCCAAGGTTAAATGCCCTGGCAGCCGGCATGCTTGGCAAAGCCTCAAGCCGACCTGGCGCTGCACCCCGAGAGGCGGCTGGGAGAGGGGATCCCCCGCCAGCAGCCAGGAGATGTGGCAGCCTGAGCGAGGGCAGGCAGGAGAGGGGATGTGGTGGGCAGGAGCAGGTCCTGGGAGGCAAGGGCGGCCGGGCTGGCTGCTGTTGCAGGGGCTGAGCCAGAGCCAGCTGGGGGTCATGGGGAAACTTCCTGCCTTTGATCACTACTGCTAATTAACTGCTGAGCATAAACGATGGGACGGGGTTGAGCAAGGCATGAGTCTTACAAAACCATCTGGGTCAGGGAGACTTCGCAGAAAGACTATTTTTAGGTGAAAGAGCAGAGCGAGGTGGAAAGCAAGATGTTGTCCTTTCCTTTTCACTCCTTCTGGAGGAGAAAGCAAAATCCAGCTAAATGTAAAAGCTGTGGGATACATTATCCAGGAGCTGTCCCAGACGAAAACTGTTGGTGCACGGAGCATTGCCTGGTAGAGCCCACGGACGAGCTGACGTGCGAATGGGAGAGGCAGCTGGGAGGGATGGTGGAGGCCACGGGAGGGTTTGCAAAGCCGAGGAATGAGAGAGGGGGTTGCTGGAAGAGGTGAGGACAGGCAGATGTGTGCTGGGTTTGGGCAGCGGGCAAAACCGCAAACCCAAAGCGGAGGTGGACAACGTTTGCAGGAAAGAAAATGGCAGAGCGGCTTCCTCCACAGGAGGAGGTTCAGGGACATGAGTTGCTGATGAGGTAGGAAAAACCAGGCAGGGCTGGAGGAAAGGGGCCGCTCCCCACGTGTGGGGTCTGATGAACACGTGGGGGAGGAGGACGAGGCCCTGAGCTTTGGCATTACGCGGTTTCGAGCAATAGGTTGGACCGGGGACGTCCAGAGGTCCTTTCCCACCCAAATGATCGGGTTATTCAGACTCTTTCTCACTCTTTTCATTCACAGGCGCAACTTGGTTGAGAGCGTTACCAAACAGTACCTGAAGAAATGCACCTATCACAAAGTCACCGATTCCTTGTGCCCCGTGTTTGACCTGGGATACATAGTGAAGGAATCGGGTCAGAATTTTACCTTCCTGGCTGTTAAGGTGCTTGAATTTCAAATGCTGTTTCTTGCTGACGTGGAGAGGGGGACAGTGACGGAGCAATCATCCCCAAACTGTTGAGACGTGAGGGATCTGTTTTCTCAAGGACTCACGAGGCATTGTCAGAATTAGCTCTTAAAAATTATGAATCTCCTCGGACGTGGCCTAATATTTAAGCCTTTCTGGGAAACTCCCCTGTAAGCTTGACAAGATTTGACCCACTGACGGTAAATCCAGGGTTTGGTTTGTTTTAATTCGTGCAACGAATAGCTGGAGCTGTGTGGCCAAATCCCATCCGATTGAGCTCGGAAACCTCGGCTGGATGGTGAAATATTGGTCATTGCACAATGCAAACTGCAGCCTCTCCTCAGGCTCAGAAATGCAGCTTTGCCCAACGCTTCTCGGTGTGGGATGCAAAAGTATCTGCAATTTCCGCACTGCAGAGCCTTAAGCTAACTTTGCCAGGCATTAAATCAAATCCGAGGCTTGTATATATTAAAGGTACAAACAGACGAGCCTCTGGGGCACAGCTGGTCACAACCTGGAGCGAGCTCAGGAGGGATTGCTTCGTTTCCTAGCAGGCGGCCATTTCTCTTTGAGGAGGTTTTCTTCTGATATCCATGGATTCGTTTCACTCTCCTCTACGACCATCTTAAATTGCCTTTCGATTTTCCCTGTGACATTAAAGGTTTGATGGCAGGGCTAAGCCACAGGAAAGGCGAATCTCCTGGGCAAAATCAGGCAAGGGAAGGCTGTCCCACAAGGACCGTGGGGGATCCCTGTTTCTCAGGACCATGCCTTGGGCACAGGGTGCTGATCAGGAACAAGAGGGCATGAATTTAGCTCTGTATCCAGCATTTTGGGCAGAAGCAGCGCCTCCGCATAAGGTGATGTACAGGGCACAAAGCTGAGGCTGCCTGGGAGGGCTGAGGCTCTGCGTGTACCCTGGAGAGCCAGGACGCGTATGAGGAAGGAAAGCATTTCTTGGTGCAGGCCAGGTCCAAGGAGGGGCAACCTCGCGAGTCCCCTCTCTTCTGCAGGGCGGAGTGGTGGGCATCACCATAGACTGGAACTGCGACCTCGACTGGCCCGTCCGGTACTGCAAACCCATTTACCAGTTCCACGGCCTTTACAACGATGACAGTAACGTCTCACCGGGCTTCAACTTCAGGTAAGGAGACCCCTGTTAACTCTCCAGGCAGAATTCAGAGGTGACATCTTTCAGCATCCTGCAGCACTCAAGGGATGGTGGAAGATCAGGGACTGTTCTCCAAAATACTCGCTTTAGAATGCTCTCTTTAGAATGGCATGAGAAAAGTGATAACCCATGGCTTGGCCTCCAAATTACCCCGTTGCCTTTCCCTGTGCATCTCCTTCCCCTTGCAGACTCTCCTGCTCAGCTGAGCCTCGGGAAGCCCCTTGAAAGACCGGAGATGGTGCAGAGTCATCTCACGTATTCCCACGCTTCAAAGCGTTCAGTGACAGCATGACATTTAGGTGTGAGCTGCTGCTCCAGCCACTGCTCCGTGTGAAGGTGCCACTACTGCTGCACTAATATCTGCTGTCACGTAGCGCTTGGGCTCATCAGGCATCGGCACAAGCAGAAGCTCTAACTCCAACTTGCAGGCAGGGAAACTGAGGCACAGAGGGGAGACGTGCCAACAGCCCAGCTCCTTCGGGAGGGTTAAGGAGAGGGTCAGGAGCAGGTCTGTGACAGCACATCCCCAGATCTGTGTCCTGCTCTGCAGCCCACCAAGATCCCGAGGCATTCCCGTTGGGTTGCAGGGGGCTGTTAGACACCCCGGCAGGCCATTAACGCTCACCATCCAATCGGACAGATATGCCAAGTACTACAAAGAAGACGGGATGGACAAGAGAACGCTCTACAAGGTGTTTGGGATCCGGTTCGACATTTTGGTGAACGGCAAGGTAAGTGTGGCCAGGCGCTGGGGTCGCCCCCGAATCCCTGGGATGGCGGTGCCGTGTCCTCAGGAAGGTATCAGCCCCGTAACGCAGCACCAGGGTCTCGTGGGCCAGGAAAACCGGTGCGAGTGGGTTCCTTGGGTGCTGGCTCGCTCACAGCAGCCCTTGGGAGGTGCCGGGGAAGGGAACACAGAGAGAAGCCCATCTTACAGGTTGCATCTATCAGCTCCAGTTCGGTCAGTGGTTTTGTCACAAAAAACCTCATGATGGGTTGGGGGGGGGAAACTGTGGAAAGTCAAAATGTTTTACTGATATTTCTAAAAGCTGAACATTTGCATTTTTCTATTTTGTCTTTTTCTTCTCACTGGGACAGAAGGCTTTCCTCATTGTGTTCCCACTGGGAATATTTAAATGGTATACTTTAAAAAAAAAAATAAAAATTAAAAATACAGGAAGCAAAGTAATTTAATCTTGTGTAAGCCTAAACCCAACCTACCACACTTTTCTGTTTGACCAATGAGCTTAAAACCAGCTCTTACCCAGCTCCTCTTTCTGTCTGTGCTGTGGTTGTGGTTTGGGTTGCTGCAAGGCACTTTAGCTGACCCCCACCTACAGCTATGGCACCATTTTTGGTGGTTTGGGTTTTTTTCCCCCCCCGGGCTGATTGTAACATATCACCTATCGTCTCCAATTTATTCAGGCAGGCAAATTTGACATCATCCCGACCATGACCACAATTGGCTCTGGAATTGGTATTTTTGGAGTGGTAAGTTCAGATATTTCCAGCCTCTATATGGAGATTCTCAAATTAGCCTCCTTGCCTGTCACATCCATGGGGAAGTGTCCCTGAGCTGCAATGAAATACTGGTTCTCGCTCAGACAACAGGGGATGGGGAAAGGAGGTGCTCTCCTGCCTTGCTAGCTCAGGAAAATAGATTCCTGCTGACCGCCGGCTACGTGAATTCCGCTCGCGGGAGCCGCTGCCCTGCTGACTGAGGGGAAGGCAGGCTTTTGGGGCAGGACCACGTCCTGGCATCTTGATAGTTTCAAGTTAGAGCTGGTATTGAGGGGTGTTTGGAGGTGATGGGCTGTATTTCACGCACGACAGAAAACCAGCATCCTGTTTGGTTATGCTCATTAAAGACTCCGGCATGACCTGAAGGGTGTTGCGCTCCGCATATACCTAAAGCGGAAACATTTCACTTGTGTTGACCCCCATTGCCCCGTATTGAACCCAGCACACTTCACTTCTGTCCTAAATGGACGTTCAGGGGCTGTACGCTCTTTGGCAGCTGCCACGTTGTGGGTTCAAGCAGAAGTGCCCCTAATTTGTGGGGCAAGCTGGCACAAGTGAGCTGGGAGGGCAGCCCCAACTCTAACTGCACTTTGATTTAAGGCCTCTGTCCTCTGTGACCTGCTCCTGCTGCATTTTCTCCAAGGACGTGACTATTACAAGCAAAAGAAATTCAAATATGCGGAACAGGAACCTGTAAGTAACAGCGAGTCCCTCCCCTGCGGAGGCTCTTGCGGGTGTGTGAGTGTGGATGTGTGCATGAGTAATGATGCTGTAACACAAACGACATTTATAATGTGAAGCAACCAGGCGCCTTCCTGAATTAGTGGGAATCCTGAGCCCTTGGGACTGTCAGAGACTGGGATCCATGAATCTCCTCTCCAAAATTAGAGATCTTCTGCACGACTCACTGCTAATTAGCTTTATTCCCTCCCTTTATCCCCAGATATTCCAATATCTGCTAACACTTGCATTGCTTTAAAGGAAGCAGACCAGTGCCTTAGTAAATTTTCTGCTTTCTGAGAACATCTCCGTGACCGTGGGATGTTTCGTGGCCTTTCATAGCACACGAAAACAGCTCCCCTCAAATTCATCTGAAAATGTGCTTATGCATTGAGGGTTAGAAATTGCTGTTCAACCACGTTTTTCCCTGGCATTAGAAAGGGGTACGTCTGTAAAAGAATCATTGTTTTCTCTCATTTAACCTCCAGTCGAAGTTGCATAAGAAGGTTAAAGAGCTGGACAACGCACAGTGAGAGGTGAGTGGTGTTTCCCCGGCCCTGCTAGCCTACGGCTGGCAAGGGTGAGGGCTGTGGGTCTCGGGGAAAGCCCCTGGGAAGGCAGCAGGGCTCCAGGGAGGCACGGAGGAGATCTGAGCTCTGGGCTGTAATGTCTAACCTGGGGTCAGGCGGGTGTGTGGGGCTGCGCTGGGCGCAGGATGTGGGACAGATATCTCCTCTTTGATGGCAGCGTCGTTTGAAGAGGGGCGGTGGGGGGCAAGACACCAGAAATCACTGTGCGCCTCCCTCTCTTGGCAGAATCCACACTGACCGACAAACCTGCACCCTCTTCCTCCTCCTCTCCTAAAACACGGTTGCCATCCCCTGTCACCAGCCTGCACCAGCCCCAAGGCCACAGGAGCAGCGTCCGACACCGGCTCACGGGAACACGGCGCTCTGCAGCCGGGGCAGGGTCCGGCTGGCTCGGAGCCCTGCCTCCGGTGGGACACGCTGCGATGCTGCGGGTGGGTTGAACTAAGGGACCCTCGGGGCCCTCCACCAGCCCTGCTGCGGGGCACTGGGGTCTGCCACCTTTGCAGGCGCTTCTGAGGGGCTCCCGCTGCGCCCTGCCCGGGGTGCGGGGGGCTGTCTCCCCTGGGGAGAGCATCGCTGCCTCTCCTTCCCCGGCAGCACCCTTGGACAGCTCTGAACTGAGGCGAGGGGGAGGGAAGGAGAGCTGGCAAGAACCATGCCCAGTCCCTCAGCATGGGAGAAAAATGGTTATTTTGTAAGGATGTATTTTATTAAAAAATAATAATAATAATAAACCTTTAGTTTTTCTACTACATCCCTTTGCGGTGCCCATGCTTGCCCCGGGGCGTGGGGTATGCAGTGCTTTTGGGCACTGGGGGGGTTTGTGCTTGCAAAGCAATCCTGTAAATCGGGCTGGAGCGTGGGGCCGCTGCGATGGGCTCAGTGCAGGCTCCCCTGGGCTCTGCCTTCCCACGCAGGGCCCCCGGGCCTCCGGCCACGAGCAGGGCTTGTTATCAGGGTTGTCACTTGGGTTTCCTCCTCAGGCTGGCTGGCTGGCGGAGAGCACTGGTGCGCTGCCGGCCATCCAGAACAGCTGCCCTGTGCCAGCTCTGCCTCCTGCTGCCCACGCCGGTCAGTATTAGCCGGTCAGAACTGACCTTCTCGGCGGTAGCCTCACAAACCAGCTCTTTGCACCCGGGAACAAAACTACCCCTCTCTGCTAGAAGATTTGCACTGCTCGGCGTGCGCAGTTGGACATCACGAACTACGCCCAAGCCTCGCATCGCTACGAGAGGCCACTGCCCCGTGCTGCTGGCTCCGTTCAGTTCTCCAGGACGCATCAGACTTTCTGCACTGTCTCTCTCTCTGAATGTCACTTTTGCACCCCTGGGAGGAAATTTTGCCTTGGTCACTTCAAAACTGGATCCCAGCTGCCGTGGGAAAGTCAGTAAAGAAGCTATAGGGATTGCTCTGCCTGCGGCTGCAACGCTGCTGACTCTGGTGGGAACTGAGCTAGGAGCCTGCAGGACGGACGCCCCGCGCTCGGCTCGTAGGGACACGGGGGCATGTGCCACAGATGGTTGCAGGTGACATTTGGTCATAAGCTCAACAAACATTTCAAGCCATATATTCCCTGTGGGGAGATTATTTGCTCTCAGAAGGATGTCTCATCTTTCACAGGCAGGGTTTGGGGTATTTTTAAAAGATTATCCGTTTTGCTAACTTTTTCACCCTTTCTCAGGATGCTGTCCTGTGTGAGAAAGGTGCCAGGTGCTTATACTACAGATGCAGAGATGAAGGTGAGGGAAGTTAGGTTAGTGCCATCTTAGCAGGGCTGGTGGCATCCCCGTGCAGCTTGTGCTCTCCTGCAGCACTCATCGAGTCGAAGCGCCGCACAGTCGCCGTCTAATGCAACGGCGCATCTCTCCAGCAAGCTGCAACCAGCAGAGGGGACTGGAAGACCATTTCACACAGACATGCCTGGGGAAAATTCGGTTGCCAAAGATTAGAGGCAGCGAAGCGAGAGTGCTCAGGTAGCCTTTTGCACTCGCTTAAACTGGGTCAATCTCCAGTCATAACGTAAAATAACTAGCGCAAAGCTGCAGGTAGAGCAGGGGGTTGTTTCTGCCTGCTTAATCTTTCGAGCTGCTTGTAATGCCCAGCCCCTATTCTTTTCTAGTAAGTATTAAAAAGCAGAATAGGAAATTAGGAAAAATGCTACTTGTAAATGATCCCCTGAAGTTGCTGTCCCTCTGAGCTGGGATCCCTAAAAGTCCCAAGGCTGCTTTAAAAATCGTGGGAGGGTTTATTTTCATCTCCTTGCTTGTTTTTTTAAATGCACAATCTTCGGGGATCTTTTTCTTTGCTTTTCATTCACCAACCATTTCTGCAACCAGCAGAATGAGATATTGTAATTTTAATTGTTTCACCAAAACAAGCTCCTCCTCTGAGCCAGGACCCCCAGGGCCCGTGGCTTTCAGGCGGGTGCTGTGCAGAGCGATAGTTGTCTGGAGGAAGCCGAGTGCGTGACTGTAACACACGGTGGTCCCCTCTGCGGTATAAAGTTGCAGGGAAAGCCCATGGCAATTGTTTCAGTCCCTCCTTTTGCCAGAGGGGCTGGAGCAGGTGCTCGGGGTGGGAGAGGAGGAGGAAGGGCTGGTCTGCTCAGCCCCGTGGGGCTTGAGCCTTCGTTGGCGTAGAGGCTCTATTTCAGCACGGCAGCTCCCAGCCACTTCTCCCAGTGCCTTCCAGTTTGCTAAAATTCATGCAAATTTACTGAATGCAGGATAGCGCACAACAGTTAAATGTCTGCACATCTAAAGCACTGAAAAATGGAAATGACGACAGGTCTAAGATTTGCCCTGAGAAAGGCTGCACCCTGCAGCGTCCTGGCGTTGCTGCTGAGCTTGTTGCAGGGAGGTTTCTCAGTGCAAGTCCCCGTGGGGAGGTGTGGGTGACTGGCAGGACCATACTCCTGGCCTCTTGGTTTGACCTGATCCTGCTCTTAGGGTCAGGGAAGAATTTCCTGTGCTTGGCATCTGTTGTGGCCAGAAAGCGACTGTATTTGAAGCTGTAAAAATGCAGTCAGTGTATCCTGCTGCTCTCTGACCAGCAAGCCAGCGTCACAGAAACCCAGAGGGATTTGGTCATCGTGCGTTAGACCCCTTCGGTGACAGTGTGCTGTGTTGCTTCTTATTTATGCTGTGGCAATGGAGGGTTGGGTTGTGGGTGTTGTTTTTTTTTTTTAAAGCGCCTTGTCTAGTTGCATTTTGGTTTGTACGTGGTTATTTAGCTAACAGAAAAATACTAATAAGAAAGGAACCTTCAGTAAATCAAACACTGCCTCCAGTCCTTTCAGCCAGAAAACACACAAGAAAGAACATATATTATTCTCCAGGTAATCCCTAATCCTTACAAACAGCACTAACAAGCCCTTGAATGTGACGTTGTCGGTACGGCGTTCTGAGGGTCTAGCGGAGGACTCTTGCATTGATCACGGGTGTTAGATGAAGAGAGCGAGCCAAGAGTGCAGTGTTAGTATTCCCATTTTACAGAAAGGGAAGCCAAGTCACAAGCAAATAATTTCTGAACGTGTATGTAAATGTGGTGAGCAGATTCCGCCTCTGACCAGTTGTTATTATCTGTGAAGGTTACCAGGTTGGACCTGGTACAAATAGTGTCTTTTCATCCCCTCAGGCCTAGTTAGTCTGAAAGAAATCAAGTGGCACAGATATTCCAGAAGAGCAGAAAAACTTATTTGGCAATAATTATGCTGGTTAGTGATGCTGCAGAGATGAGGAATTATATTTCAACCTCTGCAGAGCTGGCAACATTTAATCATTATGTTTGCGCACAGTTCCCAGCACAATGAGGCCCTGATTTCCACCTGGTGCTTCCAGACACTGTAACAATACAAATTAAAAATGAATAACGTAAAGAAAGAGATAGCTCCTTCCCTGGGCGATCTCTCCTATCTCTAAGCCCACTCATTCTTTCTCTGGCACAGCAGACTCCCTTTTATTTTTAACCCAGTCCTCCACTTAGGACATTCTTGGATTTTTCCCTAAAAAAGCACCTGCCTTTCTGGTGACGCTAATTCCCTTTCTCTTTTGATGTGCAAGCACGTTTTCAGTCAGATAAATCCTCTGGCTGACACACAGTGAAGGACTGACAGGAATATTTATGTCCTCCCAGCTCCAAAGGATGCTTTTATTTCCTTCTGTCCCAAAGATGTGCATTCTCGGGCCAGATTGTGCTGGGTGCCAAAAGGACCCTCTCTGCCGTTACAGCACTAGACATCTGCAGCTCAGCCTGCAGTCCCGCTCCCAGTGACAGTACGGTCGTTACAGCTCATTTTCACTGCTGCCAGCTCTGTATTAATTATGCCACGCTATTTTCTTTTGCTTTCTTTGGTGAAGTGCTCTCTCCTTCTGTTATCTATTTCTAATTGCTTTATTGCCTTATTTTAGAAAGCGTAAAAGTCCTAAGTGTCCAAATGGATTCTGAATATAACAACAGCGCAGTCAACCGATGGGCTCTTTCACAGGGGTGAATCGCTGCCTGCTGGTACCAAGCACGGATCCTGCTCCACTTTAGGGCACTGCAGAGAGATTTGGCCCAAGCTGTTCTTAAAAGAAATGATGTCTTCAACTCTTTTTTTTCATCCACATGTACTTGCGAAATGCTTGGGGAAATGTAAAGTCTCCCTCTCGTGACTGTAACTCAAGGACAAGTTAAATAAACACCTTCCCAGTCCTTGCACCCAGAAAACATGTGGGAAATAATAGTTACCAACCAACTACACCCAACTGTTATCAAACAGAAATACCAAAGTCTTATTTTAACATTGTTATAGCCATCATGGTCTAAGCATCAGAGAGACATTATTTGGGGCTCTTTTTGCTCTGGTCATTGCTGCTCTGCAGTATAATCACCTGTGTGGAAAGGGAAACTGAGGCACACTACTGGTTTGGTTTGGTTTGTTTTCTGGAAGAAATAGCAGTTGTAGCTGAGACTGGCTAACGAGGTTATGTCACTAGGTCAAGTGCTAGCAGTCTTTGCCAGAGGTGATAGTCTCAAACCCTGATGCTGGTGCTAAAACTGTGCCTCAGACATCACTAGTGATTTAAACTGCCTGATGCTAAAGGAGACAGGTCTTTGGGGGACAATCCTCAGCACTTTCCAAACAGTCAGCATCTCCTAGGCATCTCAAAGCCAAACGTGAGTCAGCCCAAATGACTTCTGAAACCCTTGAACATATTTCTCAGCAGTAGTTATGGCAAGAGGAGCAGGAGGCTGAAAGTTTTACTCATTGCTCAAGAGAAGCTCAGTTGTCCCTGTATGAGCAATTGGAAACCCCTGTGAAACAGGTCAATGTTTTATCTTATACGTGTTATGGTCTTTCAGAGCATCTCTTGTGCCCTGGAGCCACAGGAGCACAGTCTCTCTGTAGGCACAGCCACATCCCTGGGTCCTGGGTGCTTACAGTCAGGCATCCGAGAAGGAGGTTGCTGGGGCTTTCACTGCTCGGGGCTGGGAGAGGCTTTGCTTTTTTCTGAGTCCACCATGGCCCACAGACAGCCCCGGAGCTCAGGCTGGTGATGGTCTTGAGATGCTATCTAATCGGTGATTGCAGATGAGCAGTCTTGAGATGATATCTGATCATTAGCTAATATCCAGAGCTGTTGGAAGAAGGCAACAGCTTTGGAAGCATGAACTAGAGGTGATGAGGTTCTCTGCTGTCCTGTTACAATCATAGAATTGTTTAGGCTGGAAAAGACCTTTAAGATCAAGTCCAATGGTTAACCCAGCACTGCCAAGCCCACCACCAAACTATGTCCTTAAGCACCACGTCTACACATCTTTTAAATACCTCCAGGGCTGGTGACTCCACCACTTCCCTGGGCAGCCTGTTCCAGGGCTTGACAACTCTTTCAGTGAAGAAATTTTTCCTAATCTCCAATCCAAACCTCCCTGGCACAACTTGAGGCCGTTTACTCTTGTCCTGCCGCTTGTCACTTGGGAGAAGAGACCAACCCCCACCTGGCTACAACCTCCTTACGGGTAGTTGTAGAGAGCAATCAGGTCTCCCCTCAGCCTCCTGTTCTCCAGGCTAAACAACCCCAGTTCCCTTGGCCGCTCCTCATCAGACCTGTTCTCCAGACCCTTCCCCACTTTGTTGCCCTTCTTTGGACATGCAAAGGAACCGGGGAACTGCTAGAGATGACCAGCCGAATCCCTGCTCTTAAATCCTGGGTTTTAGCCAAATGACGCTCCACTGAAAAACACATTTGTTGGTCACTCTAAAATACGGCAGGCTCTGCCACCCTCCCACCGGTTCATGTCACTGCCCTTCTCTGCCCCAGTGTTTCCTGGTCATGGAAGATCTCTGCTGGATTTTCTCTGTGACGAGCTGAAAGACCAATCCTTTCTAGCTTTCTAACAGGGATCATTTCACCGAATGTAACAACTCTTTAATAGTCAAGTTTAGAACCACACAAGTACTGGATTTTTAGCTTGCTGGTTAAAGGGGGAAAAAACCCAACAACAACACTTTTTTGTTTGTTTATTTTCTTCCTTGCACTATAAATAAGGGGACAGGGTATGCTGTGGTCATATAATTGGATCCATTGTTTTATTAGTGAATTTAAAGATTAACAGTAGGCAAATAACATCTCAAAGGTTTCAAGCGAAATTCAAAACGTTTCAGTTCAAAGCATTTTTGATTGAGAACTGGCAAACAGAATGGACAAATATTTTAGGTGGAAGTGAAAGGGCATTAGCCCTGGATAAACCTGTTCATTCGTAGAGAGCTGCTCGGCCGCCTATGACCAACCAGGGTGACAAAGCACATTTCTGCAGGAAACGTAAGACTTGGATGCCCATAGTAAATTGCAGTAGGGTATGTCTGACTATAAGACACATACCCACAGAATAAGTAAGTGAAGAAGTTCATTGTCTTTGCAAGGCTTACAAGATGACTTTGCTGTTTTAACGATTAGTGTCTCTTAATTACATTTGGATACTTCTCTAGACACAGTGACAAACAGAGCAAGGTTTTTTTGGGATAGGAAACCAAGTTGGTAGTAAACAACAAGCTGCATTATTAATATGTTGAGTTGTTTTAAGAAATGAAACCCATGGTAAGAAATTAATTTGTTTCCAAAGCAGAGGATTATTTGATACCCACTGGAAGTAAGCGCCGGCATTTCTATCCACTTGTTGTCACAGCGGGAAGGAGCAGCAGTCAGCAGAGGGTTGAGTCAGGATGTGGATTTAATCCAACTCTTGCTCTCCAGCTGAAGCCAAGATCCCCTGGTGGGGACCCTGACCATGAGCGGGGTCACAGCAAAGCCCAACCAGCCCGGCCGCGAGTCACTTGTCACAAAATCAACATCCTCATGAATCCCACAGGAAACACACTTCACAGCTGGGTGCAGGGCTGCAGTGGGAACCCCTCGACCCAGGGGCACAGTCAACCATAAGCCAAGTAGGTAAAAGAGAGTGGGGAAAAAAATAAAAGCCAAAACATGAGTCACGAAACATAGAGGGCAGTTGCTTGTAAGAATTCCTTGAGTGATGGCAGTGGAATTAGTTGATGTGCAGCATTTCTCCCCATTGCTGTAAGACTTTAGAAAACGCTTGTGCATATGATCAAGGGTGACTTATTAATCTAGAGATGGAGCCTGCATGAGGGGACACGTGGCCACATGGAGAGTGAGCAGGCACCCCCGTGCCAGCACCCTGGAGAACAAGGCCACCCTGCCCTAGGAAGTGTGTTCTCACCATGGCCTCCTTGGTGCCAGGGGAGACCGCGGGCACTGCACTTTGGCACAGGGAAAACCACCTGCACCCACAGCCTGACCGCACATCACCCAGGGAGCGGCCAACTTGCTGCCTGTCCCCACACCATCAGGGCCCCCCATAGCCCATTCCCACACCGTGTCCCTCACTCCCCATCCCTCAGCCTGGCACAACCCCCCAGCGCCCAGCAGACCCTCCGGGCCCTGCCCCACCAGCATCACTTTGCCTGGTTAATTGGCAAAAATACCGTTTGTTTTTTTTACCCAAGAGCCTGCCCCCACCTCAGGTGTGCTTCTGGTTGGGCACCACATGGCCACACGCCCCCGAAAAAGAGGGATTTTTGCCTCAAAACCACGGCTGTGCCGGCCAAGGCCGGTACCCCCTCCGGGCTCCTACCGCCGCCTCACCCACCCGGCAGCCGCCGGGCAGCGACCAACGGCTGCCGCGCGAGCCCCGAGAGGCGCGGCCGCCGCCAGCCAATGGGAGGTTGTTTACACCCCGCGGGCGGGGGACTCAGGCCCCGCGCGGCCAATGGGAGGCGAGAGACCGCGGCGGCGCGGGGGCGGCGCGCGCTGATAGGGCGCGGGCCGGGGAGTTTCGCCGGGCGCTGCAAACAGAGGCACGTTGGAGCCGAGCGGCGCCGGGTGCAGCTGAGCACAGGTGAGCGCGGGGCGGCTGTGGCGGGTGCGCGCGCGCGCCCCCGGCTCGTGGCCCTGGGGCTCCCGCGCGGGTTGTCGCCTCAGCGGGGGCTTCGCCACCGGGCGGCGTGAGGGACCGAGCGCCCCTGCTGAGGGACCGCCTAGGCCGCGCTGTCCGCCCCGCGGGTCGTCCGGTCTCAGCCCTACCCGGGGCGGCGGCCCCTTCCCGGCCTGAGGCAGGTGCAGCGCGGAGGACACACACACGGGTTTACTCCACGGGCAGCGTCCCGGCGGGTGTGGAGGGGGCACGGCGGGCAGGACGCGAGCGGGATCCGAGCTCCTCGTGTCGGAGGTCTGTACCGGGTCGCCGGTGCGGGTGGGCTCGGGCTGATGCCTCGTCCCCCGGGCTGCGAGAGCTGTGCTCTGCCGCCGCAGCGGAGCTGCGAGTGCGCCGTGGTGCCGGGCCGCTGCAGCTCCAGAGCTGTTGCTTTTACCAAGCCCAAAAATTAAAGGAGAAAAAAAAAATCCTTCTAAAAACTGGGATGTTGAGCAGTTTACACATCACAGCAGTCATCTCTTCCCTCTCTCGAGGGAGAGAGGGTGCAGAAGAGAAGGTAGGAAGTGTGGTGAGTTCCGTGCAGGTTTGTCACTGCTTCCTAATCCTCCCTGCTGCCTTTGGGGATCAGTCTGCGCTCCTCAGAGTCTGCATTTTGTCATGGGTCAGTGCTTTGGTCTGAGCTCTCCTGCCCTGGCAGTGTCTCGGAGCACACACCTTGCAGTCAGACTGGTGTGAAGAGGGGCCTATCTTCGTCTCTCTGCTTACCTTGGCTCTGAGGGAAAATAAACTGCAGCTCACAAAGGCCTGTATGCTGTGAACAAGGGATATCACTTTCTTCAGCTGCTCTGATGAAGCTAAAATTACCATTCTGTTGTAGTTGTAACTTAATGGAAAAGGTTTTGTTTAACAGGAAACTGTTGCTTTTCTATTTACAATACTCTGTGGTTCCAAGTTAAGCTTACAGTGCCACTTCCCATAAGGTGTTAATTTTCTCCCTGTGAGGCATCTCTGGCAGCTTCAATTTGTTCTGGTGTTTGACATGGGAAGGCTTTGAAGTGTTGCTTTTGAAACTGGATAAGGCAAGCGGAGAGCCGTTATCTCAGTTGCTTGAAGAGAAAAACCAAAGTCAGCGTGCTGGGGCCGTGCTCCAACATGTCCCTGTGCATGGTGCAGCTTGCTGTGCTGCACTGTGTGCTTGGGCTGGGGTGCATGGTGTAAATAGGATTAATCTCCAGGCATAGCAATAAATAGTTCTCCTGGGCTTGCTCCCTTGGTTTTTGCCTGGAGAAGGCCAGATCTTAGCAACCAGGAGTGTAAGCACCAGCCCCTTATCATTCCAGTGAGGAGTTCAGGCATGTTATTGTTTGATATGGTATGAAGGCTGGGCTTTAAGTCACAGTAGGTGCTAGGCCACTGGGTTCTGATAGTTTTCTTTTCTGAGGCAAGCTGTGTTCACTGGCATGAAGTGCCTTCAATCTGGAACCGTCTCCAGCTATTTCTTCTCCTTGCTTTTGGGATGTGTGGGTTGGAGCTGGCATGCTTGGAGTGGGATATATGTGGGTGTACATGGTCCCAGGACAGCTCCTGGCCCAGAGAGGGTGGGCAGAGCTGCTCATCCAGCCTTTTCTGGAGCTGAGCTGCAAGGGGACCTCATCTGTCCCAGCACCGCCCCAGGGAACGGCGAGGTGCCCCCATTGCTTCACACAGCCTCTTGGTGCTTTACTTCTGCCATGGCTTTCAAAGCCTGTGCTGCTAGGTGTTCATTAAGCCCTAAATGTCTTTGCTTGATATAATTAATTGTCCTTGCACTAACCGGACTTTCAAGGCCCAGCTTTTTTTTTTTTTGCTGGGAAGGGATTGTGGGATTTTTCTTCCCTTATGGGCTCTTGTGGGATGGCTATAGTGGGAATCTCCTCAGGCTGCAGCAGAGGAGATATTTGGAAGGACAGTGCAGAAGCGTTCTGTTTGCTGGAAGAAGCAACACTGTTTAGGTTGTGGTCACAACAAGTGCTTATGTGGTTTAGACTCTGGCTGGGTTTGAAGAGGTGGTACTATGCTGAGCGTGTCACTCTGGCAAGAAGAACCTTGGCTGAAGTACAGAGTACAGCATCTCTTCTTGCTGGTGTTTGTTCCTTGAAATTACTGAAGGGTGTATTAACCCAGTCATTTGTGCCAGCCTCTCCTGAACTGTGGAAAGAACAGTCCTGTCTGAAAGCTAAGTCTTCTGTCAAGTGTCAGTGCTGACCTTAGAAGAGCCTTTATAGGGTCATTCCTTCCCAGGAGCAGGGGGAGGAGAAACCTCTTTTGTTAGAGGCTTCAGGAAAAGGCTGGGGGTGCTGGATGGCTTTTGCAGGCTATTAGCAGCATGGTTTGGGTCTCCAGAGGACATATCTGCCTGGCTGAGGGGCAGAGAGGATAAATCTGATGCCAAATCAGGGCATGCCAAGCTCGTGGAGGGGTGTGTTGGTGGGGAGCTCACTGTGAGGATTTTGTCTGTGCTGGAGTTGTGGAAGGCAGTTTGTTAGATAACATCTGAAATCAATATGTGCAATTACTCTGCCTTGGGAAGATGCCTGGAGACAGCATACCCATTGCTGCCCAAAAGTGCAGGTGGATGATGGGCAGGTGGAGTGTTGATGGGTCTGTTCAGCAGCTCAGAGCACTGACAAGCACTGGGTGTAGGGGGAGGCAGGCTCTGCTTATGTGGGAGATCACACTTGGCTTCAGGGCTCTGTGTGGATGCTGAGCACACTGTCTTAGGCATTGTAAGTAGGCGAAAGGTGGGAGGGGAAAATGGTTTGTGTGAGGTCAGCAGCAGACCCCAGCTTTGGGCAGCATCAGGCTGTAGTAGGAGCTCTCCTGACATGTGAGTGTGAAGGAGGGTGGGCAAACAAGGCTTCTGGGTGGGTTTTTACCCACCTCTAACATGGGGTGGAGGGAGACTTCTTCCTGCACAGCCTCCGGCAGATGCTTGCTGCTACTCAGCCCTGCTGCTGCTCCCGAAGTTTGGCAGTTGGTGATGGCAGGATGCTAAGCTGTCCCTTTGCTGAGAACCAGTGAGGAGGTAAGTTACCCCTTTGTTTTTTTGGATGAAAGTGAGGCCTGAGTGGTCAGTGTAAAAGCCAAGTATAAAGTTGGTATGAGATAAAATGTTATTGGCTTGTGCCTTAAAAGGTAGGAAAGCAGACACATCTGGGGAAAACCAGGTATACAGTAATAACCCTTATCAAAATTCTTCCTCTTATGTCTTTCTCTTCATGGTTTGTTCTCCTCTAATCTTCAGTTCTTTATTTTTTGGCACAGGATGTCACTTGCTTTGAGAAGCAAGCATCCAACGTGCAGGGAGGTAACCCAGTCATCAGAAAAATACGTGGTTGAAGAAATGAATGTGGGTAGCTGGCTGTAAAAGCAGTGGGGATGATTGGAGCATACAGAAGCAATGTTGACATAACGCAGTCATTGTGGCAGATCTGAAGGTTAGTTAGTGATGGTTGTGATAGATAAAACATCAAAGCATTGGGTACAGCAGATAAATGAATGATATCAAATAATGTCATGTAGTGAAGCATGTTTTAATTAAGACAGTGGTTAAGCTTAGCATGGTTGAAAAACAATGTCTGAAATCTTCTAAAGAGAAGAAATCCTCGTAATTGATAAATTGGGGTAGGTTACTAATCTGAAAGATAATGGTGGGAAGAAGCTGCAGTGACTTCATGGATGTGTGGGAGGGTGGCTGCTGATTTGTGGTGGTGGGTGAGGTGTAAGTATACATGCATGTTTCCAGCTCTTCAGAAATTCAGATGTTTCTCAGGCTTGTGTAGTTGGTGGTGGCTTTGAGGATGGAGTCCTTAATCACAGAAAAATGTGCTCAGATATCTGCACCAGGCCAGGATGTTCATAGAATTATGGAATGGTTTGGGTTGGAAGGGACCTTAAAGATCACCTAGTTCCAACCCCCCTGCCATAGGCAGGGACACCCTCCACTAGCCCAGGTTGCCTAAAGCCGCATCCAGCCTGGCCTTGAACACTTCCAGCTTCCACAGCTTCTCTAGGTAACCTGTTCCAGTGTCTTACCACCCTCACAGGGAAGAATTTCTTCCTAATATCTCATCTAAATCTACTGTCCTTCAGCTTAAGGCCATTCCCCCTTGTCCTGTCACTCCATGCCCTTGTAAATGGTCCCTCTCTAGCTTTGCTGTAGCCCCTTTAGGGACTGGAAGGTGCCTTAAGGTCTCCCTGGAGCATTCTCTTCTCCACGCTGAACAACCCCAACTCTCTCAGCCTGCCTCCATAGCAGAGGTGCTCCAGCCCTCAGATCATCTTCATGGCTTCCTCTGTACTCTCTCCAACAGGTCCATGTCCTTCTTGTCCTGGGGACCCCAGAGCTGGATGCAGTACTGCAGAGGGAGGTCTCACCAGAGTGGAGTAGAGGGGCAGAATCCCCTCCCTTGACCAGCTGGTCACGCTGCTTTTGATGCAGCCTAGGACACGGTTGGCTTTCTGGGCTGCAAGATTGCCAGCTCATGTTGAGCTTCTCATCCACTGACCCACCCAAATCCTCCACCTCAAGGCTGCTCTCAATCCATTCTCTGCCCAGCCTGTAGTTGTGCTTGGGATTGCCCCGACCCAAGTGCAGGACCTTACACTTGGCCTTGTTGAACTTCATGAGGTTCACATGGACCCACCTCTCAAGCCTGTCCAGGTCCCTCTGGACAGCATCCCTTCCCTCCAGCGTGTCCACTGCACCACACAGCTTGGTGTCATCAGCAAACTTGCTGAGGGTGCACTCGATTCCACTGCCCATGTCACCGACGAAGATGTTAAATAGCACTGGTCTCAGTACTGACCCCTGAGGAGCGCCACTCATCACAGGTCTCCACTTGGACATCGAGCTTTTGACCACAACTCTTTGAGTGTGTTGCAGATTCCTTTGGAGGATGTTGCAGAATTGTCAAGAAATGGAGCTGCTCGGGCCCTGGGTGGCAGCAGCAGCCCCGCACCAGCAAATGCAGTGTGCCTTGGGCCCAGAGCTGCCTGTCTGACTGATGGGCCCTTGGTGTTGGTCTGGGTGAGAAGTGGCACCTGGTGACAGGCACCAGGGAGGAGGGATGAAACCAGAGATGTGGTGAAGCGGGGAGGTCTCTGGTGGGTTCCTAGGGAAGGCTTGTACCTTACTTCAAGGATTGCTACAAGTTAGCAAGTGTAGTATTTTTTTTCCAGAATCAAACATCAGCGCTATTAAAAATCCATCTGGAAATCTGACTCAACCTTTCCTATTTTCCTAGTTTCCAGCTACTGTGTTGCTTTCCAGTCTATTTTTCCCTGTACCCTATACAAATACAGTAATTTTATAGACTTCACTAGTGATGGGGTGCAGTTGAGAACTACATAACTTACAGTTCTAACTTGCTTAGGAATTTGCAGTCTGGATTTGTTGGTCACTTTTCCTACTGGGTTAAGCCTTTAGAAACATTTTCCTGTTCTATTGCAGTCTTCAGTTTATTTTTGGCATAAGTGATATGGACAGAAACAGGGAGAAGCATAAATATTTGTCATAAGTGTCAAGTACATGACATTGGAGATTTTTTTTTATTGCTTTCATGTGCTGATGTCTCTGGATGGGGAAGTTCTCCTGAAAGGTCAAAACCCTTTGAGGACACAGCTTCTCAGTGGGCTGAGGCTTGCAGCTCAAAGGGCAGGCTGTCCCATGGCAGCTGGGAGCTTCTTAGCCCAGAAACCTGCTGGTTTAGGGAGTGAACCTGGCTGAATATGAACCCTTGTATTTTATTTCTTGATGGTAACCAGCATATGAGCTGAGTCATGCCTTGTGGAAAAGGTGTGGTTTGTTGAGGACTTGTTTCTTTTGGGTTGCTGCCCTGTGCAGGCATTATTTTAGGGTGAGTACCTCTGAAATAGTTGTGGTTCTTTTTGCCAGAAGCTATGTGGGATTAATTCAGCCTGTTTGTCTCTGGGGTGGTTTCAGTGTTTCTGCAGATTGGTGGCTGTGTTCAGGGAAGACTGTGAAATGTTGTGATTAATTCTTCAGTATTGTTCAGAGAGCTTATGATGAAGTTGTTAGCTAGTTAACAGTGACTGCTCTAATTATTCTGGTGTGAGTGTAAACAGCAAGGCTGTGATGTGCCACTGTCTGCTGGAGCAGCACTCGAATATGTGTTTCTGAGATATAGGCGTCCTTCCCCTTTTTCCTGTTCCCATGCTCTACTCTGCAGAGCAGCCATGCATATGGCTTGGACAAGCAAAGAACCAGTGGAAGTCCAGCTTCCTTTCTGCTGATAGTGGTGCTGAGTGGCAACTGCTCCCTTGAGGTCAGTGGAGCCAAATTCATTACCTCACTTTTTTGCTACCTTCTGCAGTTCTGTGTCTCTGGTAGTTTCCACTCATACCAGTATAAGTGAGGAAATCTATGTCCCATCCTTTTCAGCTGTCTGCAGAGCCTGGGGTTTTGATGGAAATCCTTGCTGCAGAGTGGAGGGGAGGCAGAGGGGTCTGTATTAAGCCATTAGTAGCACAGAGCTGTGTGCCAAGGTGGGAGGAAGAGAGCAGCTCCCTGAAACCTGCAGTTCCTGTGCAACATCCCATGAATGTTTCTGGGGTGTGCTGATTGATTGGTTTTTCTCAGCCAAGTGGCTCCATAATTGTGTAACCTTGTGAGGACAAAGCATTAATGACACATTTTGGATGGATGTTAGGTCCCTGTTCCCATGGGGGGAACTGTGCATAGCAAGACTCCTAACTTTGCATAGCTGTGCAGATAACATTTTCTTCAATTTCAAAGGAAAAAAAACAATCTTGTCTCTGGTATTCTCACTTTTCATGGATTTCTGGCATGGCTGTTGAACTCTAAGCATGCTATGTAGAAGTAAGTCCTACAGACCCACAAGGCTTTCAGCTGGAGAAGGATGATTTGATATGTAGGATGGTAATACAAAGAAGACTCATTCAGTTGTTTCCTCTGGCTACAGATTTCCTTGGTAATCTGAAGCTCCAAGTCACAGCTAGACCCAAACATTGAGTGCTTAGCATGGGTGTTAAACTAGGAGCAGACATGAAGAGCTCAGCTGGGACAGGAAAAGGAGGAATAAAGTGCTGTGTAAGCCCTGGCTGAATAACACCTTCTGAGGATGTGTTAGTGTTGGATTTGTGACTGCTGGTGACTGTGGTGAAGGTGTGAATCAGTCGTACTAAGGGGTGCGAGATCATCATACTCTAGTGATCTGGACTTTAGTGCCTACATTTGACAGCTTGGTACTGTACTGGAGCAGTGCTCTGCAGTCAGATGCTGCTGTCTTCCTGGTGGTTTGTGTTTCTCAGCTGTCCCTCCATTGTGGAGATTCTTCACAATTTTATCTTGCAGTCTTGAGAGTGCAGCAAATCTTGGACCAGCCACTCCATAGTTTGTCTTGGGTTTGCCCTGTTTTTGCATGGTGTGCAGATTAACTCAAAGATTATTTTGCTGTTGATCCCTTGTAGTCATGAGAGACTTTAT
Source organism: Grus americana (assembly GCF_028858705.1). NCBI lineage: Eukaryota > Metazoa > Chordata > Aves > Gruiformes > Gruidae > Grus > Grus americana. The sequence continues at coordinate 8,263,391 of NC_072870.1, read as the reverse complement.
CATGGGTGTCTGTCTCTTCTTTCCCCCTCCCACTCTAGGCAGTAGTTCAGGTTTCTATTTTGTAGGATAGAAGCAAGTCCTAAAATCACAAAAGAGCTGGTGAGGATAGGATTATTTTTTTATATAAAAGTAGCATGGGTACAGCCTCGTGAAGCCCACAGTTGCAGCTGTCACATCTACAGTAGATAAAGCTGAAGGCATTGTGCAGCAGCAGGGGGGGAAAAAAAAGTGCCAGCACAGCTTTGCAGAGTACTGTGTGCATGCATATCTACCTGAGGCTGGCTCTAATTACCAGCTCCCATGCTGTTCTGCTGCCACATCCAGCCCTGTCAAGTTATTCTCAACTAGCTCCTGCCTTTGTACTTCCTCACCATGGTACTGCCAACACGCAGGCATCACTGGAGCCTTTCTCCTGCCTCTAGACCTCCTTGTGTGCTAGATGCAGCTGGTGGTCTTAGTCTGATCTGCTGCTCTGATGTGGGCTCTCAGAGAGAAACTGGGATGTTCAAAGGGACCCCTGCTAGAAGAGGATTTGTAGCTGTTGCTTCATGCTGGGTGGTCTGCTACTGGACCCTTCCCCCCCCCCCCCCGCCAAGCCCAGCACACAGGGCCTTTCCCGTTTGTGGACAGGAAGCTGGAAGATGTGAGCTGCCTCCTTATTAGGAGCCTGGGATGGATGTGATCAGAGGATGAATCACAGCTCCATGGGGGAAGGAGGCTTCCTTGCTGCAGCATGTGAAAAGTGATTGATGGTAACATTAAATAAAAAGGATGGATTTGCCCCTCAAGGGAGTTGAGTGCTGCCATAGAAAAGTGTATTCTGCTTCTTTAGAGCTTCCCTCCCTGTCTTTTACGAATGGTTACGGATCAGCGTGGAAAAACTGGGAGGGAAGGAGTGAGAACTGGGGTTGGATGCTGGTGATGTAGAAGGCAGTAGCCCCGTTCCAAAGAAATCAAGATACTTGAAAGGCAGCAGGACCTGGTGCAGTGTTCCTGTGACAAAAATTATTACAGTACACATGCACAAGCCAACCACTTAGACAAGTCAAGTCTTAATTTTGGCACTTCCTGCTTCTGGTAATGCTCTCTGGGTAGTGCTGTTCTGTGATACTATTTGTGCTGGAACCAAGGGTTTGGGTCTGCTTGTCCTAATGGTGTGCTTGCCTCGAATGGTAGTATGAAGACAGAAGATTCATCCACTGACCTCTTTGCTGATGAGGTGCTTTGATGCTGAAGTCCAGATTGACCCTTCTATAGCTGTCAGGTAGCTTGACTGACAAAAATTAATGATATCTGAGGCTCCCAGGTCTGTGAGGCAGAGTGTAAAACAGATCTGAGATGAGGTTTTTTGCCTTGCTGTGTCAGCACCTCATCCCTAGGCTGAGAGACGGGCCTGGAGAAGTGGAGGATGTCCGAGTCCAGCTTGTCAGGCCAAGCCTTGCTGAGTGCAGAGGGAACAGAAATGTATGCCTCTGCCTCAGGGTTGGGGCGTGGGGTTACTGCGTGTGCAGGGTGTGATTTGTTGGAATGGTGAAAACAAGGTCCTCTGGCTCAGCTTGTCTAATGTGCACAGCACATTAGGGGAAGAGGCTGGGGAAGGGTGAACATCTGAGGAAAGGGGCAGAAGGAAGGGTTTTATGCAAACTTGTGAGGGCTTGTAGCTTCCTCTACAGAGCTGTCAGGTCAGTGCAGTCCATTCAAGGGTGCGATGTAGGCTTTGCCTGCCTCTGTCCTGTAGTAGTGGTCATGAACTTCAGTGGTCTCAGCTGGGAAATCAAGCCATGTTACTACTGTGCACTTACATGTTAGAGAGATCAGGCATCTCTTCAGCATGTTTCCATCCTCTAATCAGGCTTCTGCTTTTTCCTTTCTTATGCAGTATTGATGTGAGCAGTGCTTGTAACTTGCCTTGAAGCAATATGAAAAGGCATGGTTTATTCATAGCAATTGCTGGCAGTCCATTCCTTAATGCCAGATAGATTGATTTAAGTCAGACTGCAGAATGGAACTGGAATTTTTTGTTAACTTTCAGAGTTTGCTGTTTCCAAGGAGCCAAAAAGTGCCTATGCTCCACCTGAATGCCACTGTATCTGTCTGCCATCCAGAATTATTATCACAGATGCAAAGGGCAATACAAGATTATGTCCCACCTGTGGGAATGAGTTCTTCTGTGGCACATCCTCTCAGCCACCAAATGAATGAATGAGCAAAACCAGTATGACTTTCCCCATGTTCTTCCAAACCTCTGTCTGCTTGCCTCACTCTTTCTGGGGTTAAGAGCACAAACTTCACAGCAGGGACCAGTATTTTCTCTGTACAGCATCAGGTACAGACGATAACGGTGTCTGAAATGCCACAACAATGGAAAATAAGCCTCCAGATCTGAGTCAAGGAACTGCAGATGCTCTGGGGATGCAAGGCCAAAGGGCTGTTTGTTAGCTACAGCGTTGTCTGATTTGACTCCAGAGTAGCGTGTTGCTGGGCTGCCTTTGGTTCAGTGCCTGCCCAGCTTCGCTGGGGCAGCCCCTTCCCTTCATTCCTAGAGAGGTCCCTGGCCCTTGCTGCTCTCAGGCCTGAGGCTGCTGGTCCTTGCTTGCGGCTTGCAGTGGGTGCACCAGCCTCCTGCTAATGCCATGGCTGCGATGCCAAGGTATTTTTGAGGTTTTGCTGTGAGCTGGATAAAAACACCTGGATTCATTGAGGGTGTGTTGTGGTTACTGCAAAGTGCTGAGAGTCTCATTCCACTAAGATGTTGTGGAGGAAAGGAAACCTTCCAGAGTCTTTAATATTCCATGCTCTTTAGGTATGAATAAATATTTCCTTGGCCTGAAACATTCTCCTGCTGTGAAATCCATTCCAGTCTCTTTGTCTAAGACAATCAGTCTCCTTCCTTCCCTCTCTCCTCCTGTGCCCCAGCTTTTATTAACTTAGAAATGTGCTGACACTTCACCATCAAACTGGTTTTTAGCATGTTAGGGAGCTCTGCAGAGTGTCTTTGCAAGTTGTCAGTGTAGCTGCATGCAAGAGAAAAGGAAGATGGCTCAGAGTTGTTCATCTCCTGGGGAATTTGCTCTTCCTAGCTGATGGCTTTCTGCAAAAGTGTCTGACAGCTCTGTCTGTGTGTATCTGTTTCCCTCTAAAGGAAGGGTGTGGGTTGGGGGAGTCAATGAAGAAAGGTATTTCATCATTGTGCTTAATACATTTATTCTGGCAGTGCTCCGTCCTGTAGAGAATCCCTGTCCCACCATGCAGGTATACTGATTTGAGGCTCTTTGAAGCTGTCTGTTCCACTGTTAGAACCTGTGGATCACTTGATGCCTCTGCAGTCCTTGTTCTACTTTCTTGGCAAGAAGCCCGTGACTCACTAAGCCCCTTCCTGTTCCACTCCCCAGGAGGCTGAGCTGTCTAACACTCTCATAAAAGAGTTTTTTGGTTCATTTGTGGGATTTCTGCAGTCCCCCGATTTGGTGGCAAGTGTGGCTCCTGAGGGGCAGGAGGCCTGAGTGAAGCCCCTGTGTTTTTCAGGAGCAGGTACAGGTCACTGCACAGTTCAGGATGGATTGAGGTCCTGCCAGCAACTGAAGGCAGCTTGTTTGTACCTGGACGGTTAATATCTTGAAGCAAAGTCATCCCAGCCACTTCTTACTTGCTGACATTGAGAACTGCCATTTGCAGCAGTAACTTGGCTATTCCAAAGTCCTTAACCTCCTCTGAACCTTTCTGCAGCCCTGGTATCTCCCAAGCTGAGCAGTGCTGGCAGTTGGGAACTCTGGTGCCCTGGCCTGAGGCACTTGCAGTCAGCCAGCTCTGAGGCAAATGGCACATACCTGCTCCTGATGGCTTTCAACCTCACAGGGCCTGGCTCTTCCTGCCCTGCACAGCCCATCCTCTGGCTGGACAGTCCTGTGCAGCTCCTGGAGGCAGGCAGGAAGCCAAGAGCTGGAGCACAGGCTGCTGGGCAGGAGGGCTGTGGAGAAGCCTGCCCAACAGTGACTCCGAAGATGCTCTGAGGTCACTGTTAAGTCTGAACAGCCACAGCAATAGTCATCTGGGAACCTGACCTGTGAAAGCTGGAGCCTTAAAGGATGTGGCAGGGAAAGGAGTGAAACACCCTTGTCATGGTGAAGACCTGGGCTATATGGCCTTGGGAATCCACGTCCTCCTTGCCTTGTGCCTGTGCAAAGCTGGGGCTGTTGGGAGCACAGTACAGCTGCTGCAATGGCTGTCACTGACTAGCTGGAACCAGTCAAGGAGTAAGTGTGACACCAGCAAAATCCCAGAAGCAAATCAGTCTTCTGATTGCTGGGTCACTTATTCAGAAACAGAGCTGGGTGCTCTCTGGGCTTGTCTGTGGGAGATGGCTGTTTCTGACCAAGTGTAAACCACAGCCCTGCTGTTCTTCATCCCAGTCCCATTCCTGATCCCAAAACTGCCACAAGCTGTGATCCTAGTAGAAGGGATGCCCAAAGTGCCTGGGGACTTTGGGTCCCTTCACTAAAGTTTCAGATGACTCTGAAAACTGCAACAATAACACCTCCCAGGCATTGGAGGTGATGTTGAGGAAAGGAGGTTCCTCACATTAAAACCAGATAGACTGCAGCTGCTCCTTCATGCATGAAGCTGGAACCTGCTGGGCTTGCCACACTTCTCAGATGCTGGAAGCAGCTGCTCCTTCCCCTGGTGCCGGGCAGGTCCTGCATCCAGCTCTGCGGTGTGTGAAACCAAATGTGCTTGGATGTAGTAGGGTGGGCAGAGCCTCTCTCCTGTCAAACTGTTCTGGCTACAATTTTGTCTGCTTGGAAACTTGTCACTTTTGTACCCTTTCAAGCCCACCTCCCAGAGAGCATGGGAATTGTAAGTATTTAGGCATATAATAAGAATGATGTAATTAAAATCCTTAATTTTATTTTTCTTGTTTGAGTTTTTTAATTCCTTTGATTTAAAGGGTGGTAGTAGCTAATTGGATTCTGGGCCAGACTTCCACAGGCAGCCGAGGGGGAAGGGACTGCAAATGAGCCTAGCCAGGAAATTGCACATTTAAATATAGTTCTCGGTAGGGTCAGCAAAACACCCAAGGGACAAATTAAGAATAAAATTTCTGCTGTAATGTGTTCATTTAGCTGCAGACATCATCTTAAGGGAAACAAAAAGGAAGCTTGGGAGTGAGGGAAGCAAATTAAAGGGTAGGTGTCCTTTCTGCAGTGCTTTTGTGTACTGCTGCAGGTCTCTCCCAGGCAGTAGCATCCTTCTGTCCTCTAGGTTGGCTAGTGCATTGGCTGATTCCAAGAAGAAACCACTGAAGGGATTTTTGGGTTTGGGGCGGTTGGTGGTTTCACTGGAGGATGTAAATCCATTGTTTACATAATGTTATGGGGCTGCTACATCAGCTTTGCCACAGATTGCCTGGGTCACGCTGTTCATTGGGGTAGTAACATGGGACCAGCCACCACCTCGTCTGCCCCACTTGAGTTAATGGGGGACAGCTTTCCCTGTGAGGCTGCTGTGTGTGTCCCACTCCTATAGGTACTGACCAGTTTCCCTGAACTGGTATGCTGGGAAGGTGATTGGAGTCGGTGGCAGGGGGTGGATCCAGCCTGAATAAAGGGAATTCAGGGAAGTGAAGCCCTGGATTTGTCCCTCTGGATATCTGCAGCCCTGTGTTTTTCCTTTTGGGACCTGTGGACAGGATCATTGTCCCTGCTGTGGACATGAGTGAGGAAGGCAGTGTGTAAAGCAGCCAAAGCCCAAGATGCAGGACACAGCACATCTGGAATAACCCCTGGCTGAAAGCCAGCACTGCTCTTGAGTTTGACTAATGTGGGCATTAGTTTTGCAGCCCAGTTTGTCCCTCAATTCCTGCAGGGCTGGTGGGATGTGCAGCAGAGCTCACCCACTCCTTGGTGGCACTTCAAGAACAGCCTGAACAGCCCTTGGCAATTTTAATTTCTCCTTAAGGCTAAGATAAAGAAATGGCAATGGGAGATGAAGAAAAGCAGCTTGGTTTGTGTTTCCCAGGACCTCAGCTCCAGCCCTCAGTGCTCTCCCTTTTGTTTTGACTCTCCCCCCAGGGGAAGGCCATGTGCTCAAAGAGGCAGAGCTTGTCAGGAATGAGATCTGATCCTACATCCCCCCCCTCCCTGGAGGGCTGCAGAGCTGTTGGCTGTTCAGTCTAGTTGGAATAAGATTTCACAAAAGCTGTGCATCCATGAAAGGGCAGTGGGGAGCTCATCCCACCTTGCCTGCAGCTTTTCAGAGCTCTCTGTATCATGCTCCCTGGGCAAGTTTCACAGAGCCAAATTAAGAGCTCTGTGTGCAGTCAGAATGTGGTATTTGGATGCCTTCAAGTCCTGCTGGAGGCTGGTAACTGAGTGACTTTCACCTTGTCACTTACAAATGGCATGCAGGAAATACCTTGGCATTACAGAGAAATGGTTGAAACCTTGAATTTGGAAGGCTCCAAACCTGGAAGACAAATGAAGCAGTAAGGAAGGTGCAAAATGTGAGGGTTTTTGTTGTGTGTGTGTGTTTTGTTTTAGTTTTTTTAATCTGTGAGTGTGATTCATCTACTGAGTGGTCAGTATGTCACAGATGCCATTATATTGTACGAGCATTTTGAAAAATCACACCTCAAACAATAGCCCTGTGTCACTTGATAGGGTTTCCTTGTTCCTTAAACAGGCATAGTAGGCTTGTTGGTGCAGGTGCCAGTTGGGGCTAGACTTTCACGGGAGTTCATCACTCACTTAAATGCACTGGTCTTTTGGGGATAACGTCTTAAGCTCTCTTTTTAATGCCTGCTTTGATTATAAGCTTTTTGAGCCAAAGCTTGCCTTTCAGTGTGCCTTACAGCATTAAGCACAGTGGGGCAGTGAGCTCTATATTAATTGGTGCTGTTGCCATGCTATTGAAAAGTTGCAATAACCTGGCGAAATTTTGAAGTGCTGGTCTAGGCTCTCTGCCTGGATGTTAAAAAGGGAAAGCTAATTACAGTGTGAACCAAGGAGAACAGGCTGGCCTGAAAGAAATGTCATTAAGGTTCTTCTCAGGCCCCAGGTCAGCCCATGTCAAATCACAGCTGCATCAACCTCTAAATTTCGTCCTCCTTCAGTTAAATTACCACCAAGTGATTTCTTGCAAGTGTAACTGCCTTTTGTACCCAGAGAATGATACTGGCTGTTTTCTCTAAATCCAAACAATAGAGGTTAGGCTGGGATTGCAGAAGCAAAGAGGATGGTTTCTTCCCTTGCCCTTCGTTTTTGCTCTGTAAGACTGTACAGAGTATTTGTGTTGGATTCTTGCTGACCCTATGCCATGGTCTACCATGGGGCAGTGAACATGTGTGTGTGGTTTATCCTTTCTAATACCACATGAGATGGGTGTTGGGGTGCCTGAACTTCCCTGTGTGGCCAGCAGGTATGGCACAAATAGTGCTTTCTGTGCAGTGCTTGTCACCTTGCAGAGGAGCTCAATTCCGTACAGTGTTGTGGAGGCTGAAAAAATAAATAGCTTCAAAATGGTGGTAGACAAATCCAGAGATGCTCTCTCAGGGCTGCCTGAATGAGTGCTTGAAGCTGGGAGGCTCTGTCAGGACAAACTGAACTTTTCCTGATTATCATTACTACTTTTAAGCCCTTAATTTCTGCACCAGCACCTCTCCAAGCATCTGCTGCTGGCCCCTGTTGGAGACAGAAATCAGGGCAAGGTGGATACGTGGCCTGACTCAGTATAGCTTTTCCTATAAATGATCTGCTGGCTTGTTTTTCTAGAAGCTCTTGACCTACATCTCAAACTTAGTGCTGGTTCAGGAAGGAAGAGCATAGTCCATAATGTACATGAGTGCAGAGTTTCATCATTATCTCTTGCAGCTTCTTCTCAAGATGGGAGGTCTTGGTGTCAGCTGGGGCCAGGAGGTGGGAATGTAAATCAGAACTTGCTGTGAAAAATAAAATAAAAATTAACCTGGTTTCCTTGTGAAACCAGACCCTGTGTGAAAGACAAGCCAGACATCTTGCTGTGTATCTCTATCTGTCAGTCCAGTCTCCCACCCTGCCACCTATCAGCTTCTGGAGCCTTTGTCCTCCTGGACTCAAGTGTCTCGCAGTGGTTAATGCTTCAAAGATTTGTTACAAGTTTTCATGGAAATGGATGGCTGGGTAGAAGGGGAAGATGTTATGGTGAGGTGCTCCAGTCATTAGTTCTGCTCTTACCAGGACAAGGTGACTTAATGCTGTTTCTCCCACCTTCAGCCTCTTTCCTGCCATCCTTCTATGCTGTTCTTTCCCTTCTCCTGCCCATGATTCTTGGTCCTGAAGGATCCTTGTCCTGTGACTGTTTGTGAGGCTGAGCAGAGACTGCTCTGGTTTGGGGCTGGGCTCCTGGGGGGCAGTGCTGGTCAAAGCTTGCCTCATTTTGGAGGAGCAGTGGGGTGATGATGCTGGGATACGTGGAGACCAAGCAGAGCTGCTGCGTGCTCTCTGTGATGGTGCAGAGAGCTTGGGGAGACTGGTGTGTTGGAGGTCCAGGATGCAGGTAGCTTGCCTGACTACAGCTTAGTACAGAAACCTGAACCCTAAGATGACACCTTAGCCTTGCTGGCAGTCTTGTGAAGGCTTCTAACTTGCGTGATGCCACACGGCCATCCTGTTGCTACATCAGTTCTGGCAGTGTTAGTTTTCATCCTCTAGGATGGTTCATCTCGGACTGTGGTCCCGAGGCTTTCTGAGACCATTTTTTCCCTTTAGAAATTCATGTGGGGAGTAAATATGGAACAGAGAAATCCCTGAAAGATAAGTAATCCTACAGTCTTCAGCTGGCCACAGCTCCCCAGGAAACAGAATTTGTGGTGCTCCTTTTAACACTTCATCATCCACCAGCAGTTTGTGGGCAGGCAGTGTTGAGCTCCTATTGCACAGAGGGAGGAAGATGCTGTGTTTTGAGGTCAGGGTGAACTGAACAGCACCAGACCCAGGCACGGATTTATCTGTGTGTGTTGGATCACAAACCATTAAAGGAGTCAGTGAGATGGTTGCATGCGGGTAAGGAGTGGGCAAATGCGGTTTGACTTGGGTGCTGGCTAATAAAGAGTGTAGCACAGAAAATAAAATCCTCAGAGGAGATTTAATAACTGTGGAGAATAATTGTAAAGTACTTCAGAATATTAACCAATGGCTGAATGCGTCTAATTAGCTTAATGAAGCTGGGTGGTTCGGTTCTTTTTTAATCAAACAGATGGGCAAAACATTATGCACAAAAAATGAGATCTGAATACAATGAATGTGTCTAATTAACAAATAAAAGACAGAGAAAGGGTTTGTTTTTCAACTTCAGAAGTGAGAGATTCTTCTGAGTGAGAGTGCCTTAAATGTCATGGTTTCTCGGAAGTCTCAGATTGTTACAATTATTATTTGTAATGGCTTGGGTGTTTGAGATGGGAGTCAGCCTGGGCCTGGCTGCACCTGCGGGGAGGTGAGAGGATGCTGGTGGCAGGAATGACTCGCCAGCCCCAGCATGGAGCAATCAGTGGCTGCTTGTTGTGGGCTGGATTCCCCAAGGGCAGACTTGGTAGCAGTAATACTGCTTAACCCACTGCTCCAAAGCCTTTTATCTAAGTGTCCACATGTGATCACCTCTGTTTTGCAGAAGGGGAAAGTGAGGGAGCAGTAGCCCAAGGTTAAGCAGGGTGTAAGTTCAGCGTCGAACATATGGTGCTGGTCAAGGTGCTCTCAGTAGTCTGGACGCCTGCAGAGTGTTTCCCTGATGGCCTGTGCTTGTGTGGTCCGTGCCAGGAGTTCCTGCAGCCGCTCATCTGTAATGGTGCTGACCCCAGTCACTGAGACAGATTCCTGCCACTGATTTCACTGGCCTTGCTGCAGCACAGGCTCCTGTCCTGACTGGTGCCCATTACAATGTGCACGCTCTTCTGTAATCCGTCTAACCAGTTTTGCTGTGCCACAGAAACCTGGTGCAAATCAATGCCTTACCTCTTCACACAGGAGAATCCTCTCTGTGTGAACCTGGAGTGCTTATGTAGGTGTGTTATGTAGATATGTAGTATCTCTGAGCCTTGCTAAGGCTGGGAGCATTTGCTCCAGTCTAATATTATAAGCTGAACAAGCCATTTTGATATTAAGCCTATAATAATAACACCTTGTAGCTAAAGAGTATGTTTTTCCCCATTGGTGAATTACTCAGCTCTGTTCTTTTGAGGCAGTGTTTAACAAAAGCAGAGACTTTCCTAGACTATATTTATTTAAACAGAGCTCAGAGATCTCTTCCGCTTCATTTCAATGCTGTGACTACGTTGTTCTACAGTCTCATCTCTGGGGCAGTTAGAAATGGAGCTTGTGCTCTGCCAGCACACAGGCCAGGTGGGTCACTGTCCCCTGCCCAGATGTGCCTGTCCAGATGTGCCCAATGGTGTGCTAATCCTGGCAGGGCTTGTATACGTAGGGACCCAGATGCCCTTTAGTATGATAGGGAATGTGGCACTTGGGGCAGCCTCCGGAGCTGAGAAGGTGCTTGGGTTGAGGCATGTGGCCCATTCAAGTGGCAGCTCAACTACCATGCTTTGCATTTCAGCTAAGATTTGGGGTCCTAATTTCTACCTGCTTCCTTTTTTGTTGCTAATGTAGGTATAGGAGCATTTTGAGTACAATGGCTTGGTTATCAACAATTAGATACAAAGTGAAGACTTTACTTTGAAGGCTCCTTATTTCTGTCTTAGGAGGTATCTGTGAGCAGATGGTGATATGCTCTGGTGTTGCTTATTGTTGCAGATTATTTGCCAGATAATTTTTCTGACTAATCCTTTGGCCTGTAGACTGTTTAAAATCCTGGAGTCAGGTTTCTGGTAAAAACGCTTGTGTTTGCAAATTTTAAAATCTGTTCTTGTGCCTACTTGCTGATGTCACCATGAGCGGGAGACTTTTTTTCTGGGTTGCAGATGCCCTCTGCTCTATGGGAGCAGAACCTCCCTCCCAGTGGCAGGATGGGTTTGGGGTTTATTTTGTTTTAAAGCGTGGTATGGCTGAAGTCCTAACCTCAGCATCAGCACTATCATACTGACCTCCCCTGAGGCTGCATTGCTTTTTCATGTAGCATGGTAGGGAGGCAGTCCTGCTGACACAGAACTTGTGTTTTGTGCAGGTGATGCTGCATAACTTCACCTGTGCAGAGCAGCAATCGAGTGATTTGCCTGTATGTAGCTGGGCAGGACACTGGTAGCAGCACTGATGGGGGTACTGCAGCCACTGGCACAGCTATCCCCCTGCTGAAAGGCTGCTATGATTATTTTTTCTTCTTATTTTTTTCTCCCCTCATCTCTTGCCATCTGTCCTTTTAAAAAAAACAAACACAAAATAAAAAAAAAAAACACAAACCACAACCAACCAAACAAAAAAAGCCCAAAATTCTTCTCTTGGATGTCTCTGGAGAGCTGGCTATGGTAACTGCTTGACTGATTTATTCTGGTATTTTAACATTTACTGGATTTACATAGCAGCCAAACAATCTGTTTCAGGAGTTTAATATAAACCCAACTCTAGTGAGTCACATCCATGTTAGCAATAATGGACAGAGAGGCAGCTGGGGGAGTGAGGAGGTGACTTTTTCTGGGTTTCTGCATGGGAATATCTGGTTGCCTGAAATACCTCTGACACCTCACAGCAGAGTGACGCTGCCAGTTCTCTGCCATCAGGGATTTGTTCTGAAAGTTTGAAAGAACAACGGGTGCATCACATCAGTGCTCCCATCATTCCTGGCCAAGCTTGGTAGCCTTTCCGGAGCTACTCAGGCAGGGCTGTGTATCCCTGCCACTCCGCAGCCTCGTGATCCGTTTGGTACCTTTACCTGGGGTGTGTGTATTTGAAACAGAGGGAGTGTAGCTGTGAGAGTGGCAAGATAAAGCCTGTAGTGATTTGCTGTTTGCTTTTTCAATTAAAAACCACATGGCCTTTGTGCCAGAACTTTGTGGGCCAGGTCCTCAAGGCGTGCAGATCAGCACAGCGGCAAGTGGGATGCTGATGCGTACCGGCACATCCTCCTGGGATCTGGCGACCCATGTGCAGGGGGTTTTGGGGCCAGGGTGGGTTTGAACCCAAAAGCTGGCCCTGTGCAGGCCCAGCAAGATGGCAGATTGAGGTCTCCCTGCCCAGGCATGAGCCAGGTAAGCAGGGCTTGTTCCTTGGGGACAGCAGGAGTGAGATCCAGCAGAACGATTAACAGCGGGGGTTTCCCAAAGCCTGGTGCAGTTGTATGAATGCAGCAAACTTGTGGAGCAGCTCTGTCACGGGCAGCCTATCCCTCCCTGCTCTGGAGACTCTGTCACCTCTGTAATGGTGGGGTGGTAACACGGTCAAGCAAAACGGGTCTCCAACTTGAGCTGTCATTCACAAAAATCCTGAGCAAGAGACAGCAGGAATGGAACAGCCAGGTTTGTGTTGCTGCCTGTATTAGACGTTGGCTGTTCAGCTAAGCGAGTGCTTCTCTTGCTGCAGCTTGCTTATTTGAATTCTTGTCTTTAGAATGGAAAATAAATGCTGGCTGATGAGATCCATTAACAGCACTAATTTTAGAGCATGCCAAACACTAGGAAATTGTTTTCAATCTTCAGTCTCATTTCTTCTTTATTTCCCTGCTCCATTTGTGAAAACCGCCTCTGTCATTCTTCTAAATGCCCAGTGATGTCCTACTCACTGGTATCTTCAGGCATTCTCCTTCCAGCCCTCTTGTCTGATACTTCTTCGTTCAGCCACTTGACACTGCTGCTATAAAAGCTCTCCCCGGGGCCGCGGGCAGCCGTGTTGGCATGATGCAGGCAGTGAGTGCTCGGCCAGCTGGTGTAAGATGCCAGCAGAGCCCCCTGCAAGGCTGCGGAGAGCAGAGGAAGCAGCATCAGAGTGGAATTTCTTATCCTTGGGTGCCCAGGGCTTTATAAGTCTTTCCAGCCCCACCCCAGCCTGCTTTCTTGATGAGCAAGAGGGAAAATATGAATTTCCCTCTGGTCTGCTGAAGAGTTTAGAAAGCAGTCCCAAAGCTTCAGTGTTTGTCCTTGAGCAACGACTCAGGTTTTCATTAGTACCAGGAGGATGGAGCAGGCAGTGAGTTAGGAATTGAAATGTTTGATCAGTGCTGGAGGAACAGCAGGGCACAAAATCTAGATTTTAAAAACATGATTCCTTTTCATCGGCTGGAAGCTCACACTGGTTTGAGAAGAGCCTGGATGTTTAGCTGGTGTCTCCTTTGAAGCCTTCAGGGTGGCTGCAGACACCAGTGCTTTCTTTAGCACTGCTCCTTGCTCACAGTGTTTAGCAGAGTCTGACTGAGCTCCAGATTAACATTGGTGGCAGAAGTCCAATGGTTTTACCCCATGCAATTTTCAGAGGCTCTCTGGAATATGTGTTTCATGGGTTTGGCAACAAGACATCCCTGTCGGCAGCTGCTGTGACCATTACCAGACAGATTGCTGAAAGAGTTGGTGCCTGCCCTGGTGGGGGGGGCTTTGAAAATCTTCCCTCTCCTGCCCCCAGCTCCCTCACCCTTTTCTTGTCTGGAGAGCCCAGTCTGTTGGCAGCTGATGGTGGCCATATCCCTCAAAAAGAGCTGTCTCTTGCCCTGGCTTCTTGTGCCAGAGACTGGTGAAAAACTCCCTACTCCTAGCAATTACCCTTTCATGCCTTCCCCAGGTGTGCTCTGAGCCCTGCAGCTTCTTGAGGTGTCAGCCCACGGGAATTTGGCAGGCGAATGTCTTCATAGTCAGCCTTTGTGAGCGTGGCTGAGATAAACCCTTTACTGAACTAAATGCGGTAACAGCTAATCCCTTGGAAACAGTCACCTGGGCCGTGCACGATGAAAGAGGCTTTGCTGCTCTGATTAACAGCACTGGCAAGAACATTAACTCACTTTTCTTTGGAAATGAAAAGCACCTCTCCAGGAGAGTTTAGGGGATTAGGTACCAGCTGGAATATTAAGGTAGGTTTTTTGTACCTTTTTTTCAAATGTGTACCTTAAAAACCCAGCCAGCCCTGATGGGACGGGTGATTACGGCTCAGCGTCCCCTGTGCTGTGGTAGAGAAGAGACTTGATGCAGTGCAGAGGCCAGCGTGAGGCCAGTGTCACCCAAGGAGCTTCCCAAGGAGGACTGCAGCCGGGAGTTTTTGGTACCAACTGCCTACGCTGGGGTGTTTTGCAGGGCACCAAGGCTCGATATTGTGAATTAACCCCTGTCAGACTCGCCAGCCCTCACCTAAAGGGCTGAAGCTCATTTAAGCCTTGCTAAGAGCCAAATGACACTGACCTTTTCCAGCGCCTTCTTCAGCAGATGCTGAAGGCTGCGGAGCACATTCCAGCTGTTCTGACAACTCTACTTTCCTTTTTGGGGGAAGATTTGCACTGATTTCTTTATTATCTTTTTTTAACACAACTCTTGGTTTCAAAAGCCTGAAATTCCATTTACATTAAAAGCAAAGCTCTTGTACTTCAGTGAAGGCTGCTTTGGGCTGTATTTTAGAGGCCAGGCTTTTATCTTGGTGCTGGTTTCCCTGAGGCTGCATGCCCAAGCTCTGCCCTGGCAGGAGTGTAGCCTGACCAGCAAGCATCACATGTGATGCTTGCAGATGAAGGCTGGTAACCAGCAGCCTGGCTGGCTGAAGGGATTAAAACAGGTATATAAAATTTGTCTATAAAATAATCTAAGATTGAGAAAAGATTAAAAACTTGTAGTAAGTATTTGTTGTTCAGAGTAGGTTTGAGTGCTCAAAATACTTCCAAAATCCTGTTACGTTTCAACCTTTCTCCAACTGAATTTTCTATTTTAAGTAAATAGCACAGAGTTAGCTCAGAAGGGAAAAGATACAAGTGTCACTGTTCAAAGCCTGCTTTACTGGTTAGATATTTATGGGAGACATTCAGGAAATGAGTGAACACTTGAAAGTATATGTATTATTTATTATTGTAGCTGATTAATTACCACTTGAAACCTTTTGGTTGGTGTTATGGCTCTGTATACTCTTCACCAAGCAATGCTGCAGCAATGTATATGCTGGCATTTGTCCCAGTTAAACATTGCAGGAGATGAAAGTGTCATAGTTGATTTATGCAAGTTGGGAGTTTGAGCAGTGGAGTATGACAGTGTGGCACTTGGTGCAAGCACTGGTGGAAGGGAGTGAGATCTGCAAGTGGACAGGACTGGTGAGACACTTGGTGATGGCTCAGGCCTCCCAGGTCCAGGATGAGGAGTCACTGACCCTGTTTTGGGGAGGAGCAGCAAGGTGGGGTTAACGTGTCTGTCTTTTGTGTAATGATGTGATGACAGTCAGGAGTAAAACTTGGCTACCAAGCATTGGGCTGCCAGCAGGGACTTGGGCTCCCTGCTGCTACAGCTGTGATTCCTTCTCTGGACTGGGATAGAGAAGTGCAGAGTAATTGCTTGAAAAAAGGAGGTGCCTCTTACCTATCCCAGCTGTGCAACTGGTTCTGAATCCGTGGACTTACAGGGCATGCTGTGCAGCAACCTGCTGGCTCCACCTCCTCCCTGGACCCATTGCTGGATGTTGCTATGTGTAACACCATGCACTACCATCTCTCTTCCTGCCCAGGTTGCTGGGCTGTGACTGGAAAACCTCTTTAATTCATGTGAAGCCCACCCAAAGCACTGGGTGAGCAAAGCACAAATCCCACCCAGCAGTTCTTCCCTAAGCAATATGCGCTTTTCAGCATTTGCTTAGGTTTAACAAGCCCTAAGCAAATGAGGCATGTGTTGAGGTAGTAAATTAGTTCTAATCTGCACATCTGGAAGAATAATATGATAAAATCACAGTGGAAGGGGTGGTGGCACTCCCTTTGCCTTCATCAAAGTAGATGCGATGCTCAGTTACAATGGGAAGGATCCCCTTCCCCTTGCTATTGCTAGTCTAACCCGAGGTGGGCCCTTTCCTCCAGCATCAGCCATCCCTGCAGGGATATGCTTGTTTAACCCTTCTGCAGAAAAAGTTTGCACAATGATGCAATCAGAAAAGTTCCTTAATCAAATGACTCCTGCGGGAGAAGAGTGAGGGGGCCTGGAGAGGAATGGAAGAGTCATAAGAGAAATGTAGGAAAATGCTTTTTATGGAATGAATAATTTCTGGTGCAGAGGCGGCAGCATCATATTTAATTCTAATTTGGGGATTTTTTGGGAACGCGTGATTGACGCCCAACGAGGGGTGCAGGATGTTGTTTCTCAGCAGGCTGTCATTCCCGCGCTCCATTTACCTGTCAGCACTCCTGTGGAGACTTCTCTCTTTGGATGCCATTAACCCATTTCCCACAACACCTCTTTGCAGCCTCTCCTGGGAGCTGGCAGCACACGAGGGGCCCCATCCGGTCCCTGCAGCTGCAGGGAACCACTTTGGGGTTGTGCTTTGGCTTGTTTTTCTTGGCTGTACCTCTGAGCACTGGTGAGCAGGAGCCTTCCTGCTGTAAGTCCATCTGTGGCTTGCCATTGACAGGCCAGGCACAGCCCAGCACTGCCCAGCCCTGAGCTTGCCAATGCCCTGGGCTTGCTCCTACCCATGCAACGTGGTTTTACCTACCTTGTGTATGGGCCATCCCCAGCTCTTCTTTCTCCCTGACATGGTTATGTCCCCAAGGAAGGACTAGCTCTTGGTGTATGTGGGTTCGGTGCCTGGCCTGCAGCAGTACAAGTCCCTGCACAGCATCGTGCCCAGACTCTTCTGGGTCAGGGGAGGCGATGCTGGCACCAGGGCTCCTTTCTCTCCCATACTGACCTTCCTCAGGAGAGGAGGGACTGGTAGTCCTACCTTTATAAAAAGAGCCATTAAGAGTTTTGTTTTGCTGCAGTATAAATTTCAGCTAAATTCTTCCTGTTGGCCCTGTCCCCTTAATTAAGAGAGTGTGTGTGTGTTAAAGTGCTGTGAGCCTGAGCAGAGTCTCATTGCAAAGTAAACCAAGCGCGTGGGACTTAGGCGAGTCTTTTGTTACTGCTGTGCAGGGCTTATGCTAATAACAACAGCAGAGATTGAACCCAATCCCTGATGAGCTTTCCAAGAGTCTGATTAATCTGTTTAACAATGGAGCTGGGTTTTTGTTTTGATCTTTTTCATGAGAGTTAAATTTTTGTCCCTTTCATAGTAACTGTGGATCATGTAAGCACAGCAGTATTGCTTTCCTAATTGGCTTCAGGTTTATCTGTATCTATTATGTTAAGGGTTTGCAAGAGCACCCGTCACCATGGCATCAGAATGCTTCCTATGCCAAAAACGCTTGATAAAAACATACATATATGTGTGCACACACTTTTTTTTGGTCTGCTGGAAAGTGCAAAGACATTCTGCTGGAAGATTGTATTTTTGCATGATTGTATTCCCCAAATAGTTAGCTTTGCAAATAGCTCTTTTCTGCTCATGCTGGTATTATGGCTCTGGTCCACGTGCCATTGAAGAGAGATAGACATCTTTCCGATGAGCTTTGGACCAGCCCCTGTACAAGCAGAATTTTGCATTTCTATTGTTTATGGTTCATGTTGTGGGGATGGTGGAGCAGGGTCCCATCATGCTGCTGCTGTACAAGGACAGTCGGTGACAGACCTTGACTCAAACACTTCTTCTCTAAAGGTCAAAATAGAGCAAGGGTGGGGAAGCAGGGAAGAAAGTACAAATTTTTAGCCAGTCAGACTAGTGTCTCCCCTGGGCAGGCTGCAAATGCTCTGCCTGGCTTTGACTTTCTGAAAAATACAGCAGCAGTACAGGGAAGCAAGATATTTAAAGTGAAGATGCAGATGTTGAAGGTAACAGCATTTAAAGGCTGCGTGGCACAAAATACGATGCAGCATAGAGCTGGAGGAACCAGGCTACATGATATGCACTTGGAGAAATGTTTCACTCTTTATAGCAAAAGCTTCTTCCTCTCTTGATTTCACCTCTTCTTGAATGCACTTAGTGATTGCTTTTCATGTATGAATGCTTGTAAAAATGGAGTTCCCTAAGCAGACAGGAAATGCTTGCGTTAATGACCTCAGAGAGCTCTGGTTGTTTTAAAACAGAGTGGTGATGAAGTTGTGCCTTGGCTGTAGTCAGCAGTCCTCCGCAGAGCAGATCTGGTGCTGGCAAAGAGACAGCGCAGTGGCAGCTGCACACAGCTCCGTTCTTGGGGAGCTTCGTCGTTACTGACTTTACCAATGTGCTTATGGTGGGGTGGGAAGGAGTCTTCCTGGGGGTGAGAAATCCGTGTGAAGTACTAATCTCTCTGGGATTTGCACTGTCACAAAGCAGAGGGTGAATGAAATCTCAACCAGTGATTTCCAGTTCGAGTAGGATGAAACCCTTAGCCTGAAACTATGGGCTTGTAATACCTGGGTCTTTATAAAGTGTTTTATTCTGGGTGTTTTCCTACTGCTTCTTTGCTCCCTGTAGTCCCCTTTGAATTCAGCTGCCAGGAAAGAGAGCTGCATCAGTGTGTTGCAGGTTACCCTGGGGCAGGCCTGTCTTGCCCACAGGTCGGATGCAAATAGCTGAGGGAGTATTTCCAGGGGTGAGACCGTCCTTACACCTCTGCAGCGGACTCCCAGAGAAAGGGATTAAGGATAACAGTAAGCTCCTTTCTGCTGGCCTTTCTCTTTCCCCAAGGTACAGCTATTTACCTGCTGAGAGGATCTGTCTGTCTTGGGTTTGCTTTTCACCAGTACCAGAGGCGTAAGTTCAAAGTGCCGTGGCGTCGTACCAGTCTGTAATCCTCCAGCAGCCTTGTGTGATGGCCAGGAGAGCTGGAGGCGGCTGGTGAAGTCTTGCTGCTTCATCGGTGCTCGAGAGAGTGGCTTGGATAGAGATGGGCACATGGAGTGGTTATCCCAGCAGGGAGCAGACAGATCTCATGATGTTGTAACTGTAGCAGAAGAGCTGGTAATTATCCTTTATTTTGAAGGATGCCTTTAGTATGGGAGAGGACATGTTTGCAGCAGCCTGAAGTGGATTCACGGTGGAGCTGCTGTGCACTCTTCTTGAAGGCTGTCGGGTTTTCTTCCCTCCTGGAGACTTTATGCATGTGATATGATCGCCATGGAGAGCAATAGCTGATGATGTGTTTACATTTGTGTGCACGTGTGTCTGAAGGTGTAAGTGCATGTGCCATCCTGGCAGCAGCTGGGCTTGTGGTCACAGCTGAGCTGTCAGTCTCAAGGACCTCCATCCAAACCTTTTGGAGATGTGTGTCGACCCACCTGCAGCTGTAGCGGTGTTTGCTGTAATGATGCTGAAAACCAGCTTATCCTTTGCTAACCTTGTACCTGCACCCGCAGGCAGCAATTGTGAGTCTCTGGAGATTTTTTCAGCCTTTTCATCCTTCCTCTTCAATGCTGGCAGCTGCTGCTTCCTGGTAATTTTGACTGAGTTATAACATCCAGGTTTTTCTAGGCTGTTTCTTTGGGTCTAAGCCTCTCCATCCTCAGGCCAACCTGTTGTGTGGGCTCTTGTTCCTTCTGCTGCCCGAGATGAGTCATTTTCCATCTTAGTAGATTATTTCAGTGGTGAAGTTGAAGTTCATGGAGGGAAGGGAGGTGTAGAAAGATGGCCAAGAAGCATAAGCAGACATGGTTTAATGTTTCAGCTGAGGAAGATCACTGCCACACTCCGGCACAGCAGCTGTGGAGCCAAAGCTGACTGTCCTTATGGCGCTAAGTCCCATGATCTGACTTCAGTTTGTGAGAGGTTGAGTTGTGGTCACTGGATTTAGTGCAAATGGGTGCAAAGTTTTCCAAAGGGAAATAGTGAAGGCAAAGTGGCCTCAGCTCCATGGAGGAAAACAGATGGGTGTTGGTGACTCTTAACACCTTTAGTCCAGCACAGGCAAATTGCAAATTCACTCCCTGGTGAGAAATTTCTATTCTTTTATATTTGTTTATGTAAAGGCAGATGCTCACAGGGCTGGCCAGCTAGGTTAAAACCTTGGTTGCATTCTCCTGCGGGCCTGTTGCAAGATTCAGAAAACCTAAGAACTGTGGAAATGCAGTACCAACACATTGGTCATAGTGTGATGCCAGTGGTACAGTGCAGAACAATTTCAATTAGTTCTGTGAAGTTATTCCACTTATGAGTATTTGGTTTTTTTGGTGCTGCGCTAATTGAACATGGAGAAATTAGCAGCCCTGTAGAAAGGCTGTGCACTGGACTGTAAAAGACTTCTGGGGGTGCCCAGGCTGTTTGCTGGGTGTGTCACCAGTTTTTTTGCTTGTGGCCGCCCTGATGCAGCAGAGTGGTGCGAGGGTACTTCAGAGGACAGGTCAGACCTGCTGACTGATGTCCTCACCTGGATTTTAGGAAGAGGGCAGAGAGCCAATCTGCCATAGACTTGCTGTCAGATCTTAAGCTGGGATTTTAAAGGCATCAAGGTATGTGTTGGGGTCTGTTCAGAAGTATTTGTGGGAATTACATCTGCTCTCTGATGCTCTATTTCCCTGCCCGTGAATGTGTTTCACAGGATGTTTGTGAAGATGAGTGCATTCGTTTTGCGAGGTGCTCATATTCCTCCAGAATGGAGAGATATTTAAGTACCATAAGTGGTTTAAGTTAATGGTTTTGCAGCTTCGTATAAGAGCTTTTGCAAGAGTAACAGAAGGATGTTGAAAGAGTTTGGCTGCAGTCCTGGCACCTGCCTGCACTGAGCCCTGCTGGCTCTGGAGCCAGGCTCTGCCTGTCCCTGCTGCCAGGCGCAGGGCTTGTGTTTGCATTTGCAGGGATGCTGAGCTGTACGAGTGGCAGGCACCAGCAGCTTGTACATGCTTAACCCAAGCATTAGCTGAGGTAGGAGGCATCTCCAAAGGTGACTTTCAGAACACTTTAAATGCAAACTCGTGATGTGGTTTTCCTCTGCTGTTTCAGCACAGGGTTTCCTAGCGGTGCTCTGTCTATTTTAGCATGACAAGATCAGCACCAATTACACTGGCGTCGGAAAAGGGAGCCCCTTCCTGACCTTGGAGTGCTGCTGCATTAACATAAAATGGACGAGTGATTTAGGTAATGAAATTATTTGGATTTGGTTATGGATTGAACGAGGCTTCTAGAGCCAATGTGCTTACTCATCAGATGACTCATGTCTTAGTCACTTTTAGAATAAATGCTTCTCTTTTTGGGTGCTTCCAGAATGGCATGGGTAGCAATGAGCTTAAAATTTCCACCTCCCCCTTTGATAATTTTTTAAAAAGTATCTAAGAAAAGAACGATTGTGGGAGGGGACGATAATACAGTCAAATCAAGGCCGTTAGAAAGAACGTGCTGGGATGATTTATCAGACCGAAGAGGAGAGAGCTCTATCTGCCAAGTAAGGTGCACCCCAGGTACTTAGCCTGAATTTTACAGCACTGTGAGACTTTAATTTTGCTCTTTGCTTCCTGGTCAGGCAGAGTGTCTCATGCTTCAAATCAGACTTCTCAAGCTTTGTTCTCGGGGTATTTGAGTGAGTCCATGTTATGGGTGGGTGCAATTCTGAGCCTATTCTCAAATTCCTGTGCCACCAGCAGTACATAAAAGCATTGTTTGATGGAAGCTGGCCCCTCAAACACTCTCAAGATTGCTGTGCAAATAACACCCTGCTGTCCTCAACTTATTTTATATGTAATTATATTTTTTATTACCAAAACATTGAAGAAGTTGACTTGAAACCTGATTGTTCAGAAACATGCACATGTTTAAGAAAGTATGAATAGCATATCTGAATACCTAGGGAAACAATGAAAAACTACTCTGTAATCCACTGCCAGCTTTATATAGCAAATAAACTGGGATTTTTTTTCTCCTTTTTCTTCCTGATCTCTTTCTCCTTCTTTCTAATCTCCATCAACCAGCAACAAATGTAACATAGGCTATTCCTGATCTAACCAGGTTCCTGATGAATCAATCAGGTGAGCTCAGTGACATGGCATGGTCTCTGCTTTTTGCTTGACCCGCATGGCTGAGCAGCAGCCAAGGTGGGAGAGCCGTGTAGGGTGTGACACGGGGCATTGCTGCCAGCTTAGGCAGAGGCTTTGCTAAGCTGGATGTGGTTAAACTCTTATCAGTGCTTCAGATGTTGAAAATGGGGGTGCACTGACTGTCAATAACAGGTCTGTAAGCATGACTCTAGTGCAGATGTTTCGATTTCTGCCAGGAACGATGATGTTCCCCATCCCTGGAAGTGTTTAAGACCAGGTTGGATGAGGCTTTGGGCAACGTGGTCTAGTGGAGGGTGTCCCTGCCCACAGCGGGGGGTTGCAACTAGATGATCTTTAAGGTTCCTTCTAACCCAAACCATTCTATGTAGTGTTGTTATAAAAATGATGCTGGAATTAGCCTTACAATGGTGTGTTCAGTTATAGGGAGAGTACAAAGGCAAATCAAGTAGCCAAAAGTCAGGAATGAGAAATCTGGGATTCTCTTACCGAGCATTGCGGAGCTGTCTGGGTGACCCTGAGCAAGAGTGCCTCTTCCTAACTCCTCTCTGTAAATGTTCTCTTGGCCTTTGGCGAATAGGCACCGTCTGTAAAACATGGGTAGGTCACGGCAGGTGACAGATACTATGTAAATGAGAATTTCCCATTGAAATGTATTAGGCTACAACTTCAAAAACAGGAAGCTGAAGAATAGGGTTTTATTGTTAAACAGAACTGGTGAAAGGAAAGCCAAAAATAGTTTTCTTATAAGTGTCCTTTGTCAGGTACTAGAGAATAATTCACAGGCTGGTAGGTTTTAAGGTCTCTATAATTATCTATGCTAGATCTCCTGGGTCACAAGCATGGAGGATTTTACCAGCAGTCCCTCTTGGAAAATTCAAGTCAAGAGGAATTTATCACTTCCTCAAGAAGTTTTCTAGTTTGTTTTGCCTCTTGTAACTGCAGAAGTTGTTTCTTTGTTCTCTGTTTTAAAATGTAACCAAGATTGTTGCTAAACCTCAAAGGCAAAGGAATTATACTAGTACATAATATTATTATAATAAAGGCAAATGTTAGCAATTTGGTGTTGTTACTGCACAGAAGACCTTCCAGATGAGGTTAGTTCACGTGCAGAGAATGCAGATAAAGCTGCCTCCAAGGGGGTTACCTCTGTGGGTGTATTTGTACTTCTGTTTGGTGTTTGGCTGATGATATTGGGTGTTTCTGGCATCTCCTTCCAAATGAGTGCATGTGTATGTCTCTCCCAGACATCAAGGAGCAATTAGGAAAGCACAGGAAATTACCATGCTCCCTGCCCCGCCATGCACCTCTCTCATGGGCTCCAGTGGCCGGAACACAAACAGCCACGGTGGTTTGGGGCTGGAGAGGGACAACAGTAGAGGAACTGAGCAGGAGCTGTGTCCAAGCGTGATGCTGGAGCATCTTCAGCCTATGATGGGAGCAGTGATTTTGGAAGACTTGATCTGAGCATAGCTGATCCGCATGACTGAGCAAGACCTTCCCACAGCCCTCTGTCACCCCACGGCTGGATTGAGTCCTCGCTCCCCATGTCTTGGGTGCAGGCAGCTGGAAACTTCTCTGGACTGAACCCAGCCCTGCCTCTGTGGTGTGTGTGTGTGGTGCCCTGAGGCCGATGGGGAGTGCTGGGACCAGTGCGGTGGTGCTGCGGTGCTCTCTCCTTGCTTGCCACACAGAGCTCAAGGTGACTGTGTGTGTCAGCTTGTGCAGGTGGAAGGAGGAAAGTTGGGTAGAGGCAGACCCAATCTAAGAGGATGGATGCAATGGGAGTTATTTCTGATGCTTCCTTGATGTGAGCTCTGCTAGCCTATAAAGAGCTGTAAATGCAAATGTAGAAGAAAATGCTGTCATCGTCCTCCCCTCCTTGGAAAGGAGCCCTGTGACTGGGCAGCTCTCTCTTTTAGACACATGTGAAACACATTCACCCAGACACTCAGATGAGTATTTCCAAATTTTTGAGTCTGAGATTTTCAGTGTTGTTCACACTTCAGCACGTGAATGTTGTCCCTTCTGATGTCCTGAGACCATAGTTAAAGTTCAAGTATGTGCTTAAGTGTTTTGCTGGAGTAGAGCTGACATCTCCATTGCAGAGAGCACCCGTGTGTTGGGAAACTCAGTGGCTGCATACAGACTAATTGTTCTGAGATGGATCCTGGAAGGTGCTGAGCACCCTGGCTGGGAGCCAGCAAGGCTTTTAAACACATGCTTTGCCCCCCCCCGCCATGTTGTTACCAGTTTTGTTCTTTGATTTCTTTTCCCTTGGCAACTAGAGAAGGATATCTGAGTAGCCAGAGCAGTGTAATTCATCTGCCATGGATACTCTAATCTGTACTGCAGGGATGTCTCGTGGGACCTGGGATGGCTGATGGGAACAGGTATTGCTATTGATGCCCAAGTCAATTGGCTTCAGATTTTTCTCTTCTGCGTTCTCCTGCTGGGCATGGGGCAGGCCAGGCTGCATGAGCAATGCTCAAACTACATTTGTAAACCACGTTCCATTTTTCCACGTCTTTGCTTGCTATTAGACTGCATAGATCATATTTCCTTCCTCCCTTTCCTCTTAGATTGTATTTACCTTTCCCCTGCCTTGAAAATTTTGGCAGCAAACTGCCAAATTCTGGTTTTATTTGGAAGTGGCATTGTCTGCAGTGGAGCCCAGGGCAGAGAAGAGTTTAAAAAGTCCTCTGGAGGTTGATGGCTTCTAACTGTCCTTGTGTTTTCAAGGGGTTGTTCTTTGGCTTTGCCTGCTGTCTGCAGGAGAAAGGTACTACAGCCCTAGTCAGAGACTGGGAAGCAGGCTTTGATTCTGCAAAGAGATGGCCCTGTGTGTGCTGCCATTGATATCGGCTGTATCTCTTCTGTCCCTGTGTCTTCAGCTGGGGCAGCTCCTCCCGTAGCTCAGCATGCTCCCCTGGGGCGTGCAAAGCAAAACTAAATCCTGTGTTGCTGTCAAACTGCACCCCCCTCAGCAGGGAACATCTCCTTGCCAGCAGATTTACTCTCCATCCTCCTCTTGCACCTGCTGACTTGATGGCCAGTAATGTGCCTTTTTCTGCTCTTCTTGTTGTGGCTCTGAAGAAGTGACAGAGCTGTTGGATGGGATTGCATCATTTCTCATGCTTCAGAAAAGGGTCTGGCAGGTTGAGTGAGACACGCAGTACTTGTCCTGAGCCATGGAAAACGGGGGAACTGCTTTGGTGTCCCAGGGCAGCGTGGCACCCCAACTGTGGCTGCTGATCAGCTCCAGGCTTGCTGAGCACAGCCAGAATCACCCTCAGGGTAGCATTTTCACACTTGTTTTTCCAAGTAAAGATGCACCTGGAAACTCTTGTTGGTACTTTAGTGCTGCAAAGCCTTTGTCATGCTCTGACAAATACTGAGATTATCATCATGTTAGGTTAACGGTTGGACTCGATCTTAAAGGTCCTTTCCAACCCGAATGATTCTATGATCAGCCTATATTTCTGGAATAGCATTGCAGGGACTCAAAAGAACAGCTTTCTCCCCAGCAGCCTTTGCCTAGTGACTCTCTGGATAATCTCCAGTCGTTGACCTTGGGGCTTTGAAAGTGCATTTTGGCTTAAAGAGCTAAAGCTTTAAGGCTTCAAAGGAATTGAGAAGCCTCCTACCCTTTAAATTTCCAAGCAGCCTGGGTTATGTGTGCACGGACAAGGGTAATTGTAGGGGCGGTTTACCTGGTTCTGCCTCCTGTGGCATCTCTGTCACTTGTCTCCTGAAGCCCGTTCGTCTGTACAGAAAGTTTCTCTGCTGCTGCCTTTGATTTTGTGCAGGTTAACTGAGGCCATGTTTTCAAGTCCTGGGGTTTCTAAAGATGTGAGGATTATCAGAAGATAGGAGTTATCCATGTGGAAATACGGCAAATACTTTGAGCTCTGAATCTGAAGTCCATTTGTCCTTTCTTATAGCATTCACTGCTTTTTGTCTTGCCCTGTGTGGTGGTTCTGTGCTTTGCCTTTCACTTTGGGGTATGCAGATTTGCAGAGTTGAAGACGACCTTCATCCCATGGATGCTTGATGTGTGCTGGGGTCATTTCCCTGGGTAAAACTCTTTGCAGAGATCACCTTGAATAGAAATTTCCACCCATATTTGAACCGCCGTGAAGAAGAAAGCCTACTGTGTTCTGTGCTGTGCGTTTTTATTGTAGATTGGCAATCCTGGAACAGCTGGAAATTAATGTTTTTAAAATGCTGGAAAGACTTTTCACTGCAGCTGGCTTACAGAACTAAGCAACTCGATACATCCCCTGAAATACCTCCAGATATCCCAAAGGCAGCTGAAAGCTTTTTCCTTATCTGGGAGGAAGATGAACCTCTAAGACTGACGTGTATATGCTTGAACTTGTGCTGCCTGGTGGCTTGTTTGGTTCGTTGTGGATGCTTTTTAAACATCACTAACTTCAATGCTGGTCTGTGCTGTGAGATCTGAGGCTAGCAAAGGTATCTGATGCTGAGTTACTCTGCTGTGTTGATCTATACGTGCACTTTCCCGGATCCCACTGTGCTGCTCCTAAACTACACCAGTGGTGTTCTGCAGTGATTTGCTTTTCTGTCATTGAATTCTGATATATTGTGCAGCAATAGGAAATCTGAGCATCTGTGAGCACCTCAAAAGCAGAGTTAACCACGGCAGTTGGTATGGAAGGTGCTGATGGGCACAGGGGAGGTGGCAGGCAGGACTGAGAAATATGCTGGTGAAATAAATAAATTAGGGAGGAAGAAAGAAATGGCCTGGAAGCGTGCAGGCTGTCTGCTGGGTGCCGATGTGCAGCTGTGGGCTGAGACACCGCTGCTGAAGAGCAGCCTGTCTGCACAATTTCAGGTTGCTTCTTCCCTCCTCCTTAACTTATTTATTTATTAGGGTGTATTGCAGGCTCTGCTGAGAAAGCAGGATGCTGCTCAGGCTCATGGGGCCTTGCTGCAGAATATATCCCTGAAACTTGGGAATAAGGGTAGAAAAACAGTTGCAGGTCCTGGGTTGAGCTGGCAGAATTAATGGTTGGGAACTCCCTCAGTTCCCTTGTAACCTGCATGGGTTTGATGCAGAGTGCTGAAAGCAATGCTGCTTAACCTGTTTTTTACAAGACTTCTGTAAACTTGTCTTGGCAGGAGGAGGGAGGTGTGTTTTCCTCTCTTCTCCTCCTCTCTGCAGCTTTTGAATTCAGTTGGGCAGAGGAGGAGCCCTTGGAGATGTGAGGCTCCTGCATGTGTGGTGGATGTTTGCAGCAGGTAGGGAATGGGGCCGGAGGAAGGCTTGGAGGAGGTCTTCTCCACATGTGTAAGTGCCTGATGGGGAGGAGACAGTAAAGAAGACGGAGCCATGTTAATTGCAGTGGTACCCAGGGAACAGACAAGAGGCAATGGGCACAAACTGAAATGCAGGAAACTCCACTCAAAAGGGAAAAAAACACAACCCTTTTTTTTTTTTAACTGCATGGCAGGCAGCTGAATGGAGGCTGTCAACCTTGCAGGCAGGCTGTTCCCTGTGGTCAGTAGAAGTATGTACAATGTGTGGTCCTTGTGGCTTCTGGTCTCTGGTTTAATGTGTGCAAGCACCTTCTGCAGGCTCCTCATCACACTGGTGCAGGAGGGAGCACATAGTCCCACCAGGGAGCAATTCCCAAAGATTAGCTGTTGCTTACGCTCATCTTCTGTTCTTCAGGGTCACAGACTGGTGTGTGAGCGCTGGTTTGCCTGGCTAGCAGGCTCCCCCGCTTTTCTGGAGCCTTTGCTGCAGGCTGGGTTCACCTGGTTCTATTTCTCTCATAGTCACTTTTCTTTCTCTCCATGCCACAAGAGATACTTTCTCTAGGCTACTTGCTAGCGCCCTGGGCCTGTTTTGATCAGATGTGTCCCGCTTTGGAGCATGGTCACCCGAAAGCACTGCAGCAATTGCAGTGGTCTAGAGACAGGTTTGATTTGAGTGCTCAATTCTGCTCCCATAAGATCAGAGGGAATTTGGCCATTGTGGAGGGTTAGACCTCACCCTTGCAGACTAATATGCCATTCAGTTCCTCTTGATTTCTTCATTTTTGGTTTGTTCATCACTGTATCATCTTCTGTGGCAATTTTGAGGTGGTATTACAGATTGCAGCAGAAGATGGCTCATCTGAGACAAACCCTTTTCCCTTAGAGCAATTGAAAACCTTTTTTTTTCCCTTTAACCTGCCATTTACCTCGCCACAGTACAGACATTTGAAAAGTCATTGCAATGAAGACCCTAAATATTAAAGACTTCCTAATTCTGAGGTAGTAATTTTGCTCATGAACCAATGGAATCTGGCTGCTGCCTTGCTTGTTAATATTTTAAAATAATGTAAGCCTTCCAAACTTGATGTAATCTGACATTCTCTGTTTTTTGAAGCACCCCCTTGCCAGCTGTTTAAATGCCACCTCTAGCAAGCTGTGCTCCCTGCTGCTGCTACCCCCTCTCCTGGAAATCATGCTGCCTCTCAGCTCAACAAGTGACAGCAACCATGACACTTCTGCCTCCTCTTTCTCCTCCTCCTCCTCCTCCTCCCTGCTCAGCTTCAGCCCCAGGAGTCTTCTCCCTCTGCTGCACAAATGCTGCACTGACCCTACAAGGAGCCTCTGTTGTGCGAGTTGATGTTGCCTGTGCCCACTTGTGCAACCTCAAGCCATAACAACACATACTCTTATAGTTGGTGATCAGATGACTACTTTTTCACTGTATTATGGGGTTCAGCTTTCTCTGTGCAAATTGCACTTGAGGTATTTCCTGCAGCCTTGATGGGTTTTGGAAGAGGAGGTTGAGGTGTGCAGGCTTCAAGGTCCAGGTCAGCATCAGCCCAGTGCCTGATGGGAGCACACACAGGAGCAGATTTGGAAAAGGGAGTCTCCTGAGTTTTTGCTCTCCTCTGACATCAAGCTGTTTGAGTGATTCAGATGTTGTCCAGGCTGTGTGTGTGTATTAACAGCCCGATTCCTTCATATTGCTGTCCCTAGGGTCACTTTGGAGGTAGGGCAAACGGTCCGGTATGGCTGGGCACATACTGGGACATCCTCTGCGTGGTCACGCAGCATAACCAATCTTGATGCTCTCTGCCCATGCTAGCCTCCTCTGTCCTCCCGTCCTTCATTGCTGTGGTGTCAGGGGCTGACGTCAGGCTGGCACAGTGGCCAGGGTCCTTCCCCACAAGGCTTTTGTGTCCCTTGTCACAAGGGCAAGTGGGATTTGTTATAATCTGAGCTCAGGTCATCTGCAGGGACAGTGTGGATGTATGGGCTTGGGTGCTGGGATGCACTGGGTTTGTGGTCACTACTGGGATGTTGCAGAGACAGTGAGTGGAAGCGCTTACCATCATTGCAAGCAAAACCTGTGGGATATGTAGGCTGAGCACCTCTCATGCTTTCCTGGCTGTAATCTGTGAAATAAAACCACGTCTAATGTTCATAGACTGATAAACAGCTTTAAAAGACTAAACCAGAAGCGAATATCACCCAGCATCAGGGTCTGATGCCCACAAGTCTTGCTGAACCTCTTTCTGCTGTAAAACACGGCAAATAAACCTGCCATGTGAAAATAGTTTTTAGCCAGGGCTTGACTACAAAGGAGCACAGCTCCTCTTTGATTCACCGGTGATGTCCCTACCGAAGCCATGGTTAAAATGTGCCAACGTAGCTGCACCCAGTCAAATAATGTTCTGGCAGGTCTCCTGTTTCACTGACATTACCTGGAGTGTTTAATGCTAATATTGCTCTTGCTTAGATAGATTTGGCACTTCTCAATGTTTTCTTGTTACAGGAATTTCCTTAAGTAGAAACTTTTTCTTCAGAGTAATTTTTGGTTGATTATTGCTTATATATGCAATTAGTGTAATTGCATCTGATTATGCAGATTTATTTAATCATATAATTAGAACATGGAGGGATGAAATATAATGCAGTTGGGAAATCTTTTGTAAAACTTCCTGAGCTCAGTACTCTCTGCACAAGGTGGTTGTTACTTCTCATGCTGTAGGCTGGAGATTTTAGTTCAGCATCCTGGCTAGTTTCAAAACATATTTAAAACATGCTGTTAATTGCTCTTAACATTGGTACATGGCCTTCATGGTGTGAAGGCGTGTAACTTTAATTTTTTACATAATAATATCAGGAGCTCACTTCTGAGCTCAGCCCTGCTGTCTCACATCTGTATCCACACCTTAAACCCGGGGACATGAAAGTATCAGTCCTGCATTGGACCCAAACCCTGGATCCTGTCTTCAGCCGAGGTGTCTAATTGGGAAGAGAGGGAGAGCAGGACAAAGATGGAGTGATGGGTCCTCAGGGTGTTCATTGCCTGTATCTCAGGGGCTGAACTGGCCCCAAAACCCCTTTTGAAACCCCTCTGCCTTGGTGAGGCACATATGGACTAAGGAGGAGGAGGGAGAAATGGTGCATTTTTCCAGACCATGGTCTGGAGATGTTTGTTGTCATTCAAGAAATCTGGCAGGAGCAGGGGCCTGAACCTACCTTTCCAATTTCTCATACAGTGCTTGAATTGCAAAAATACTGTTCTTTGTCATACAGCGGTTACTTACAGAGCTGTGCTAGGAGCTTCACGGAAGTAATCAAAGCACCTTGCTTTTATGATCTAATTTTCAGCTGTGGCACAACAGCCAGGCTCACCGCCAAGAGCTGTGGAGAGCAGAGGGAAAAGGACTAGGATGATCGTAGCAGGATTGAGTGATTTCTCAGCAAGACGTGATCGTCTGTGCTCTGAAACAAGAGCCTCGTAAGCCACAGGATAAAGCAAATGTACAGTGCGTATGCAAAAAACACAAACAGTATATTCTTATTTATTATTTGGGTTGTGTTAATGTCTCCTCCTAACTGGGAATCTGTACCAAAAGCGATTACCCTCTTCACAGCAAGAATGCAGTCCAAATGGCCCGTCTGGTGTATATCTGTCTTGATTATCTCTGCAAGGGCTGCAGGGATTTGCTTTCTTTTTGGTTTCACAGAGCTGCAGCTTCTCATCATTCTTTGCTGCTCGGTTTGGGCTGCCTTTTGGCCAGTGGATGTCTGAAAGTGGTTTTAGATGCAAAGAAGCTCATGTGCTTCTCCGAGGCCCGATTCCTTGCAGCAGCAGTGTGAGTGGAGACGGGCAGGAGGCCACCTCGCCTTCAGGTGCCCTGCTTGGTGTGCTGGGGGTGAGCAGAGCTGAAATGAAGGCAAAGTTACTGCAGACCAAATGAACCCTCTGGCTGCTCCCCACCACAGCAGTGAGACCCATAAGTGGTCTGAAGAGCTGTGTGTTGCAAACCACTTTGTGCTTGTGGAGCTCGTGGCAGCTGAGGTGTTGCTCTGTTGCATGGCTGTGGGAAGTAAGTCCCCTTTAAGCTCTTCCAGGCTGAAGGTGTTGGAGTGAGCTGGCTGGACTTTGGGCAAGTGCCTCCCCTGCATATAAAATTTGATGAGGTCAGGGTGGGGGTATGGAAATACCTCCCTCATTTCAGGGTAGTGGGGTAATGCTGAGTCCTGCAGATCTGGCTGCAGAAAAGGGAGCATGGGAGAGACTCCAGGATGGAAATAGTCATAGGCTGTATTGCTTGGTGTCAGCAGACAACTTGGGCTCTGGAAAGGACTTGCTGACCTATTTCAAAAATGTCATTCGAGGAGCTGTTCAGGACTTGGCAGCCCAGCCCAGGACTTGCTGCTTCTCTCCTTAAAGGGAGTTTCTGGTGCCGGCTGACAGCAGTCAGAGCAGATTCTTCATCCTGACTGCGCTGTTGTGGGGAAACATCTGAAGGAAACACAACACAAGCACTGGGCGGTACAAGGTGGGGCTGGCTACGCAGCCTAGCTCTGCCCCAAGGCAGGACTGAGTTCCTGGTGGGGGCCTGATCTGAGCTGAAGGATGCTGGTGATGGAGATGACATCCCTTCTGCAGGCAGCCTGTCCTGGTACATGGCTAGCTGCGCCATTTAGAAAACTTGGCCTGATTCCTGACCTTGCGAGTGTACATTAAAGCATCAGACTCAAGCCTTCTGTGATCTTTGTGACCTCTCTTTGCAAGAGTGCCTGTGGATCTTGTGTGGTCAAGAGGCACCTAATGGATGTGGCCTTCAAAGAGGGTTTCAGTGTGACATCTCTGCCGGTCCCCATGCTGGCATGGAGGATGCCATCCATGGGCATTTGAAGAAGTCTCCAACTCTAAGCAGCAGCAAAATTGCTGCCTGAATGCTTTCCATGCAAATGCTCATTATAGTTATTATTCACTGTGACTTATTTTACTGCAAAGGCCCTTGGTGCCTCGGCACAGGGCAGATGTGTTCTCAGAGACGGGAAGGGGAGGTGGAATGAGGTGGGCTGAGGGCAGCGTCATTCCTCTTAACCTGGGAACTGCGACAGATGAAGCCATAAAGTCGCTTTTCTGGGTAGCCTATAGCAAAATCAGGACCTGAAGCTGGATTTGCTGAGGCCCAGGACCTTTTAACCTCCCCATTCTTTCTCATAGGAACATTTCTAGTTAGCCAAATTAATGGACCAAGCAGTAAACTAGATTTGCAATTTTTTATTTTTCAAACAATGCTTTGAAATACTTTATTGAACAGCAAAATTAATTGCATTTGCTCATCTACTGCTTCCACGTACAATACAGAGATATTTTCTCCAGAATCACATTCCTTTCAAAAGGGTTTTTTGTACCATGCTCTGCTCAGCGCCTGTCTGGGAAACATGTGCAGCCATTTGATAAATACGTTGCGAAAAACACCGTTGAAGTGGCAGTCTGCCTGCAGCAGAGGAATAGCTTCAGGGAAAAATGGTAAATAAGATATGTGTAAGTAAATGAATTTTGCTCATATAAGCTTGTTTGCAGCTCTAGTTCATGTCTGCAGCATAATCCTCTGATCTACAGCAGGCATTTGGTGTTGTGGGGGATCAGACTGGTGACCATGTGAAGAGCATCGGGCCCAAAGCTGCACAGGAGGCGCAGAAGGTAGCGATGGTGTCTCTGTTTCACTGGGATTTCCCATCACAGCAAGATCCGGTTGCATTTCAGCCTGACAAATGGCAAATCCACCATTGATTTTTGCCTCGCAGAAATAAATAATTGCCTTTTGTACTGAGTTTTATGCACAGTAAGACTGGTCTGTGCGTAACTGATTTGCTTATTCAGAAACCATGGCTTTCCAATACACTTTTGGAGGAATTATCAGTGAAAAGGAATCCTTCAAAACAGCAGAACCTGAAACAAAGCCCAGCTCTGCAGATGAACAATTGTTTTCTTTTAAGTCTTGCTGGGTTGTTTTAGCATACTTTTAGCAGCACTGTATTATTTGTTGTGATGCTGTATATTTGTTTAGATCGGATGAGCTGATTTATGGGGTTTATCTGAAGTTTAGCTATGTAAGTTGTCAATTAGCTGAAGATTTATTTTGCAGCACTGTGCTTTGGGAGGAAGGCAGGTGGCCTGAGCTGCGGGTTAGAGCTATGCAACCGTGCTGCTGCTTTTGAGGGGGTGACCCCCCGGGGTGCCTGTTCTGGCAGTGAAGAGCTGCACAGGCGGCTAACACAAGCATCGCTGTTTGCTGAGACCTGGCCACCGTTCCCAGTACTTCTGGCTTTTTTTTCCTGTTGGCCAAACAGCAAGGATGTGGGTGATTCGTGGGCTTTCAGTCAGCTGCGCAGCAACACAGGCAGATGCTTCCCTCCCCTCACTCCTGCATGTGGGCAAAACCTCGTGGCTGGAGGAGGGAAGAAGGTTGGGGAGCTGCAGACTTCAGTTGCAGGTTGATTTTCTTTGTGCTCCCTAGGAGTGAGGTGAGCTGTGACTGTCCAGAAGCTAAAGCTGCTGCAAGGAAGGGCCTTGGGTTGGTTTCTCTGTAGGCAGAAAAGCAAAGCCAGGCTTTTAACGCAGGGTGGAATTGGAGGTTTCCTCTATCCCCTTGTGCAAGCTGGATTAAATGGTGAAAGCATTTTTACTCACTCCCTCCCTTCATTTAAAGTCATTTCCCTGATGGAAGTAAACATGCAGACAGGAGTGCTGGACTGCCAGGAGAGCTGCAGCCCAGCCCCAGTGGTGCAGAGGGCGGCTGTTGAGGCGGCAATGTGGACTGGTGCTTTCCTGGCTGTGCAAAGCAGCCCTGGGAAGCTGCTGCCCCGCAGCCAGGGCTGGAGGCTGCCCTATGCTTGCCAGGGGCTGAGGCACAGACCTTGACCCAAAGCCAAGTGTGCAGGCATCCCACAAGGAGTCCTTACGAGTGTCCTGTCAGGAAATGTACTGCTCTGTCTGCTCTGGAGTGCAAGGAAAGCCTCTTCAGGGATAGCAGGGTGGCCACAGGCTTGTGGTTGCCCTGACCCGATGCTCCTAGGTCAGCCCAGAAGCTTTCCAAGTACAAACCTTGCTCAAGCATTTTGCAGACAGCAAGTCCTCTACGGGCTTCTTGCAAATCTGTTTCGAAGGCCAGGATCGTTGGCTGAGCCAGCACAGTGCTGCAGCTGCCTTTCTAGCTTGAAGCCTGGTTTGGGGGTTTGGGAGAGGGAGGTCCAGCAAAGGGGAAGGCTCGTGCTGCTTTGCCTGTGGGTTTGTGGGACCATGTGCAGTATGTGCTGGAGGAACCCTGCATCCTGGCTCTGAAAGGGATTTCTGCTTTGGGATTGAAGGGTTTAAATATAGTTTTAATAGAAGCTTTTAAAGCTGATCTCACCATTTCATTACTGTTTTGAGTGAGTGACACTTCTGTCAATTTGTTTCAAACAAGCCTGCAGAAAAGACAGGAGAGGGGGGGAAGATTATACCCAGGTGGAGAAGAAGGGGAAGGAGGTGAACAGTGGGCTGCGGGGGGAACATGTTGGATTTGGATGTTTCCTTTCTGTGATGTTGAGCGCCCAGCATGTGTCCCCCGTGACTGGCATGCAACCTAGGGTGAAGCCTCCCATGCAGATCTTTCTCGTTTCCTTACTGATATAAAAAGATTGCTTGAACTTGGCTGCCACGCTTGTGCGAGGGACTTGGGAGGTCAACTCCTTTTGCAGCAGAGTTCAGCTGTAGTGTGTTTAACTGAGCATCGCTGGGCAGCTTCGAACCAGGCTCAACCTTTGCTCCATGACCCTCGATGGGGGTGTCATGTGTGTTCCCAGGCTGATGATGGATGTGGCTCTTTGAACTTGCTCACCCCTACCCTTCATGTAAATTAAATGTAGCTAGTGTGAAAACAGGGCAATGCAAGTGTCACATGGCTTGCAGGGATTTTTATGCACAACCTGCTTTGCATGTAGAGAACCAAAGGTTGCAATATTTCAGAGTTAAGCCTACACTGAAATTCACTGGATGCAGTCCAGGGTGCTGTGACTAAAGCTAAGTTCTCCCCCATTGTCCCCAGAAACTGGGCAGAGGAATGAGATGATGCATCCTGCAGCACTGCATCTTCAGAGGTGATTAAGGGATGACAGCCATGTGCTGCAGAGGATCATTTCCTGCTCTGGACTGTGCTGGGAAGACTGAAATCTGTTTTAAATTGAGACTGCAATTAGCATCCAGGAAACAGCGATTTCATTCAGCAGTTCTAGCTTTGTATTGCATTTTTGTGTTCTGTAGGTCTTTTCCAAAGGAAAAGCTGATTCCCACATGCTGGTAATCATTAAGCATTGTTGATTTGCAACTCAATATAGCTTTTATACATGGTGGACAGCAAGGCTAATGTGTGTTTGCACACAGGCTGCAACTGTGGGGGGCCGGGGTGACCCTGGAACCAGACTTGCCTTTAAATTCTGCCGTTGCTGTTGACTAAGTTGAAAATAACTGAGAGTGTGGAAGTCACCAGCCATGGCTTGGCTTCCAGGCCTTTCTGTGACACTCTCTAAGGCACTACAGGGCAACAGTGTGGAGCCCTAAATGGCTGTGGATTTGTTGTTGTGCATGTTGGGTTTGGATACATACCAGAAGCTCTTGTATCCTGTAAATAAGAATTCAAGAGGCTGAAAGTTTGGCCCTTTACCCTCTGCTTGTTAAGAAGTTGTACTTCTCCCTTTATTGTGAGCTGTGGTTGACTGCTGGTCTAGCTACAGAAGTAGTTCTCTTTAGCTATGTCACTTGTTGCACATCAGATAAAAGCTCATCTTTATCACTTTCATATCTAGCACGATGCTTGGGTTTGCCTTTCCTTCTGAGGCTTTGCAACTTGTTTATAGCCTGCCAGTGTTTTGACTTTGCATTCTTTCATGTTGGAAGAAGCCAGAGATGGGTGTCTTCGTTATGTGTGTGTTGAGTGAACATTATTATTCACTTTACCTGTTTGTGTTTCCTTTTAGGTATTGCATGGAGAGATTCCTTCATGCCCCATGCTGTCTGTGAGCGCTACATTGCAGCCTTCTGAGACAGTATAAGCTGGATGCAGTGATGGGGGACTCTCCAACAAATGCCGTGGATGGAGGCATAGACACATGCTGCAAAGACACGCAGACTGAACTGGCAGAGCGGGTAGCAGCCATAGATGTGACTATTGGCCCAGACAGAAGTGACCAAAATGGTGAAGACAACACTGAAGAAAATGACACAGTCTTTTCTGATAATATAAAAGACATCCAAAGAAATGGAGTCAACAGTGATGTGGGAATGAATGAATTTCTGCCTTCCCAACAGTCAGAAGATGCTCACTGGAGGCATGTTCCCAAGAGACCTCTCACTAGACCTGTCCTATCAAGTAGGAAGTTGTCTCTTCAGGAAAGATCATCTGGAGGTTATTTGGCTTCTAGCAACACTCCAGGTTATGGTCCTTATGCCACAGGGCCATCACCACGTATAATGAGGAGACCAACGATAGAGTCCAATAGGGTCTCCATATCAGATTCTGAGGTAGGCATGTTCTTCCCAGTAAGTGTGGTGTTGAGGTAAGGTAAGTCTTTTTTAACTGGTAAGGGGAGTCTTCAGTCTTTTGGAGTAGCAGATCTGAAAGCACTGCTTTTTCTAAGGGGGAGAAAAATCCCTGAAACCAGGGATTGTATTACCTTGGAATAGCTGAACCCCTTTGCATCCATCCCCCAGACTTCTGGGTGTAGTTGTGGTCCTGACACTGGCTCCTTCAGCCCTCACCTGCCTGGGATAGTGCTGTTGAGGGGCCGGGACCCCTGTTGTGTACAGTACTGTGCAGAAAGCCTGTTGGGTTGTTCAGAGAAAGGGCCGTGGCCAAATGGCTTTGCTCTCGTGTCCCTGCTGTATGTGTCCTTCGGGAGTTTATCAGTCACAGCAGCTTTGCTGCTGGTGTTTTATGGATTTAAGCTTCTGGAGATTATGTATCTCCTATTGTATTTTGCTATTATTGAAGGCATGATTTAATTTTATAAAGAGCTTAAATGCATTGGTGTTTCCTACTTCTGTCAGGATTTTCCTTTGTCTTTAAAGCGTTTTTAACAGCAGTGGTAATGGAGGGCCATGACCCCCCCTCTCCTTCAGAGCAGCGTCTCTGTGTCGCTGCGATCATTCCTGCTTGTCCGTCTTGCAGCTGCTCTCCCAGTACTGGACCTGGGCTCAGACCTGTCCCAGAGGTGTAACATGCTGTTAATGGTTGAGTGTATGGATGGAGGCCGCTGCTGGTTGCAATTCCCTGTGTTGTGTCAGGTGGGGAAACGTGTTCCCTTCTGCTGTCTGGGGGAAGGACAAGGAGGAAGGCATCTGCAGCTTTTCTTTCCCACTGGCATGCGTGCTGTGATGCGCTGTCCCAGTGAGCAGAGAGAGGGGCCACTCGGCCCATGCTGCCTGGTGTCACACTGAAGACATCAAGCCTGCGGCAGTGCCTATGAGAACAGGGCATGCAGATCAAACTGAGACTTCAGCAGGGTTTTCTTTGAAAGCCAGGCATGGTGGAGGTTGTGCAAATGGGTGGTTCTTGAAGCCAAAATGTCCTGTAAAATGCTACTGGCTGGGGAAGGATTTTAAGTGGGGAATGGGCTGTCTGGAGTGCTGGAGAGGGAATGTCATCTGTGCGAGGCTGGCAGCTGGTTTGGGAAAAAACACAGACTCACACCTGAATTATCCCCCACATTATTCCTGTGATTTTTATCTGCTATTTATAGAGGAAAACCCCCCAAGTTTTCCTTACCTCACTGTTTCTCTCCAGATGCTTACCCAGTGAATTCACCTCTGCTGCTGTGCCTGGGCACTGAAATGGGACAGAGACAGCTGGGTGCTCAGGACCAGTGCCCATCTGACTCTTCCTCACTCAGTCGACGGGAACATGTTGCTGAACGTGGCTCTGCCAGTGCCATTGTGCCAGTGTGTTACTCTTGGGCACTGTGGTGCTTCCGGCTACGATACCTAAATCTCACCATGGTTCCACTCTGTGTCATAAGGGACCAAAATCACCGGAGTTTAGACTTTTGCTGGTGTGGGTCTGAGTGACCTGGAGCTTAACATCTATGTGGCTTAGTGTTTCCCTCCTGAAAAGTGGGTGTTTTCCCCTTGTGCATCTGAGATGACGGGTGCTGTGTATGAGCAAATCAGCTGTTGTCCTGTGGGACCTTTTGCAGGTCGCGTTAGCTGTGAGATGGGTCATGGTGTCCCCAGCCAATAAGTGGATATCTGCAGAAGATGCACTGCAGAGATTGCAGCTTCGTTGATGGCAGCCGTATGCTTTAATAAGGGAGACGGGGAGGGAGAGGAGCCAGTTCTTGGAAGCGGACGTGACTTGTGTGCCAGCTCTCCCATCCTGCAGTACTTTAAGTGTGCCAAGAGTGAGGCTTGTCTGAAATCTGTTTCAAAGTAACTGCAGTCGAGTGTGACTAGCACATTCCCATCTGCAAGCAAATTCAAAATACTCCGTCCGCTTCCACAGCATCTGCATCCTGGGGAGCAATAGTTACTGTCTTGGGGTAGGAAGTGCTTAGTTTGAAATGCAGATACAGAGCCCTTCATTTCCCTGCTCCTGCAGCAATTCTTTATGCAGTACAGTGTTTTTAATGGTCACTTTAGTATAACTATTTAGAGTCCAGCTCCAGTGCAGCCCAGATGCTTAACAAAGCCGTGCTCATTGGAAACCATCATTCATATTAATGGGGAATCGCTGCGGTAGGAGGGGGAAGGGAGCCCAGGCGAGATCTGTGCACGTTCAGAGGTGGGTGCTCACCCTCGCAGTTGTGCTCTCGGGAGCTGTGCTTCGTCTTCCCAGCTTACAGGGACAGTGTCTGTGTCCTGTGAGGAATAGCAAAAGGATGAGGAAGATGCATGCTTGTTTATAGGATAACATTTGAGGCTGGCCACTGAATGATGAAGAATAAATGTTAGGTGTGTGACAGCAAGGCAAGCGTGCAGCCTCCGCACAGCCCAACCCCAGCATCCTGCGTACAATCAACCAGTTGCTGCTAAGCGGTTGTTGCAGGGTCATTGTGTTCATGGCTGTGAGAGGCACTGACAGTCCAAATCTGAGCTATACAGCTAACCGAGATACAGCAGGGAACTCAGAAAGGAAATGGAGAGCAGATCTTATATTGTTAAGTGCATTTGCTCAGTATGTTTGCTGTAAGCAATTAGCAGAGCCTTGCATGTGGGCAGGGAAGACTGAGCAGGGGCAGGGCTTCTAAGAGTTATGGGGGACTCTGTGTTGAGGGTTTTGGCCCCATGGCAGATAAAATAACCCTATGATGAGAAATACAATCATGATGTACTTAGCAGCAGCTGCTGTTGTGTTTTCTGTTGATCATTTTGATATTCAGACCCTCAGTGAGCAGGGAGGCTGCTAGGTCACTCTGACAAGATCCAGCTCACTGATCACAGCATTGCCCCTGGCGTCCCTGTAAATGACTCTTTGACACATCATTTTCTAGGCAAGCTGCACATTTGTACTTGAGTCCATGTGTCTCACCTGCTTAAAGCCATTTTGGAGTTGCTCCTTTCTCCTTGCATTGAGTAGCTGGCATCATCAGTCAGTGCCTTTCAGGTGGCAGGACATCCATTGCTCTGGCTGCCAGAGTGAGTTAGTCTGTGCAAAAATGAAGATAAAGTTCATGAGCATTCAGGCTTTATCAGTGGCACACGTGCAGGCACTGTCCATCCAGAGCAGAGATGGATGGTACAGCTGCATAGCAAAATTTCCTGTGTTATGCTGATAGCCATCTCGGATTGAATCTGCTTTCCCTCTCCAGTGATAGCAGGAGTAGTGGCTCACTTCCTTGCTGTCAGTGGTTCCTGTATCCTTGACTGATCTTGAGAAATAATGGAGGGATGTGCTATGGGGAGATGGAATATGGGGATACAAACAGAGGTGAATTTTCTGTTGTTGTTTGAATTGTGGAAGAACTACATGTTCAGTTAGAGTTTTTTGCTGAGGTTTTTTTAATGCTGGTTTAAATACTTCTTCACAGACTGGGAAGAAAACTTATATTCGGGGATCAGAGGGCCAAGAGTTGAAGCTGAGCCTGTGATGCTGCGGGAGGATTCAGCTGGTGCTGCAGGCGGGCAGCAAATTGGGCTGTCGCGTCCTCAGGACCGATACCGCAACCGTTCTGCCTTCTGAGTAGAGTTCTTGGGTTTGTTATTGAGGAAGATGGTGGTTCCTGGGCTGGCAGGGCTGCAGCAGAGCCAGGGCTTGCCTTGCATAGAGGCAGGTCCCAATCAACTGAGCAAAGCCACCAATTAGCTAATTGCTGTGGGAAAAAGAGTTGGCAGCTGCTGGTGTCCTGCAGCCCCTGCTGACAAGTCTGGATCTGCACTATTAACTCTGCAAGAGAAGTAACCCATCCTGCTCTCCTTACAGCATTACTGGGTACTTAATTAACCTGATCTGTCATATCTCTATCAAAATTAATCTGTAACTTTAAAAATTTCCTGCTTGTTCCCCTCCTTTCTTAGATTACTCATGGACTATGGCCTGGAAGGTCCTTTCAGTGCCGCCTTCTCTGGTAGGAGTGTCCGCTAGGCTGGTGGGATTTCTGCTGCCTTTGCTGCCCATCAGTGCTTTGCTCTAACAAGGGAGTGGCTTTGCCTTTAGCTGTGGCACAGAAGTGATTAAGCTGAAGCTATTAAGGGTATGTAACTCTGCAGAGCTGAGGCACAGGCCCCGGAGTTTAAGTTGCTGGCCCATGTTGCCTCTGATGTGACATTCCCGGTTCCTGCTCGGTGCTGGCGGCATGGCAAGAGGAGAGGGTTTTCCTGGGGCTGCTGAAAGCAGCTTCTGCTTTGCTGCGTGGATTGTATGTACCAGGGCAAGACTCTCTGTGAACATGTTTGTACAGGCTGATGGGTGTCTTGTCACAGAGTTTGACAGCTTGTCCCACCTAAAATGACAGGGCTTGTATCTGTGAAAGGGGAGAAGTGCTGCTTGTTGGAAAGTGGCATTTGAAAATGCAATGCTGTGTTGTCTTTTTTATTCTGCCATCCCAAACCAATCTTTTTAGGTAGCCAAGAAAAGTCTTACTTGGGGAATGACTAGAAGAAGAATAAAAGATGTCTTTTTCCAGGCTTTCTCCCCAGACTTGCCATCACAGTTAATTGCTTTGTACTTTCTCTTCCTCCAGTCTCTTCTGGCTGAATTGTCCTTTCTCTTTCACACGTTGCCTTTCTCTCCCTTGCAACCACCCACTCCCTGGCATCCCAGTTTCTCTAGCCTTGGCATCCGCGTGGTCTCCCCACCCTCTGGGATCAGCAGGAGGTCGTTCCAGCTCCCGGCTGTCTGTGTGGCCCCACACATCGTGGCGGTGGGCTGGGGCTATGTGTGCTTCAGCAGAATGGAGAGGATGAGTCAGGTCAGTGCATTCTCCCTCCTCAGTGCTGCTGCTGGCCTGAGCATGCAGGGAGGAGGATGAGCTGACAAAGGGAATTTTCCTACGCTTGATGTCCGTGGCTTATCCCAGAGGCACAGAAAATAAATCACTGCTTTGTCCTTTCTTGCCTTGGCTTTCCACATCTTTATCATATGCCTTCTGCTTGTTTGGCCAACTGGTTTGAAGCAACTGGTGTCAAAAGCAGTGAGAGGCAGTGCTTTGGTGCCGGGCTGATCCAGGTCTCATGCTCCTCCAGTCTCTGGGAGCTGCCCAGTTTTCTTCATAAGGTCATAATTTCCTTGCTGTGCACAAAGTTAAACCCAGGTGGGACTAGGGCAGTGGTGGGGATTGAGGTCTGATGCAGTGTGGGCTGGAGAGCTTCCCCTTCCAGCCCTATGAGTCCCCCAAACTAATTTCGTCTAGAGGTCTTACTGTGGTGCTCAAACTAGAGCTCTCTTGAAAAGATCAAAGATACTTGGAAAACATTTCTTCAAAGAAGAATTCCCCACAGGCATTGCTAATTTCTTTTCCTTGGATTAATTAACCTTTATTTAAAGTTACATTTCCAACTTGTCTAAGGGCAAGGTTTAAGAGAAGGAGAAAGCCCAAATCCACAGTTGCAGTGGGGCTGGAAAGGGGCCGCCTTTGTCCCACCGGTCCCAGCCCTCTTTTATTCTTCAAGCCAGTCTCCCAGTGACAATACCGGGCTCCTGTATCAACCTTTGGCATCTCGGGTGGGTGAGCCCAGACAGCAGTGTGGAGCCTCAGTGTTGCACTTTCTGCCCAGCTGTGGTCAGTGCTCCTGCCAGCAGCCAGTCATGGTGCTGGGCTTCCAGTTTTGCACTTGTTTTTGGATGTTGTTTAAAAAT
The DNA here is from genome assembly GCF_028858705.1 of Grus americana. Taxonomy (NCBI): domain Eukaryota; kingdom Metazoa; phylum Chordata; class Aves; order Gruiformes; family Gruidae; genus Grus; species Grus americana. Next base: position 8,220,872 of record NC_072870.1, on the reverse strand, counting down.
CTGTTTATTTTTCTTACCTCCATGAGCTCTGGGCTTCCTGTGTGTCTTCCTCTATCCCTGAAGAATTTTCTAATTTGTATTTATTGCTGCCTCTAATACCCCTTTTCTGGCTTTTATTTTCATTTTGTGTTTTGAGAACTGTTCTCACTTCCCCTTCCAGACAGGATCAGTTTAAACCGGTGTTGTCTTCCTTACTGGCTCTTAGTTCCCAATTTTCTTTCCCATGCTTCTCTTTAAAGTGTATCTCTGAATTGCTGAAACTTACTCTTTTCAGATTAGGGAATTTGGGTCCTTTTAGGGGGCAAAATTCTCCATTATATATGTATGTATGAGGCAGTCTGATTTGTTTTCAGAACTGTCTTACTTTGGAAACCAGCTCTGGCTCTTCCTTCCCATGCCCATGTGCCCCCCAGACAGCAGAGGTTCAGTTCTCAATTTTTCGGGGTTTCTGTCACACAGCAATGGCAGCAGTGGATTTATGGAATTGGGCTTGGAATCTGGACTTCACTGTGCTGTATGATTTTTTGATCAATTTTTGTTTTATGTGGCATTGATTCCCCACTCCCTCTCAAGTAATGCCCCATTTGTTAACATGTCCAAGGTATCGTGTTCTTTAAGATGGAACAATTATTGCACACTTGGACAGATAATCTGCTGACAGCTTTTCATTAAAGGATCTCATTAAGGTTCTTGCTCTGTTTGTATTTATCAGCAGTTGCAAATACATTTGCATGATGAAATCAAGAGGATTGTACAATGTTATCTTTAAGAAACACTTGGCCCAGAGATAAGTGTTTCTCTCCAATAAAGGAATAGTACAATTATCCCACTTCCTGCAGGAGAACCAAATAACATAATAACAACCCTGCCAGTCTGCAGCGACACGTGGCAGGAGTTGCTTGAGCTGTGAATTATGGCTTTCTGTAAGGAAAAAAAAAAGGTAGAAAGCACCTACAATCTGGTTTGATTTTTTGCTCTGTTCTGTGGTGCTTTGAGCTCTTGAGCTCCAGCTGAGAAGATAGTGCATCTCACCAGTAATTATTCAAATGGAGAGTGATGGAGGTGTGGACTAGATAGGGATGTGGTGATGACAAGTGTAGTCTTGGATGCTGTGCTGCAGACCCTGTCATCGCCTTTCCCTTGGACCCTCTGTGGGTGTTCTCATCCCAATATTTATCCATACCCTTCAAAAAAAAAAACATCCCCCGAAGGCAGGTGTTCTGGCATTGCTCACAAGCTCCATTTAGCAGCAGTGAAAGACCAAAGAGATGCTTCAGGTGATCAGTCTGGTGTGGGATAAGAGTGGTAATTTCTAGCCAGGTGTAAGAAGGATGGTGGGAAGGTGATGGTCAGAGTCAAAGGAATTGGACACAGTCCCTCCTCAGTTGGACTAAATGCTTTGTAAGGGGGTTTGCCCAGCTGGATGGACTATGTCCTGCAAAAAGGACTCTGCTCCTTCAGGAGGGAGAGAGAAAATGTCACTGTGGCTTCCTCAACAGGGCGTGGGCAAGAAGTTGGTGCTTTAGAGATGCCACTTTGGCTTGAAACAAGATACTGAGTACAGACCAGAGAGCCTATAGCTATGTGTAAAAGGCTTTATTTACTTGTGCAAGTAATCCCTACTTGGGAGAGGAGGCCTGGTAACAGGACCTGGTCATTGCAAGCTTGCTGTTTTGAAGAACAGGAGATACTGAGGTGGTTGGAGGCTTTCTCAGAGGGGTGGTCGCTTTTCATAGAATCATAGAATGGTTTGGGTTGGAAGGGACCTTAAAGATCACCTAGTTCCAACCCCCTGCCATAGGCAGGGACACCCTCCACTAGCCCAGGTTGCCCAAAGCCCCATCCAACCTGGCCTTGAACACTTCCAGGGATGGGGCATCCACAGCTACTTTGGGCAACATGTGCCAGTGTCTCACCACTCTCACAGGGAATTTCTTCCTAATATCTAATCTAAATCATTATTTCTTCCTAATATCTCATCTAAATCTACTGTCCTTCAGCTTAAGGCCATTCCCCCTTGTCCTGTCACTCCATGCCCTTGTTAACAGTCCATCTCCAGCTTTTCTGTAGCCCCTTTAGGGACTAGAAGGTGCTCCAAGGTCTCCCCGGAGCCTTCTCTTCTCCACGCTGAACAACCCCAACTCTCTTAGCCTCTCTTCACAGGAGAGGTGCTCCAGCCCTTGGATCATCTTCGTGGCCTCCTCTGTACTCTCTCCAACAGGTCCATGTCCTTCTTGTCCTGGGGACCCCAGAGCTGGATGCAGTACTGCAGAGGGAGGTCTCACCAGAGTGGAGTAGAGGGGCAGAATCCCCTCCCTTGACCAGCTGGTCACGCTGCTTTTGATGCAGCCTAGGACACGGTTGGCTTTCTGGGCTGCAAGATTGCCAGCTCATGTTGAGCTTCTCATCCACTGACCCACCCAAATCCTTCACCTCAAGGCTGCTCTCAATCCATTCTCTGCCCAGCCTGTAGTTGTGCTTGGGATTGCCCCGACCCAAGTGCAGGACCTTACACTTGGCCTTGTTGAACTTCATGAGGTTCACATGGACCCACCTCTCAAGCCTGTCCAGGTCCCTCTGGACAGCATCCCTTCCCTCCAGCGTGTCCACTGCACCACACAGCTTGGTGTCATCAGCAAACTTGCTGAGGGTGCACTCGATTCCACTGCCCATGTCACCGACGAAGATGTTAAAGAGCGCCGGTCCCCGTACCAGCCCCTGAGGAACACCATGCATTTTTCCTGCCTGTCTCAGCCGCCCTGGTGAGCGTTTCCCCATCTCTGCAGCACTGCAGTTTTGCACAGGACAAGGCGAGGGGTGTGAAGCTGAGCATGGGGAAAGCTAGGGCAGGAGACATGAACAGAAAACTGTTCCTGCTTAATTTGTGCAAATCACTGTGATGCAAAGCACAGCCACATGCTGGGAAGCGAATCTGCTGACAGTGTTTGCAGGGGAATTGGTCCTCCATGTGTCCCTACCCTGGCTTCCTGTGTGCTGCCCCCTCCTTTGGGGAGGGGAGTCCTTTCTACAAAATGCAATGAGATTTTTCTTTTCCCTATATTTCAGTGGCCTTGTGCTTTATATCTTGGCTTTGCTGTGTCATGCTTTCTCCTCTCTTGTAGCTCCTAGTTCTGATGGATTGGTTTTTGCCTTTGGAAAGATGCGTGATTTGCTAGCAGCTGAGTTAATACACTTCTGTGGCCCCATTACTCACAGTTGGCTCTTCTTCCCTGTCGGGGTGATGGAAAAAAACCTCCTTCACTGGAAACAGGATCAAGATTTAAATCATTTCTTGTATTCCTGACAAGCCGCTACTTGCAAGCTTAAAAAGTCATCAGTTCCCCATTCCTTTATTCTCCTTCATTGTGACAATCGCTTGGGTTAGGAATGTTTTCTGGTTGGTGATGGGGAAAAGTCAAAATTATCATCTACCGCATCCGTGCTCTAATGCATCCCGAGAGGCAGAGGAGTGTTGCTTTCAGTGAGGAAGCTGCATGGGGACAGCCCCTATTCTTATAAACGGACTGAAGACATCTGCACAGCTTTGCTGTCCTGGCACGGCTTCTGTTGGTTGCAGAGCTATTTTGAGGTTTATGGGAAGGCTTATCTACCTGTCTGCGTACTTTATATCAGCTTTATTCCCAAAGAAGTGCCCGGTGCAGAGGCTGGAAGTGAATTTCCAGCCTGCTTTATTGTTTGGCAATCTTGGGGAGAAACATTATGTTTAAATTGCTGTCTGGGGAAGGTGTTCTATCTAAGGCTCAGCCCACACCCTGTGCTGTGGTTGGAACCTCCCCCCTTCCCTCATCCCACTGAGTTTAGGGCTCTCCCCTGCAGTGCAGTTAAGTGGTGTGTATTAAGTCACGACCACAGCAAAAGCCACTGCAACCCACCATCCCCGGTGACGGCACTGCAGAGATCCCTGCAAGAGCACTCTGACTCTTTGCCAGGAGCTTTGCATTGCAGCACGGTGTGTGCTGTCCTCCTGCAGACCCCGTCGCTGTGGCTGAGCCGGACAGGTCCCCTGGGTGTTCCTGGGCAGTGCATGCTGCTCACCCTGCACTCATGGTCTTGAGCCCCTTGAGCTTCTGTGGCATCTGGGATTTTCTTGTAATTAATGAGGGTGGAGGGATCAGCTCCAAGGGAAATGAAGCTGTGGAGGTTTTGCTGCTGCTCTGGAAGTGTTTAGGTAGTACAATACTAAAGGAAGGGTGAATTTAACATCAGGTAACTGCATAGGTCTCCTGTTCCATCTTGCTTTCCAGCGGCCAATGCCCAGGGCCACCGTCACTCCCCGTGCTGTCCCTGGTCTGTTGAGTAACTCAGCACCTCATCGTTACATCCTTGTCACAACTTGCGGGGGGTCTGCATCCACCGCCTTCCCACCCCTTGGGGTTTCAATGCTGGATAGCTTGCAGAGATCAGACCCGCTTAGGGGTGATTTATTTTAGCAAATACTGTAGCAGTTTAAGGGAATCCATTATTTTTTGTGTTGCATAGGAAAGGAGCTTGGCTCCATGTGCTCTCCTCGAAGAGCAGCCTGTGATCCAGCTGAGGGTTCCTGTGGGTCCAGCCACAGCTTTCGTGCACAGCCTGCAGAGGGTCTCTGTCTTTGCTGGGCTGATGTTGGGAAGGGCATGGGCTCATGCTGTGACCCAGCTCATGCAGCTGCCAGGCTGTGAGAGCCCTGTGGAGCTGGGGATGGGTGTTTTTCTGCTTGGTTTTGAGCACAGTCCGATGTAGATGGTTAATGTAAAGAGGCTGGAGCCTGCTGTCAGGCTCACCAGGCTGAACCTGGAACAATGCTGGGGAGTTGGGGTGGAGGGGCCTCTGGTGTTACACCAGCACAACCAGAGTCACAATTCAGCCCATAATTGCTTTGTCATGGGCTGTCAAAGAAAAAAAAAAAAATAATGCAGTGCTTATAGTGCAACATATGCTGGTTTAAATAAGATTTAGTCTTTCATTATTCAGCACTCTGCCTCTACTTGATACTGATTCAAACTCAGTCATTCCCTTTTACCAATACTCTAACTATGTTCTCCTTTTGATCTGCAGGATTGTGTGCAACTAAACCAGTACAAGCTGCAAAGCGAAATAGGCAAGGTATGTTACTGGAGCTTGTGTTTGTCACAAGCAACCTGCATGCACACACAAGTATGGGCAGACAGACTGTGCCAGCCCAAGAGATCTTACTGGCCAACACTTCTTATAATTTGTGTTTGTTTGGGGGTTTTTTGTTTGGTTTTTGCTCTATTAGTTTGGGCAAGTTTTGTTCAAGGTCAAAGTGGAGCTACTTCCTCTGAAATCTAAATTTATTTTCCTTCCCTCTGAAGGTGGTTAAGCTGGCTCCCTTCCAGGGTGTTTGCCTGCCAAATGTAACACTAAGAGCCTTTGATGCATTACTACAACCCAACAAGGAAAGAAAACCTGAAAAAGGTCAGGGCAGGTGTTTGGTCTCCATCAGGACTAGCTTAAGTTTTTATGTCCATGAATGAAATGTTAGTGTAATTCTAGTCCACGTTTAAAAGCTGCAGACTGATTCAGAAGAGATTCCTCCAAAGTTATTTAGAGGTCTGGGCTGGTGAGCAGTTCAGACACCTGCACATTTGGATGTCTGCCACCACTGCAGATAGGTCCACGAGCAACGGTGCTGTCTGGAAGCTGTACCTACCTTTGCAGTTGGAACATTGCAGTCAGAAGGGACTGCACCGTGAGCTGCAGAGACCTTCACCAAAAGCTTCATTAGCCCAAACTCCTCTCCAAAGTGAGAGGCCCCAGGGTGTGGGAGGAAGCACCCTTCCCATGTGTGCTTGGCTGCTGGCAGTCAGGGTGTAAGGCTGGAGATATACCTGCTGTACAACCAGCAGTGGTAATCGGAAACTTCACAACCCAGCTTCAGTCCTACTTACGGCTTTTGTCATTGGCTTAAGCATGATTTAAGGAGAGTATGAGGCCTTCTCTCTGGTGGATTTGCCCCTGCCACCTCCTTCCCTGCAGATCACAGTGAGCAGATAGACGCCCTGAGGTTGGCAGAGAGTCTGCTGGACCTGCTGTGCTTCTGTGTCAGCCAGGTGGTTTGTTGGTCTCCTCTCAGACCCGGACCTTCATTCCAGCTCTCAGTGAAATCAAGAGAAATGTTTCGAAGGCTGCAGCATTCATCCCGCTCATTTATTCAACAGTCATCTGTCAGGGATGATACTTACTACAGTGTCTTGTCTCGCTTGCATAAAATGTATAGTGTTAACACAGAACCGTGAAAAAACAATTGTTTGGATGGAGTTTGGCTTCAGGCTGTCACTGGAGCTGTGGATACAGTGGCAATCCAGGCCTGCACCTGCCCAGGCAAGAGGCAGTTGGAGGAAAGCAGGCAGCTGGTCCTCGCTCAAGTCCACTTGCTGTTGAGAGATGGAGTGGCTTCCTGCTGAAGGTAGTCTTGCACACAAGTATAGGAAAGGTGTCCATGCAGAATTTCCAAACTTGCACAAAAAAAATCCACTTGAAAATTATTCTCTTCTTCCTACCCACATTTAAGACAGACACAGCGGCTTTGGCTCCTTCAGACATTGTTAATCCTCAGAAGTCCCATGGCTCCAACAGAGCTGCCCAAAATGTATGACCTCGCAGCGGGGTCACGTCACCTGCAGACTTTGCTTGGGGCTAGGCATGGCGTAGGGCCTTGGAGTGTTTTTTTTCCCCCCTGTTCAAGGCCAGCCTTGAGCAGCAAGGAGACAAAGTGAAGCTGCTGAACTGACTGTGCAATTTATGTTTATTTTTAGGGTTCCTACGGTGTTGTGAAACTGGCCTACAATGAGAACGACGACAAGTATTATGTAAGTGTGTCTCTCCTCCGTTCCTCGCTGCCACTGCTGCCTGCTCCTTGTTCCCTTTTGCACCCCTGAGAGCTAGGTCCCCCCTGCCTTGTTGCTTTTAGCATATATGTTTCTGATTTGGGTGGCATGAAGAGAGTCAAACCTCCCCTCTGGGCATGGAGCACCACGCTGCTGCCTGTGTGCCTGCTTGCGTGCGGTGCTGAGCGGGAGGGAAATCGGGTGGGCTGCCTTATGTAACAGGCAGGGATCTTGGAGGCAGGCTGCAGAAGCGTATCACTGATTTGTCTTGACATTTTCTAGCTATGAAGCAGGTCACCTGAAATTAGAGGCATGTGGGTGGTGGTATTCAGCACCTGCTGTGCATTGGAAGCTTGGTCTGGAACGAGCAGGCATGTTTTGTAAGAAAACAGGGGTGTTTATCAGAAAGATGCTGAACAGCGTGGCCCAGCTGGGCAATGCCTGGCTCTGCTGCATCTTACCCCCTTGCAGGATGCCTCCCCGTACACCGAACAGGACCTTGCTGTCAGGTTGAGAGGTGTAGGGTGCGGGGCAGAAGGCAAACCTTGGCTTTTAAATCTTTTGCTGAGCTGAAGCCAGAGTTAGAAGGGTTTCAAATTAAAAAAGGCTGCTTATGCCAAAGGCTCCTTCTCTGTCCCCCCTCTTCCAGAGCCAGGTGAATCCTAACCATCCCAGCTGAGATTCCTGCAAAATCTGTCTGCAGATGTGCTCGTGTCCCTGGGCTTGCCCTGTGGCACGTTTTGCTCAAGCTGAGAGCAGGGGCTGGACAGCTGGCAAAATGAGAACTGTCTTGTGTGTGGCTGTGCCTGAAGGCTTGTGGAGACAGTTTTGAGCAGAGTTTCTGGTGGATCCCAGGGCAGGTATCTGCTGAGCAGAGCTGGGTTGTTGCAGTGCTGTTGAACCTGAACCCAGCTGCCCTCGGTGCAGCCCTGCTGGTCTGGTCCTGCACTTCAGCTGCTGTGCTGTGTTTGGTGAGAGGAGTCCTGCTTTTGCTGCCATGATGGAGTGGCGTCACATGGGTGAAAATGGGCCCATCGGAGCACTTGGGCAGACTCGTGTGCTGCTCCTTGTCCCAGTGCACAGAGCTATTGGCCTTGGCACAAAGGGAAATAAGAGTATGCCATGGAGATGTAAAGCATGCTCATTCCCTGCTACTCCCCAGCTAGCTTTTCCCCCTTGACTCTTGGATGTAAAAGTGACGTACCAGGTTGGAGAGACCACATGGGAGTTGCATGCCTGTTAGTATTCGTTAGCTCTTCTGTGCTTCCAGTGGGCATGAAAATTACAGGAGAAATGTCTTGAAATAAAGGGTGGAAGAGATGAGGCAAAATCTGGACAAGGTGCCCTGGAAGTGGCCAAGCAAAGGAACCACAATTCTTTCCATACCCTGTGCTTTCCAAGCTGACTCACCCGCCACACTGGAGCGGTTGCTGTTTCCGATGGCTGCTCCCTTTCTCTCCTGCCCTCCTAGTGCTCCTGCTGCCGCCCTGCAGCAGGGTGGTTTTGTTCTGCAGAGTGTGCTGTGGCTTCCTTGATCCCTCTGTCCCGCCAGTGTTGGCAGTGTCAGGACCAGCATGGCGCAGAGCGGGGAGCACATCACATCATGTTTGTTTCCAGCTGAAAATATTTTTCTTTGAAAATTGTAATCTATGTTTTGGTGCTGCCCTTTTGGTGCTGGGAGTCCCGACGCTGTGCTGTGGGCTGCCCAGGGTGGGCAGGGCAGTTGTCACAGCTTTGCAGAGGAGAGGTGGGTTTGGGTTAGCATTGCCTACTGCTTTCTTGTCCATGTTTTGGATGTAGAATAATGCCAGGGACATAGATTTAGCTGGTGAAATCAAAGCCAAAAGTGAAAGCCTGCGTCCAGGTTAGCCTGTTATGTGTTAGTTAATCCCCACTTAATCTCCATTTCTTTTTCTAATCTAAGCAAACACTTTAAAGCTACTGCAGCCCGAGAGTGGCTCCCATGCCTGGGCACTTCTGTTTCATCCTCACTACCTGAAGAGGGATGGGCTGTGCAGACTCCCTTACCGCTAGCGTTGCAGGGACACGCTCTTTGGTTCACCCCAATCTTCCTGTTGTGGGGGTTGCGGCAGGGTCTGAACCAGATCTCAGAAGCAACCCTGTGAAGCTGATGGTGGGAGATGTGTGGAGTGCTTCAGCAGATGGAGAGATGGGATGAGAGTGAGAGCATTGGCAGTGCCCGCCTGTGCTTTAGTGCAGTGAATGTCAGCATACAGGAGAGGAGGGGGCAGATGGCTGCACTGCTGCCAAAAGGCTGCAATGCTGAAGTGTTTCATGTGCTTGCTACCCTTTCAGCTGGGGCAGCGGGAGCTTTTCCCTTTCCCCGGCTGCCATCACAAGCAGACAGGCTGTCACCCCTAATCCTTCCAGGTGCCCGTGTTTGTGTTTTCCGGAAGAGCAAGCCACGATGGAGAGACCTCCACTTTTCCAAGATGCTAAAACAGCCCAAGAGCGGGCAGACCTTTTAAAGCTTCAGAGAAATAGCACTAAATTGCATAACTGCCTGATGGTTGCTTAGCTCCCCACACCTTCCTGTGTGTCTGACCCACGTGCTCTCCCAGCGTTGAGATAACTTCCATGCTACCCTGCTATCGCTCCCATCTGAGGCCGCATTGCAGCAATGCACCCCCATCCCCCGGGGGGGGTACCTAATGCAACTGCCTGTTAGCAGCAGTTAGTAGAAGCAATTGCAATTCTGACGGTTGGGGAGGACCCAACTGTGTGTTTATTTTTCCCCAAATTTAGCTCTGGAAGGTTGTTTTGTTTCTCAGCTGTAAAAAGCTATAACAGATAATTGTAGGAAATCAGCCCTTGGTGAACAGCCCCTAATAACCAATTCAAATGTGCAATGTTTCAGCATGAGACCAGGGTGTTGCTGCCTGCTTTGTTTTCTTTAAGCTAGTGTGCTGCAATAAGAAGGAGCAAAACTTTAAAGAAAGCAGAGAATTTTTATTCTGGAGTGTAATTCAGTGTGTGACTCCCGATTCTTGCTGAGGCATGGGGCCCTTTGCTAGCTGTCTTCGTAAAGGCAGAGTTTATAGGTACTGGGAACTGTATCTAGCTCCTGTCAAAGCAAAAGGAAAGATTTCTATTGCTTTAATGAGTTTTGGATCTGGCCTAGAATTAGGAAAAACTCTCAAGAAAAAGACCTGATCACCACATTTGGGAAAAATGTAGATGGGTTGTATTTACTTTGTGGGTTTTTTTAACTTCCATTAAAGATGAGCAAGTGCTTCCAAGAGCTTTATCCTTCATTGCAGTGACGTGGAGGGCTGTGACAGCGTGCCGACTTACACCAGCGGATACAGGGGATGTGTTAGACTGAGGAAATTGAACTTTCAGCACCAAGTATGTGACTCGGTGCTCCCTCCAAGGAGGAGACCCTGTCAGGATGCAGAGCTGGATCCCAGAGCAGAGGTCCCTGCCACTGCGCTCGGTCCCTGGCGGGGCACGTGAACGTGTTATAGTAGCATTTGTGGGGCTCTGCTAAGGAACCCTTTACAGCTGGAAAGGTTTCAGTGTCTCAATTTGCAGGAGATGCTTTGACAGTGACGGGGGGGCAGGGGAGGCAAGCTCTGTGAAAAAGTAGCAAATAAAAAGCAAAGGCAAATGTGTCCAGATGGGAGATCTAGTTTGGAGTCATTGTGCTGATGGAATTTGATTCTGTGATGCCTCAGGTCATGTCTCCTTCCTATTTTCAATCTCTAAATCAGCTTGCAAAGAAAAGTGGTTATGATGGACATTTGTTATGCTACTTCTGGACAAAAGCAATAGCATTGTAGATTGTCAGTGGGTTTCTCTCTCTTCTTTTTTTCTTTTTTAATCTGGTTTCCTAAGAAACAAGATTTGTGTGATTATGCTCTCTGCCTCTGTTTGTACCTAACAACCTTTGCATGGAGGGCTGTTTTCTACCAGCTCTCAATGATGGGGAGAAATTCCTTCCAAGTTAATGAAAAGAGATGGCTGAATGAAGTATAGCTACTGAGGGAAAGGTGGCCAGCAGCAAGTCTTGAACCTTATTAGCCCCTGGAGAATCCACTTCGGTTGCCACCCAGGTGGAAAGGGGAGGCATGGCTCCCGTGTTTCTTGTCCTCTCGTTCATGTAACAGCTACTGAACCACTGCCAGCCGCACTCCAGTGCGGAGAGGACCAGCGAAATGATCTCTGGTTTGCTTTAACACCCTGGGTGGGTCAGCAGTGGGGCTGCAAGGAGCTGGGTCATCTGGGGTAAGAGCAGGAGTCTTTGGGAGATGGCTGGAGGCAGGCGAGCGTGGCCGCTCCAGGAAGGCATCCTGGCTGCGGTGTTGCCAGCCCGGGGCATTGTGGCGTGGATGAGGCACAGCCTGCAATGTAATTCAGCTGCCGATGCGACAAGTGGTGTCTGGGACAGAAGGTGACAAAAGCAGGAGTGGGATTTTGGGGGCCTGGCAGCTAAACCTGTCTTGTTTAGGTTTTTCTCTCAGTGCGTAGCACTCCTTTCTCCCAGCACAGTTTCCCTCTGAGCCACTTTGTCTGAGGGATGCTGTTGTTTAGACAGGACAGGTGAGGAAGGGCTAGAAATGCTCTCTGGTCCGCTCAGCACTCCTGCAGGGTGCTGTCACATGCTAGCAGAGGATTTAGGTGGATAGTAGTGACTTTTGAGCAACATCCCACTTCCCTGGGAGCCGCAGGTAGGGACTGTGCACAGGTCTTCTGCCGTTGCAATGCAAGTGTCTCTGTTAACAAATAAAATGACATCCTAAGTGCTGTGAGAACATCACAAGGGACAGGTGATAAGTTCCGTTAGCTCAATCCACTTTATCACCTTTCTCTCCCCCAAATAACAGCCATTTTGCTGTTGTCATTACCAGCAGCAGGATGCAGGTTCGAGATCTCGCTGCTGTGAAAGCTGCTGTGTCCCAGGCATCCCTCCTCTCCGTAAACCTGGGATCTGCTTTCCCTCTGGCATCCTCGCGAAGCAGCTTCCCTGTGGCATCCAGCTGCAAGGTTGCTACAAGGAGAGCAGTAAACTTAGTAAATATACATCTAAGGAAAGCACACAGTTCCCGCTGCCTCTCAAAGGAAAATGTTGCAACCCATGTCCACGTGTGAATAGTCAGAAGGAAGGTGGGTGCAAGGGCATGTGTAGAGGAAATCTCTTCCAGGCTCCCTCTTTTCCTGAGGAAGCTGAAGCAATGCTTGCCAGTGCAAAGGGAAAATCCCTTGGCTTGGCTCTGAGCTGGTTCTTTATCAGAAAGGCATTATCTGGGTAATTAGCTCTGCCTGGGAGTACAAATGTCTTTGGCTCTTTCATGCATGTGAGCCTGGAAGGAGAGGTTTGCTGAGGCATCCCCATGTTGCCCCCATTATGTGCAGCTACAATTCAGGGAGGAAGCCTTGTCCTGCCAGCTCTCGCTGTAATTAAAGTGAGGCTTCACCGCCATGTGCTCTCATCTCTGCTCTTGTGATAATTAAGTGGCTCTGACCCGTTGCGTGATGAAGTTTGCTCTTTGTCCCCCTGTTTGCATTTGAAAGTGCAGTGGGACAGGTCCTGTCTTCTGATCTAGCCCTTTTGTGTAGTAGCAGATACCAGTGCTTTGAAGCTGGTGTAAGCGTGTCCTGGTGCTTCTTCCATGGCAGGAGAGGCAGTTTACAGTCAGCTCACCTACGATACAGTAGGTATACTCATTTCCCCATCGCCCCTTGTGGCATCCTTCAAGGAGATTGGGTGAAAGCAGTAGCTCTTGTTCTCTCCATTTCTGTCCCCAAGAGCAATTCTTATCTTTGTTATTGCTCCCCTCTTGTACCTTCCTGCTCCCTCCAGCCTCTCCATAGAGCCTGTCCTGGGAAGGACTGGCCTGATGCAGGCATGGCTGGTGGTGATGGTTTGGTTCCTTAGGCTGGGTTCCCCACGCAGTGATGCCACTTGGGAGCTTTCAGCAGCAAATTGCATCTTCTATTTCTTCTCTTTCTAAAGCTCCTTGCCAGAAGGCAGAGATGACTCAGGGTGGGAATGGAGCAAGGGGAGCCTTCTCCTCCTGGCACTGGTTGAAAGAAAAACAGGTGTATGAATTGCTTTGATTCCACACCCCCCCACACACCCCCCATAAATTTTCATTATGAGAAGATAAAAATGAGGCCTGTAAGAAGTCCTCCAGGCTTGGTCCTGGCCATGCTTGGAGGTGGTTGCGCACGTCTTGGATCATCTTTCAGCAAACCATGAATCATTTGGCTGTCTGTATTGGACACCACACTGTGCTAAGTAAAAGATAAGCACTTCTGAGTCTGTCTCTCAACACCATCGTTTCCAACAGTTGGCTCGGGAGCTGTCAGGCAGGATTGCGAACTACACAGTGTCTCTTCTCAATTACACGGGTGCAAATCCAGAGGATTTCACTGGATCAGTACCAAAAATAACAATGCTTTCAGTAAGCCATGAACCTGGCTGCAGCGGGAGCACTGATGGGAGGTGGGGATCCTGGGGTGCACGGTGGCACCGCTGCCAGGAAAAACAGCTTGGGAAGGAGCTCGCCGAAATGGTTTTGGTGACCTGTTCCTGGCGTGCTTGCTAAAGATGGGTAGCATGCAGAGCCTGCTTCCATGGTACTACTGTAAAATTATTTGGCATTTGACTGTGTCCTACGGGAGTCCTTGGTTAATTATATTTCACAGGGGTCAGTCCAGTGTGAATACAGATTTGGGTGCTTAATTAATAGGAGTAACTACCCATTCTAGGGGAAGGAGCGAGTGACCATCCCAGCCCTGGGGGCATAGACTGTTTTCCTAAGTAAATTGTACTGTGAGCTGGTTTCTCATGAAATATTTATCTGCTGGGCCACTCGGGGCTGTTTGAGTGGCCCTCAGAAAGGTTATTAACGCACAGAGCATGTGGAGGCGCAGAGACTGTTTATTAAATTCAGATTGCCATTTGCCATTATGCTAATGCCATTTGGATGGTGGAAAAAATTACCCTGACCCCCTCCCACGCCTCAGCTGCCTGTGTTTGCAACAATGCAGCATATATCAGGTTCGAGAAGGGAAGGATGCCATTGCAAAAACCCACTTCCCTCCCTGTATCTTTGCTGTGCTCCTGCACAGAGCTGGCTCCACCATTTCTGATGGTGTGGGGATGGATGCCTGCGAAGTATCTCGCTCGTGGTCTTGGGCATGGTGCTGGATCACACTGCAGGTCCTCTGTATTGCTCTGGCAGCAGGGAAGAGGTTTATGGGGCAAAAGTAGTCTCTGAGAGTACAAAAGGCAGTGCGGAGCTGCTGGAAGGGCTCTGTCCTCACCATATTCCAGGTCTGTGACGTAGGTTGAAAGGATGTTAGTTGTATGGCAGTGACACTCCAGCTCTTTTCCTTCCTAGACCCTCTGGCAAAGTAAAGGTGGAGCAGCCTGGAAGTGTTTCTGACTTGCAGCATGGCCATAGCATCATCCAAATCAGCAGGTACATAAAGGGCAGCTAGAGGAACCCACCTCTTCCATCAAGCTCCTGCCCCAAATGCAGAAATTGGGCTCCTTTTCATTTGTCCAATTTAAAATAAATCAAACCCACTTATTTTCTCATGGGGAAAAAGATGAGTGAAACAAATGATTAGCAATGCCTTTAGGAAAGCCTGGGTCAGCACATGTGTGTCTGTTGTGGTCACCACTAACCGGGAGATGACTCCTCTAGATGGAGGAACAGACCTCCTGATGCCCCACATACTCCTGGGTCACAGCATTGAGCACTTTGGCTCTCATTCAGTTTTAACGCTGCTTTTTCTTCTTCCTTCAGGCTATGAAAGTCCTCTCCAAAAAGAAGCTCTTGAAGCAGTATGGATTTCCACGTGGGTATCTTACATTTAGAGGTCTACCTGTTGTCCTCAGCCAGGCAAATCTCTCTGTAGAAACATTATTGGCAAGGACTGCGGAACTTGGCCTCGTGCAAAAGCTGCTCAAGTAGTTGGGGACTGGTTAAAACGCAGTGGGTAGTGAAAGGGCAGGGACAACCACAGCGAAATTCAGTGCACTTGGTAATTAGGTTACTGGCTTTGATTTTCTGAGTCTCTTTGAAGTGCTGACTCTTCCATGTTCACAATCTATAAAGTCTAATTAAGTGCTGAAAGTTAGGTGTGGTAGACCCCCTCCTCCCAGGGGTTCTTCTACCCCCTCAGATAGCTGCTGGCTCCAGTGGCTGGGCCATGGGACCTGGCAAACAGACCAGACTGGGAAGTCAGCAGGAGCTGCTCTGAACGGGGCTTGGAGATCTCCTGGAGTTCTCGGTAGAGACTGTAATGCTTTGGGATGACAACAAGGTGATGAGATCTTCCAGAATAGCTGGAGGTATTCTGCAGAGGGGCCAGTGGCTGCTCACTCCTGTGTGCCAGGCACTGCTGAAAAATGAGTTTTATCTCACCATATTATCATGATTACAGGTCGGCCTCCTCCTAGAGGGTCGAAAGCATCCTCCGGAGAGCAGCCAAAACCCATGGCACCACTGGACAGAGTCTATCAGGAAATAGCCATCTTAAAGAAACTGGACCACATCAACATCGTTAAGCTGATAGAGGTGAGCTGCTTCCCTACCCTAAGCTGTACTGAAACAAGTCTGGTTTGTATTGCAACAAAAGAATCTTTCTTCAACTGCTCCTATTTCAGCCAAAATTGGTTTAAAATAGTTGTTCAGAAATTTAGGCTGATGCTTCCAAGCAAGATCATACCAACTATGTATGTCAAACTGACATACCCTGGGCTTTGGGCTGGTGCCCAAGAGAAGGCAGCTGGCTGTTCTGGTAGAAACAGCAGCAAGCTTTGACCAGCATACACTTGTGCGTAGACAAGCCTGGGAAAGTGCACAAGTGCAAGGCTTCGGTGCCACTTTCAATATTGGCTGAGGTCAGATCAGGACAAGCAGTGCCTTTATTGGTAGGCTGTTTCTCCAAATACAGGCAGAAGCCCAGATTTTTCTGGAGACAGGAAAATCTGTGTCCTTCAAAGCCTCTCTCTGCAGGAATCTCTAAATATTAGCCTAAGTCATTCTCAATGCTCTGCAGCTCAGCACAGTGTACAGGGAGCAGTAAAATGTTATTTGATTAAAAATCTTTTTTTTCCCCTGCTGTTTTTCTGTTTTTTCCTCTTTCCCCTTATCTCTCTGTTATCAATTACAGGTTCTTGATGATCCTGCAGAGGACAACTTGTACATGGGTATGTGAGTCGTTATATGCTAACAGAACTGTCTGGAGTTAGACCTAGTGATACACGTAACACATACCAGGGCTCGGGGTCAATACCAGCAGGAAACTTGTACCAACTTCAGCAGACTTACTTTTTCTGAAAAATTTTAAATGCCTGTAAAGGCAGCTGGGATGGAAGGGCCCCTTGCAGCAAGGTAAGGCAGCCTTGTGTCTTAGTACAGCTGTGCACATCCCCTTGCCATGGGGACACTAAAAAGATGTGACAGTGGCTCTGCCCTCCCCTGTGTATATGTTGGTTCCAGTCCTAGAGCCAGGAGAGAAAGGAAGGGTGCAGGATGGTTTCTCATCCTCCTGGTATGAGGTTGGTCTCTCCAGACTCCTCCTGTAGGCTGTGGATAGCGGCAGTGACGCTGGAAATATCCTTGTCTTGAGGTGTTGCCTGTGACCCCTGCTGAGCCTCAGGACCTCTTCAGACAGCAGCACTCCTGCCTTGGCCTCTGAGCCCAGACCCTGCCACGGGGGCACAGATGGGAGACCATAGCTGACCCCGTGTTTATGCAGAGAGAGGGGAATTTCCACCCTTTCTTCCTCTCCCCCAAATCTTGGAAGTGCCAGCCACAGCCTAACCCTGATTTGGGTAAAACCTGGAGGGGCAGGCCTGGGAGGCACTGAGGTGCCCTCTGAGATGGGCCAGAGGGAGGGGTGTGTCTGACTCCATTACATCTCTGCTTCCCCGTAATGTTTCCTGATGAGACAAGCTCAAAGGCTGCTTCTTCATGAAATAATTATGGGATGCTTTTGAAGCTGCTTGTGAAAGGGGGCTCTGCCTAGCAAATGAAGCTATTTGCCTTTGAAAGGCCACTTTTCCCTTTTGGCTGAAGCCCCAGTGGCGCTCTGGCAGCATCATGAAGTGGAAGCCAAGGCAGATGCACGTGTGGTGGGTAGGGCGGCTGAGGCCATTCTTTAAAGGCCTGAACTCCTGGGGATGGAGAGGAGGGCAGAGATGAGGTAGCAAGCTTTTTTTGTTGAATAAAGTAAATGCATGAGGAAGTCAAAAAAGCTGCAGGGGAAAAAAAACCAAAACAATCTCTCCCTGTGGAGCACGATAACAGAACGGCAGCCATAGCAGCAGGACAAGTGGGAAATCTCTTGGTCCCACTGGGGGTCTTGGGGAGGTTGCACTGGTCCCTGGGCAGTGAGCACTGGCTGTGGCTGTGTTGTCCATGCCTCATCACCTCTTTGCTCCCCTGGCTTTGTCTGGGATCTGTGAGTGGTTCAGAAGGATGCAGGAAAATCAGGCTCCTGCTTGCAGTTCCCTCGGCAGCAAGGGGAGGCTGTGGGTGCTCAGAACTGAGCCTTCTGCGAGTAGGTTTCCTCCCTCCTGCTGCTGACCCAGCTGATAACTGCACCTTTCTCCTGCCAAAAATGCCCCCCACTACAAAGCAAAACTAGAGAAAGTGGAGTTTGCTTTTTGCTAATTACTGCCGGCATTAAGTACCGCTGTGAGTGCTCTCTGCTGCGTGCTCACTGGGAAGGAAGCAGGGGATGGAGGGTGCTGATAGCAGATGAGCAACCTGCAATGGCACAAGATGGTTGAATAATGAAATTCTGCCACAGGCTGCAGCTTCTTCAGCTTGGAGAGCGAGATGAGCCGATGCATGCTGGCTTGTGTTTGTAGCTTCAGCTGGTCTAACATCGCAGCTGTAAGCTGGGCTGCTTGGTGCTTTGGGGAGGGCAATCTGCTCAGATTTCTTGGGAGGTGCAAGAAATCCCTTAGTAATTCATGAGGAAAGAGCTCTTCTACTGCAGATCCTTCTGTTTGTGGAACAGGTCAAAGGCAGGATCAGAAAAACACATTGCCACTAACCCACATTGAGGCAAGCCCCCATTTAACCCCCTAATCACCTCATGTGCTCTACAAACCTCAACTCACTCCAACCAGTCCTCCCCAGTTCCTTCTGCCAGGGAGCGTTTACCTCCGACAGCCATGTAGCTGTGCTGCTGATTGACGCAGCAGAAATGGAGCAACATGTTCTTACAGCATCTCATTCAATACCAGCAATTTAGCAGAAATATCACACCAAACACCCTCCCTTGAAGGTACACGGGGCTCAAATCAGCAAGGGCTGACACTGGGAGCAGCAGAAATGCAGCTGATAAATTAGTACCTGCTGTCTCCTTTGTGGAGCTGGCGGGAGGTGGGGATATTTGTCTTTGCTGAAGAGATGAATATTTTCATTTTGCATCCTCTGGGGTCCTTGTCATGGGTGAGAGAAGAGAAGTGAGTGGAGATAAATTGATTTTGCAGGTATGGGAATGGATGTGTTTTTGTAGGTGCTAAAAAATGAGTAAGCCTAGTCTCCTCTTCTGATTCATTCATGGTTTGATTTCCTTCTCTTGCAGTGTTTGACCTCCTGAGGAAAGGGTAAGTAGCCTTCCTGGGACCCCTTGTATTGAAATTTTTGGTGTTCATCATTAGCTTCCTACATGAAATAGAGGTTTGATATGTACAGTGGGGCAAACCGCTGCCTGCTGGCAAGTGCAGAGGAGGCAAAATCTGGCTGTAGTTGCCTTTGCGCTGTTACAGCCTGGAATGATGTGGTGGATAGTAATGGGCTGGGAGGATGTGTCCTGGTGTCAGGCTTTGATCCAGAAAACAAATTTGATGCCAATTCCCCATCAAGTGCCTGGAAGAAAAAGGTTTTAATAGGAATACTCTGCTGGGGTAACAGACACATTGTGGCTTCCTCTGGCACAAAGAGTGTGAGGTCGCACCAACATTTACTTGCCACCTGCTGCCTTATTTTGCCCCTAGCACTAACATATTGTGGGAGGCTGTTTTGTTGCTGTATTTTTCCATAGCAGGAGAAGTGATAAGGTGGTGGGAATCTCCTCGTTGCTTTTTGCTACACCTGGACTGATTCTGCAGCTCTGCAGAGTCACAGTGATGTCAAAGAGAGCTGTGCCCAGGATGGAGGGGAGATTCCCAAAGGGCTTATTTTTATCTCTGGCCCCATGAACAAGCCTCTTGCTGGCTGCCAGCTCCAGCAGGTTGCTGGTGAGAGGCTCCCCAGTCTCCCTGGTGACCAGACTGATGACTATCCTGTAGGAGAGGGGGATGAAAAAAAAGCTCCTGTAATCAGCTGTGGCCAGGGAACGTGCAGCTCGGCCAGTGCAGCCTGTCTGCCTCTAGCAGAAGGCAATTAGACTCCATTAGTGGCTCTGCCAGTCCTGCCGCTCACATTATTTCTCCCTGGTTTCAGCAGCAGAAAAATGTGCGTGAAGAGGGAGGGAAGGCAGTGGCAGAAAAATGCAAATGGGAGATGAAGGTCATTGATCAAGTTGGCAGCAAGGGAGAAGAGAGAAATGATGCAGGAAGGCTTTGCTTGCTGGGTGCTGAGGGGAAGAGCTGCAGAGCCTGGTGATGGTGATAGGCTATTCTCCGCCAGGGTTTGGCTTGCAAGGACAGTGTCTCAGGAGCACTCACTTAAATCTAGCTTGAGTCAGTGAGTGTATGTCCAAATGCAAGGTCAAGCTGCTGAGCACAAGCAGGATTAACCTCCAGTGCAGTGAAGTCCTTAGCTCCTGCCATTCATCTGCTGAGGAACAGAAGATGCTGACTAGCTCTTACAGCCTCTTTGCCCTCAGCTTTCAGCAGGCACAGGCAGAAGAGGGGCTTTTAGAGGATATTGTACATCTCTCAGCAGTGGCGGCATACAAAGGAAAGGAGAGGAGAAGCTGACCAGGTAACCTTGGCTGTGTAGGGCTGAATGGCTGAGTTCTGGTGGTGGCTGAACTCTGAACAGTTAAATAGGTTTTCAAAGTAGTTTAGCACAATGCACTGGAAATACTCCCACTTAATCTTTGAGCCAGTGGTTCATGTCTAGATTCTGCCTTTGTTTAGACTAGCTGTACACTGATGTTGCTTCAGGACTAAGCCCCAGCAGGCATGACATCCAGTGCACAGCAAAGGACACTCTTTGCACCCCGCTGCTGCCTGGTACCTGCTGGTGATGTTGGTGCTCACTGCTGTGAGCAGCTTCAGCAAGAAACCAAAGGCCAGATCCAGTTTTGTTCTTTCACTGCACTTTTCCCACTAGGACTCTCTGTGAATGAAGTGTTTGTCCTATTTTCTGCAGACAGCAGCAGTTAATCCTGGTGTTGGTGAGGGCTCTGTGGCTCACGCTGGCTCAGGGACTGTGCAGAGCCACCCATCACCACTAGCCAAGCTCACTAACCCAGGTATCACCACATCCAGAAAGGGTGGGTGGCTGCGCTTCTGTCCTGAGTCACGGCACCCAGAACTCTTGGGACACTGGCCCTCAACGCAGGGGACATAGTGATGGAGAACCTGAAACCCCTCCAGCAAGGAGGGTTACTGCAAAGTACTTAGTTATTCTCCCTCTTCCTAACAGGCCTGTCATGGAGGTACCAAGTGACCAGCCCTTCAGCGAGGAACAGGCTCGGCTCTACTTCCGAGACATCGTCTTGGGCATTGAGTACTGTGAGTACCACCAGCACCGATGGCAGCTTTGCAGAGTGCGTGCGTCGGCCTCCTGCTAAGCTGGGGAAAAGCGCCTCTGCTCTGGTGGGCTGTCAGTCAAGCGAGGTCCCCTCTAATTGCATGTGACAGGGTTTGCAGTTGGCGGTGGCCCTGCTTAGCTCAGATTTACCCAGACAGTATCACAGATGCTGGGAGCCAGTGTTCCTTAGAAAGAACACTAGGAAAATAGTGGCTTCCTTTTTTTTTCTTTTCTTCCATTTATCTCTTTTTGGAGAGCATCTTTGAAGGCAATAGCGGAGGCAGAAAATGGGTGTTTGCAGTGACACAGACTGAGTTAGCTTCAGCTGGGACAAATTGCTGTCTCCAGCTTAGCGGGGTAAGCGCTGGCCATGGGAAGAGCTAGTGAGCGGCACTGGGAGGGGGTCTGCCCTTGTCAGCCCCCTCTGCAGCATCAGCCCCAGTGACCGCTCATCATGCGGGGCTGTGGGGTGCTGAGCCCAGCACTGCTGTGCTCTCCCAGGGTGGTGGTGACTCGAGCATGTTCCCAGGCTCTGTCTGGAGACTTCAGTGGCAGGTTTCCCCGTTTGTAGCATATTTGATTATCATCACTTTTTTTAGTAAGTCTTCTCCCTGTGTGGCTGAGGCCAGATTCTTTGCTGAGTGCCTGTTCTAAAGAGTACAAGGAGGCCACAGTAGGTCTGTAAATGACAGCAGGGATTTTTCTGGCCCCATTGTAGCTGACATGTCCCTGCTGGCATGAACCTGGCAGGGGTGGGAGAAGAGGAGTCCCTGAATTGAAGACACAAGGTAGACCGGTCTATGTGTTGGCATCTTGTCAGCATGGGCCCTGAGGAGCAGTGAGGGCTGGCTGGTGTTTCCCCTCATGGACTCAGCAGAGCTGGCATGTCTGTGTAACCTCTCGCTCTCCGCAGTGCGGAATGTAAGGCTGTCAGCTGGTGCGTTTTGCTCACTGCTGATCTGCAGACCTTGTGCTGCAGGCTTCATGGCTGAGCTTCTTTCCTGACCTGTGCCGGCAGTGGGAGGATACCCATGAAATTGCTGGTTGCTTTCTTGTCTGTAAGACCTCTGAAGTAGTCAAGCACAGGAAAGCTGGGCATTTATGGGTGCAGGACACATCCGTACCATGCAAGGGGTGTGGGTCAGAGCCTGGTGCTCTGATGTGGTGTGGTGCTGGTAGCTGGCATTACTCCCATGCTGCATCTGTATTACACTGAACATTCCCATCCTCCTGAACCTCCTGCCAGCATTGTCACCAAGTCAGAAGGCACAACTCTGATCCCTTGCTGCTCACTCACCTTAGGTCCCTGCCTTCATCCTCAACTCTGCTGCTTGCACTGGAGCAGTTCATGGACAGAGGAAGAAGAGGCAATACAGCTTTTGCAGAGGCAATTCATGCCTCACAGATCTATTAGTTTTCATAGAATCATAGAATGGTTTGGGTTGGAAAGGACCTTAAAGATCATCTAGTTCCAACCCTCCTGCTACAGGCAGGGACACCCTCCACTAGACCATGTTGCCTAAAGCCTCATCCAACCTGGTCTTAAACACTTCCAGGGATGGGGCCTCCACGACTTCTCTGGGCAACCTGTTCCAGTGCTTCGCCACTCTAACAGTAAAGAATTTCCTTCTAACATCTAATCCAAATCGACCCTCCTTCAGCTTAAACCTCTTACCCCTTGTCCTGTCACTACACTCCCTGATAAACAGTCCCTCCCCATCTTTCCTGTAGGCCCCCTTCAGGTACTGGTAAGCCACAATTAGATCTCCCCGGAGCCGCCTCTTCTCCAGGCTGAACAATCCCAACTCTCTCAGCCTGTCCTCACAGGAGAGGTGCTCCAGCCCTCCGATCAGCTTTGTGGCCTCCTCTGGACTCTCTCCAACAGGTCCATGTCTCTCCTGTACTGGGGCCCCCAGAGCTGGATGCAGTACTCCAGGTGGGGTCTCACAAGAGCAGAGTAGAGGGGCAGGATCACCTCCCTCGACCTGCTGGTCACGCCTCTTTTGATGCAGCCCAGGACATGGTTGGCTTTCTGGGCTGCAAGCGCACACTGCCGGCTCATGTTGAGTTTCTCATCAATCAATACCCCCAAGTCCTTCTCCTCAGGGCTGCTTTCAATCCATTCCTCGCCCAGCCTATAGCTGTGCTTGGGATTGTGCCGACCCATGTGCAGGACCTTGCACTTGGCCTTGCTGAATTTCATGCGGTTCGCACGGGCCCACCTCTCCAGCCTGTCAGGGTCCCTCTGGATGGCATCCCTTCCCTCCAGCATGTTGACCACACCACACGGCTTGGTGTCATCGGCAAACTTGCTGAGGGTGCGCTTGATCCCACTGTCCATGTCGCCGACAAAGATGTTTAACAGTGCCGGTCCCAGTACCGACCCCTGAGGGACACCACTCGTCACTGTTCTCCACTTGGACATTGAGCCGTTGACCACAACTCTTTGAGTGCGACCATCCAGCCAATTCCTTATCCACCGAGTGGTCCATCCCTCGAATCCATGTCTGTCCAATTTAGAGAGAAGGATGTCGTGCGGGACAGTGTCAAATACCTTGCACAAGTCCGGGTAGATGACGTCAGTTGCCCTTCCCTTATCCACTGACGCTGTAACCCCATCATAGAAGGCCACCAATTTTGTCAGGCACAATTTGCCCTTAGTGAAGCAGTGTTGGCTGTCACCAATCACCTCCTTATCTTCCATGTGCCTGAGCATAGTCTCCAAGAGGGTCTAGTCCATAATCTTGCCAGGCATGGAGGGGAGACTGACTGGCTTGTAGTTCCCTGGGTCTTCCTTTTTACCCTTCTTAAAAATGGGGGTTATGTTCCCCCTCTTCCAGTCGGTGGGAACTTCGCCAGACTGCCAGGACTTCTCAAATACGATGGAGAGTGGCTTGGCCACTTCATCTGCCAGTTCCCTCAAGACCTGTGGATGCAACTCATCAGGTCCCATGGACTTGTGCACCTTCAGGTTCCTTAGATATTCTCAAACCTGATCTTCTCCTACAGTGGGCGGTTCTGCATTCTCCCAGTCCCTGCCTTCTGCGACCTGGGCAGTGTGGCTCAAGCATTTGCCAGTGAAGACTGAGGCAAAGAAGTCGTTGAGTACCTCAGCCTTCTCCATATCCTGGTAACCAGGTCACCCGTTTCATTCTGGAGGGGACCCACATTTTCCCTCATCCTCCTTTTCTCACTAACATACCTGTAGAAGCTTTTCTTGTTGTCCTTGACATCCCTGGCCAGACTAATCTCTATAAGGGCTTTGGCTTTTTCCAGAGGAGAAAACAAGCATGTAGACAAGGTGATCCTGCTACTACATTGTGTTTTGATTGCCAAACAGCTTTTGACTAGATCCATTAACAGTAGCTCATAAAGAAGCTCATAAGTCTCTTTGGCTGGGTGGCCTCTTGTGGATTAATAACTAGACAATCAGGAAAGTAGGAATACAGCTTTGACAGTAGAGAAAAGCCACTAGTGTGGTTAAACAGAAATTCATAATGTGGCCTGGGTTGTTCAATATATTCCTAAATGGCCAGAAAAAGGGTAGAGTACAATAAGAGAGATTGGTGATGACATCTGGTTATTCAGGATAGTCATTGTTAGAACTGACTGCGAAGATGCCATGATAGCAAGTGACAGCATGATAAAATGGCAGATAAAAATTCATGTTGCTGACTGCAGGGTAACGCATGAGGGGGAGAAACAACACTAAAAATATGTACATCGTGATGGGCTCTAAATTAGCTGTTCTCACTCAGGCTTCATTCTGGATAGTTCTCTGGAAAATGCCAGCCCATTACTTAGTGACATTCAACAAAGCTAACAAGATTTGGGGAATTATTGGGAATGAAATAGAGAAGAAAACAGAAAATGTCATTATACAGTTATTTGGATCTGTAAGACCTCTTAGGTACAGTCAAGGAGTATCTTGAATATTTTGTGCAACTCGGCTCAGCCTGTCTTAGAAACAGCTCTCTAGAACTGAAAAAGGCCTGAGAAGGATGATCAGGATGGTCCTGGAACATCTTATGTACAGAGGTAAGACCAAAGCTCTTAAGATTTGAAAATTACCATGGGAAAGGGTGATATGACAGAGGCTTATGAAATCCTAAGTGTCAGGAAAGTGATGAACAGGGAATGAATGCTCTCTGTCTCTAAAAACAAAAAAACTAAGGGGTAGTAAACAAAATAATCAGGTAGCCAGTTTAAACCAGAAGAAATTACTCTTTCATGTAGTGTGTAATTAAACGGTGAAATTCAGTGTTAGAGGAGATAGGTGCCAGAACTAAATGGGCTCCAAGTGATTAGGCAGATCTGCAGAAGAAAAGAGCATCAAGGACACTGAAATATGAGGACACAGGCAGTTTGCCATCAGACTGCCTAAAGCAGGGAGTGTGAGTGTTGGAGGTGTTACATCTCTCTGCCTGACACTTTTTCCCAGGAGATGGGGTGCTGTGGTAGGTGCGCCTTCGGTTTGGCTCCTCTTCTATCCTCATCTCTCCTCCAGCAGCTTGTCCACATTGTCCTTGAGGTTATCACTGTGACGTGATGACAGAGGTAACTGCGCTGTGCCAAGTTCTCTGAGTCTGATCTAGGTTAGCTTGGTGTCTCTCAGGCATGGCAACCTTTTATAAACCTGGCTTACTTTGGCAGTGCAAATGCACGGTTTTGGTGGCACATCTGAAGGTAGGGCAACCAGCAGAGGGAGGGACAAGGACACTTGAGTGAGTGATCGTCATCCCCAGTCAATGAGCAGTGCAAAGCGTGAGAGGTCAGACGTGTGCAAGACAGAGCCATGTCACCCTCCCTGTTTAGTCCAAAGTGAGATTTTTCCCAGCTGTTTCAACTTTAGGAAAGAAATACCTGCTTCTTTCACAAACCAGAGGGAATTGTTTCAAATGTGCTTTCAAAAAGCCAACATGTAGCTGCATCAAACTCAAAGGTAATGTTTCATGCTGCTGTGGTGCTTTGAGCCGTGTCTGCCTTAATTTCACCAATCTCCAGTGACCCCTGTGAGCTCAGAAGCTCCTCAGAGCCAAAGCAAGCCCCTCACTCTTGTTGAAGACTCACCTGGTTTGAAACACCTGCAGAGCAAGTCTCTGAGCATGATGGACCTTGCTGAGGCAGAGAAAGGTGGGTTGCAGTGCTTTGGTCCGCATTGAAATGCAATTTTTTGTCTAAAACCAGGGAGTGGGAATGAAATCCATGTTTGTGAGTATGTGACAGTCCAGAAGCTTCCAGGTTCTGCCAAAATTAGTCAGGTTACCCCAGAAAGTGGGTGGAAATGTATATATGAATGGGAAGCTCAAGACTGTTTTTCAGTAGAGTTTGAAGGGCAAAGATGCAGCTTTTTATATTCTCATTAACATTAATTTTATAGCAGTACCTGTATGCTTCAGCTGGGCGATCCACACTCTGCTGTGCTGGATGATGCTGGCATAACAGTTCCTGCTTGGACAAACCTTTAAGTTTCAAAGATAGTAAAAAATTTTAAAAAAGTAAAGTGTGGGTAGTCCTAGGCAGAGGGAGTGAAACAGGGCAATAAATTATAGGATGCCCAAGTGCTCCCAACAACAGGAACAATAGGATGCTTTATTTTGGGCTATTGAGTAACCACTTATTTTATTAGCGAATGAAAGTTAAAAATGGTTTTCTCTCAGAACTGCTGGGTAAATGCGTGGCAATTATTATGTAATTACAGAGGAAAAGTGCACCATTTGTGCACACTGAAGGAAAAGTGTTGCCAGGCAATCTACAGATTGCAAGGTAATTTTAATGTAAGCATACATAATTGTTATGTAATTTGGGAGACTCAATAACCATGCAGATGCTTGAAGCTCGCAGTCATCACAGTAGCAAATGCATCATTGCTGGTTGGGTTTTATTAAATTAGAGGTTGCAGACTGGATTCCTGTGGGAGCCTGCAAGGCGTTAATCCATGCCAGTGTGCTGCCCCCCGTGCAAACCATCCGCCCTGAGCGGCAAGGGGCCACAGGACCTGCTGAGTGTCCGTGGGGACTGGACTCCGCTGGTTATTCACGATGCTTGCCTGCAATGGAGGCCTCCTGCAAGAGGGCTGGCTCTGGGGAGAAGTGTTTGGAGGGAGGCAGCGGTCAGTGTGATGAGAGCAGAAACTCTGGGTGGGAAGCCTGGCTTAGCCGTGGTGGGAGGCAGGGACAGATGGCCTGGAGAGAGCTGAGAGCTCCCACATCCAGGGGGACTGCTTTTGGCTGGGTGTCTGGGTTTAGTATGTTTAGTACTGGGAAGTGCACTTTGATGTGTGCACAGTCTTAGCCTCACTCACTGAGTAATGAAGAAACAGAGACAGGTTCAAGGTCTGAGAGCCAGGGAGATCTGCCTGTGGGTAGAGTATCCCTTCCTCTGGCCCCCAAACTGCTGGGAAAACATTTTGAGCTTAAGTGTGGTTCACATGTTCTGTTTTCATATGCCTGTCTTAGACCTGGGCTCTGTTGTGCAGACTATGTCAGGAGTTAGTTAAGCAAACTTTAATTCCCATCCTGGTGAAATGGGCCCTACGAAGGAAAATGCTTTTGCTCCTGCTTGCAAGACTTCCCCAGTACTGACAGCACTGCATGCACACCCTCATGAACTGAGGAGGTGGGCTGTCAGCTGCATGTTGTAAGTACCACTGGAGTGGTAATTTCAGAATGCGCTTAAGTGCTTTGGATGGAAAAGTTTTGCTGGATTATTTGTGTCATTAACTAAAGCATGTGCTTAAGAGTCTCTGTGAATTGGGGATATGTGCAATTACCTCCCTTTCCAATTGTAACTTCCCTCTAGTAGTGCTTATCTGGGGTTATTTAAGCTTCAGTCTCCCTCCTAGTAAGGCAGACATTGCTTTCCCAATGATACTCAGCAGAAATAGATGTGCTAGTTAGCGAAGAGTTGCCAAAGAAGTTAGCAGCCATGGCAAGAGTCAATCCTGAAAGCCGGGAGGTGAACACATGCTCCCCCACAGAGCCAGGCAGCGGCTGGGGTTCAGCCCTGGATGCCTCACCGCCGGGACCCACCAGCAGTGCCAGATGGCCAGGCATCCAGCCGTGCACCTTGCAGCATGCCTTCCAGCACCCTGAGATCAGTGGCCTGGGCATTTCCTTGGCCAAAGGTTGTGTCTTTTGTATTTAATGGCCTCTGATATTGTTCCGTTCCTGTGTCCAATCCCTTGTTAAACTTGTGTAAATCTTCAATGTCTGCTACCTCCTATTTACACTGTGGGCAACAGTTCCCATTCGGGGTTGAGTCTGATCCTGCAGGTTTCAGCTGATGCCAGGAGTGACTTGGGAACAATCATGCCCTCTCTGTCCCACCCCTGGTTTATGGACCTCCATCACATCTTCATGGGTGGCTTTTCAAGGCTCCAGAGTCCTTGTCTGTGCCAAGTGTCCTTCCACCCCTTTGACCATCTAGCAGTCCTGGAGCTCCCCCAAGCCTTATTAATTGAGGGCACAACAGTATTTCAGAGTTGTCCGCTACAGTAAATGCGGCTGAAAATATTTGCAGCACATCCCTTCCCCAACAAAGCCTACAGGTTTGCTGGACAAAGACAGATAGTCGGCTGTTTTACTTCCGATATCCTGGTTATGGTAATACCTGAATACAGGTTTGACTTCTTGAAAGCAGTAAAATTTCCTTTTGGATTGACTCACTGGTGACTTATGTTTAATAACTGCACAGTAAAAGGGTTTGCTGAGTGACTGTGAATTTGGTGTCATGCCAGTTTGCATTGGCAGATGAACAGTGGAAACAAGTACCAGGTGAAGCATGTAAGGAGGATTTTCTTCCAGTGTCAGTCTGCTGGCCAGAAATGTTTTCCTTATTGTGAGCAGATGTTTGGTTCAACACAAGGAGTAGATACCTTAAACTCTTCTCCAGTGGTGGGAGACATACGTGGGAGCTGCAGGAGAGGTTGTGAGGGAGAAGTGTACTCCGTCAAAAGACACAAGGGATATGCCAGGCAGGTATCCTGGTTTGAATTTAGGATTGGGACACAAGTAGCTTTGCTTAGTAAGAGCCTAAGTAAGGCAGAGGAATAAGCAAACGAAAGGTCTGTCTAAGCAGGCAGCCTGGCTGTGACACTAGCCAGGAGCAGATGCTTAGTGCAGAACACACACACAAGCTTGACCCCGGGGGAAAACCCTGCTGACTTGCACAGTTAGGATGAAGCACAGCAACTGTCCCTTCTGCTGTTTAGCTGCAAGCTCAGTATTTTGTCCAGCTCACGAGAAGCTGAAACAGTTGCTGTCAGTGTGGCTGAAAGGAAGAAAAAACATTATTTCCTGCATTCTCCATAGAAAATGCACAATTTCCCTGCTGCGACTGTGTCTAGGGAAAGTAAGTGTGGCAGTTCTGGTCCCCTCTGCTTGTCTCATCTGAGCTATTGGGTTGAAGGGAGGGTCATGACACATAACTAAAGCTGTTGGGAAGTTACCTTTCCAGCAGCAGTTCTCTGCAGGGCGCCCATATGAATGCCTGCGATGCTCTGGAGCCTTGCACGCAAAGCCTGGAACAATAATGAATTGCCTGACATGCAGATCAAAGCTGGCTTTTCTGAGATAAGACTTAATCTACTTGATCATCAATATGTGAGTATAATTTCCATTATCTTAAAAGGAAATTTAAGCAAACACATCAACAGCTGAGTCAACTGCAACATAAGCCTGGGGTAGGCACACTCAAGCATCAGTAGCATAAATGAGTTTGATCAGGTTTGGCTGTTGGCAGAGGTGAGTTCCTCAGGCCTCATGCTGGCATGGCCCAGGAGAGCTGGGACACGAGTCCATGACAGAGCTGCTGTGTGCTCTGCTGTGATTCCCAGTGAGCTGCTTGATCCATCTGTGCCTCCATTCCTGTGTGCGAGA
Organism: Grus americana; assembly: GCF_028858705.1. Lineage (NCBI taxonomy): Eukaryota > Metazoa > Chordata > Aves > Gruiformes > Gruidae > Grus > Grus americana. The sequence goes on along the minus strand of NC_072870.1, from coordinate 8,191,439 downwards.
TGGGGACTTGCTCCTTTTCTGCTCCTGCTTCTTGCCTGTGCAACTTGGGAGCCCCTCAAAACTGAACATGTTGAGGTGGGAGCTCTTAACTGCAACTACAGCTGCAGTGTGCTGGGTCTTATAAATGACACCACCAGGAGAATTGGGGCTGGCTTGTGTTTTATCACTTGCAGAGCTCCGGGTGATAAAAAACCCAAACAAAAAACCTTTCATGTAGCTGCAACTGTTGCTGATACACAATCGATGAGGACTTTGTATAAGAGTGAGAGTAATTAGCTGGTGGAGCAGATCAGAGAGATGTGCTAGAGCCTCTTAAGAGAGATCAGGCAGTTTGATTTTTTGTTGTTGTTTGATGAAGTTATGTAAGCAATTGTGCTTGGGGTCAGACACAGTCCACGGCACAGGCTGTGCAGGTCGTTTTGGCAGAACTTGCTGCACATCATACCCTCCTCCCCACTTTCCAGCGGTCCCTCGAATGTTGGCAGATGTGTAGCTGTGGCAGGAAGCTCTGCATATCCTCTGTGACCAGTGATCTATGGTGTGCTTGTGCAGGTTGGAGGACAGGTGTAGAAGGGCAGCCTTTGGCAAGGCTACCTCTCCTTCCTCTTCCCCGTTGCTTCCTACTGTCAGTATCCCATACCTTGTCCCTTCTGGCAGGAGTGTGGTGGGCAACCAGGTGCTGAAAATGGAGCACAAATGGCAGCTGAACTCTTCCAAAGGGCTGGGCAGCGCTGGGTGTTGGAATCCCCTTTTCTACAGCCCAGGCTTGCAACATATTCAAGTGGCAGAGGTTTGATGGATGCAGCAAGAGAGCGGCAAAGTAGTGAACAGAGCTGAAAAAATAGGAGCTGGGATCCTCACCCCAGCCGGTACACGAAACCCCTGCAATGAGCTGAGCCTGGGAGGGAAGGTGTTCCCCTCGCACAGCCCACTACATCCATGTCCTCCAGCTCTTTCTCAGTGGAGCGTTGCGGACAAGTACAGAGGCTTGCTTCAAAGAGCAGCCTTCTGTTTTAAGCTTTGGATGGTGGTGCAGCAGTTTCCTTGGGAGGGTGTTAAATCATTTCTTTGCTAGAGGGGTGATGTGAGAGTAATACTAAGCAGACTCTGCAGTAGCACCATATGGATTGCTTTTGCCCTTGAATGGGAATGGGATTCTGTTTTTAATCAAGCATAATTCAGCATCAGCTTCAGTAAATAGCAGGATGTGTCAGTGCATTGCAAAGTTTTATATGTATAATTTTTAAATGGGCTTTTAGTAAGTTGGTATTAACCTGCTGGAGCTCTAAGGTTTCCAGAAAGGAGTGCAGTGAAAGGCACCTTTTCTAAAAGGACCAAGGAACAATCTCTCTTTTTCTAGCAATCCTACCTCTGCTCCCTCTTGGTCTTCACTGGCTGTTAATCTAAGCAGACAGTTCCCAGGCCTTTGCTTTTGAATGAAAAGGAAAAGCCTATTTAGTCTCTGAATAGCCTGCGGTATCTGGAAATGAGGAGCATTTGTGAAATGAGTTGCATGTTGCAAAAAAAGCTGACTTGTCCCACCAAAGGCAGCCAAGGGACTGAACAGAAAGAAATTATGTGCTCAGTGGGGCTTTGCTAACGAGTAGTGATGGAGCAGGGAAGCAGAGCGGCAGGAGACCTGGAGAGAGCCCAGGCAGTGCTGTGTGCTGCACGCACAGATAGGAGCCAGCTGGCCAAGCAGCAGAGATCCTCCCCAAAATCTGCCCCTTTTTTCCAGCCCCTGAAGATTCACCCCTGCCTGCTTTGCGATATGAGTGCTGCAGGATCTCTAAGCCACAGCACAGTTTACAGCCGTGATGCTCCAGGACCTCGGCCCTGCCCCGTATCTTCCCGAGCGTATCTTCCCCCAGTTCAGAGGGACATAAGCCCGTGCCTTTTAATACCATTCCTAAATCACCTGCTGGCTTTTCACAGAGATAACATTCAGTGTGTGCCAAAATTGTGTCCTAAATGGGCATGTTTTGTGACCTGGAAGTACAAACCAGCTGCTTGTTCCCTGGACAGTCAGCACCCAGAGTGTTTGCAGGCCTGGAGGTGTCTGGATGGCAGAGTACCACCAGGTAGCTGTGACAGCCTCTTGGTGTTAGACACATGCTGTCTTGTTGCCTAGGGCCAAGGATGAGAAACCATGTTTGTGGTGCTGATGAAGTTATGGGAGAAGTGGGTGCGGACTGCCTGAAACTGTTGAAAGGAGGTGAGTAATCTAGGTGTGCCACTGGAGAGGCTTTCAGAGAGTCCACCCTGGGACAAGGTCTGCCATAAGGACGAGCTGCAAGGTCATGGGCAGCTTTTCATGAAGCTGTGGGTGCTTCTTTCTGCCCCTGTTGGGAAGGCGTGAAAGCAGGAGAAGAAGTCGACCCCAGCATGGCACACCCCATGTCCCCATTGCTCTGAGAAACTCTGGATTACTCTGTTCTGTACATAAACACTCAACCTATTGGATCCATGCTGCTAATACCAAGATAAAATACATTGTGAAGAAGAAACAAAACAAAGCCCTGAAAACCCAGATTTTTAAGGAGACCTTTTATTTTGAGTAGTTGTTTCATATGGGCTTGAATTTGAACACCCAAATACAGGTTCATCCCAGCTTCTATAGGTAGTAGGTGCAGCATACGTGCTAGAGGCTCTATCTGAAACTGAGAGGGACAGAAGATGATGATGATGGTCCTTTCCCAACTGCTGTTAACACCTTGAGTGCTCTGAATCCTTCTCTGAGCTTGTATCTCTCCACCACACAGCATCAGCCTTCAGCAGACTTTTCTTAGGTGCCTGCACTTCATGCCCAAAGTCAGGAGACAGCCTAGACTTTTAGGCATGATTTCCCATGTTTCTGAGCACCCCAGGGCTTTAGAGTTTGATTAACTCCAACTTCAGATGTGCCTGGTCAGGCTTTCTAACACAAGTTGTGCTGAAAAGGTAGTACATGTGCCTTCACCTGTCATACCTGCTTCGTTCATGGGGCGACTGTGAGGCTTAGCAAACGGGTATTTCTAATGCGCTTTGGGATCTTTGCCTAGATGATGCTCCAGAAATCCATGGGATTGTTATTCGGATGCAAATAGGCCTGAAATACTATTACCTTTCCACTGAAGTGAAGGATAGGTCTAATAAACCCAAATTTAACAGAGCGCTGCAGAATCAGACTTTCTCCTAAGGGCTCTGTAATATCTTACACTGTTTCATTTTCATTATGAAGAGGTATTGATCTATTCTTTGAAACGAGTCTGTCAGCACAGAAAGTGCAGAGCATCTTGGAGCCCAGGGACGTTGCTCCAGTGAGCTGCTGACCTCTGCTTTAAGAGCAAAATCCTTTCCAGGTAAAAGCAACGCATGGAACCCTTTAGTCAGTTTGCCAAAGCAGCTTCAGTGAAGTGCTCTGCTTTGGCCAGCTCAGCATCGATTTTAGCCTTGGCAGGGATGCAGACAGGCACATTTGCAGGGGAATGAGTGTTTTTTGGCTGTCGATGTCCCCCTTGTACGTGGCACATGGGGCCTGGGAGGGGAGCACTGATGGGCTGGTCCTTCCCAAGGCTGCGTGCATCCAGCACCCGCATCTCTATGGCTGGATGGTGTGGGTCTGAGGGCAGTCTTGCCAGGGCTGATGTCTGCCTGCTTTGTAACTGTTTCTGCAATGTCACCAGCAAAAAACCCAATGCCTTGCTGTGGCCAGTCTCTCTGAGCAGGGCACGGAGTAGCTGGAAGTTCCCTTGAAGGCATGGACTCAGCTTAGGGGTCCTAGTTCCCCATGAAGGGAACTAAGGGGAGGTATGTCATGGGTTGGTTTAAAAGAATAATCCCCAAACCCTTATGGAGCAAGTTTAGGTGCAGCAATACAGATAGTTATTTTGGTTATGTTTCTTTAAAGCACATTTGGGGTTTAAAGTGCTTTTCCTCCTCTTCTGTGCCTGATGCAGCCCTGCTCCTCTTTGCTAGCAGCTGTGTCACAGCATGTCCTTGATCCCAAGAACAGGACAAGCGTTTTGTTTCTGGGACCTCTGGTCCTGGCTTCCAGTGACACTGAATAGCAATGCTAACATAGGCACCTTTCCCACCTTCTGCTCTTACATCTGCAGAGGGAAGAAACTTGCTCCCAGATGCTTCAGGCTGCTGAAATTAGAGGGTTGATTTGTGTTGGTGATTGTGTTTAACTGAGTGCGGGTGTCACCTGCTCCCCTTGGGTGGCTCTGTGGGTTTTGTGCTCCTTACGCTGTTGTCCCTTCTGTACAGTCATTAGCAGTCTGGAGGGTATCATTAGTGTTAGGCTTTTATTTCTGAGATGCTTAGCTCTCCCTCTGGAGTTCTGCAGCGATAACACCATCTTTTTCTCTGCACATCGTGCTGGAAATGCAGATCACGCTGGTTTAACAAGTACCTTTCCTGCAGGACAGCTCTGTCCCTGAGCTTCTTTTGCAGTGCGTGGCAGCGATGCCCATGTCACTGCTGGCACATCCTGCCACTTGGCCAGTCAGCCTTTGGCCAGCCCTGCTGAATTAATTGTTCCCTGCCCTTCTCCCTGCAATGCGTTATCTGCAAGAGATGTGGACTCACAGCGAAAGTTCGTGGGTTGGAAAGTTTTTTCTGAGCTTAGTGGTGTTGATGTCCTGCAGATGAACAGTCCTGCTTCCTTTCTGCAGCTCTCAGACAAGCCAGGTTTTTTCTGTTCCCTTCAAATGGAGTTGGGAATGATTTTTGGGGAATCTTTTACTCTTATTTCTGCAGCACTGTATTCTACTGAACTGTACCAGTGGCAATGCACAGCACAGGAGAGGATAAGTCCGTGCATTTTGAAGCCTGAAGCCTGTTTTGGATAGCTGTGCGAGGGAGGATGCCCACAGCAGCTGGTAGACTGGACTTTAAGAATTGTGCTTCTTCAGAGCAGAAAAGGGATTTCAGGTTGCCTTCATCAGGTTAGCAGCTCCACACCAAATCATTTCTTGGCAGACGTGAGCTCTTACTCTTACAATTTTTGTAGCTGTGATGGAACCTCATTCATTTACACCAGCTGGTGCTCGGCGCACAATTCCTGTCTGTCATCCATTCTCCCTTCATGGCTATTGCCTCTGCACAAGGCAGCTGGATAGGGGTGAGGATTTGCAGATAGCATAAGTCTTTTGAGCCAGCTGGCATGAGACTTTGATTACTGTCACCCAAACAGCATGGCAAAGCAGCACGGCACGTGGGTTGGACGCTACTCCCAGCACCGCCACTCCTGAGCTGGCCATGTCTCCTCTGTGTCCATCTCCTTCCCATCCCACTATTTTTATTATTGACATCATGAGCCAGGTTTTGCCTGGCTGATGCTGCATTGCAAAGCCCTGGGATGTGTCAGGCTCACTCCTGAAAGCACAGCCTGTGCTCCTCTGCCCCGCAGGCGCTTGTGCTAATTTCCTCCTCTTGAGCAGTCAAGGTCAGAGACTGTCCCTAACGCTCATGTCAAGCACGTGGATGGTCTGTTCAAATGTTCATTGATCCTAGTGTTTGATGGCTTTGATTTTTGCAAAGGATGTGTTTCTCATTTCTTTGTTCAACATTTACATTGCTCCTGTCCCTAACAGCCGGCAGTGCCCCGACCCGCTGGGTACCAGGCTGAGATGGGCACTGAACAAACACAGAGCACCTGGCAAACAGTTTACGTTTTTCCTCTACTTTTATTAGATTGCGCAAAGGCTGGGAATGTATTTTACAAGATTAATAGTTATTTGATATGAGAATTGGTTTGTGGTTTTGTTTGGGCTTTTTTTTTCTCCCTTTCCTGTATGGAAGAAATAATAAAAAGCATAGAGTACCTGCTTGCCTGGTGTAACTCCCTCAGTTTTCACAGACTTAGCTCCAGGGATATACTTGTATGGCCCACATATATTTGTGGCTTGTATTTTTTTGAGGCATTGGGAATCAGCCCTGTGGTATCAGGCAGGGTACCAGACACCTGCCTGAAAGGCAGCTCATCTCCTGAAGGGAAACTTCATTTCCCCCTCTTGCTGCTTTTTTTTTTTTTTTTTTTCTTTCCCTATATTACCATAATGAAATGCCAGCTTGCCACCAGCTTTGCTGCGGAGCAGATGTCTCCTCGTAATTACTGTTGTTGCAGGGTTTTCAGTGTTTATCCTGACTGTCTAGCCGGGCTGTTACAGCATTAACTGGCTCACATCACAGCATGGCCACGCAGTTGCTGCACATCTGGAAGAAGTTGTAAGCACCACTGCTCTCCAGTAAGCTTCTGTCTGCTGTGTCTCCAGATCAGCTCTTTAATGTGCCAAGGGCAGCATCCCCCAGCGCTGCTTTAAACTAAGGAGAGGTCCTTGCAGAAAAAGTGTCTGCAGGCATGATTTCACCTCCCCAGACACAGCCTGCTGGGGAACTGGCTTGAAAAGAGCAGAATAGTTATGTGAAGTTTGTTCTTTCTTGGTCCTAAAACACAAGCTGGGACGCTCCGTAGGGCAGGCTGCCTTTGCAACAGTGTGTTGACCAGGTTTGTAAAGCAGGAAAGGGTTAGACCAGCATTTTCCCCCACCCAGTTGCGTGTTTCCTAGGAGATATGAAAAGTGTTTGTGGGGAGGTATAAAAACAAACGTGCTCCGTTTGCAAGAAGGAAATGTGAAAATGGTGGTTGGGGCTGGGGAAGGAGAGAAGCTGAGGGGTCCTGTTCCCCTGGGAAGGGCAGTAAAGACTTAGAGGACTTCCTCTTCTCTTCAGTAAAGTCTCTTGGGTTTTCTACAGTTCTGCTTTTGGGGTCATTTTGTGTTCTGAAAGCTGGGGGTTGGGGTTTTTTGATTTTTTTTTTAATTTTTTTTCTCCAGGTTTCTGAGAAGTCAGCCCCTTTCTTAAACTCCTTGCTGCCGCTTCCCTCAGCAGCACAGGAATGGCTTTCTTGCAGCTGCAATATTGCTCCCCAGATAGCTTCTAATGAGAGGGATTTTGTTGTTTTTCAGTGCATCTCAACCTCCAGGCTCTTTGCAAGGGTTTCTTTCATTTTGGATGTCTAAGCAATTCAGCCGGTGCCCACGGTTGGCCTTACGGACCCGAGGCAGAGTTGGAGTCTTTGCAGCAGCCTCGTGGGAACGAAAGGCCATGCATAGGGACAGCCTGCGCTCCAAAGGGCTGTGTGGCAGAGGTTTGGCCATGGCTCTGGGTGCGAGAGTGGTCGCCGTGGCTGGCTGCTTTATGCGGTGGTGGGGATTTGGGGTAATGCAAAACAAGTTGAGGTCATTTCTCTATTTGTGGGCTCCACTGTGAAGCACAGCTAGAGAGAGAGAGAGAGTACCTTTTTGGGTTGCTGGCACCAACCAGCTGGTGATTGATTGCTCTGTGGTCAGAGGCATCTTTTGAGCTGGAAATACCCACTGATTTCTGAGCTGTTGGCTGGCCTTGGCACTTGGCTGCTAGTTGCTTAAATATCTCCTCTGGGCCTGTTTCAGTCTGCCTGCGGTTCTGCCCCTTTTGATTAGTTTCATGGAACCACAGCTTCAAAATAAACAAATTAAAAATTAACCTTTTTACTTGGATCTCACGAACCTTTAATACCACAAGCTGCCCAACCCATCAGCTGGTCTGATCAGGCCAAGCAAATCTGCAGGATTTGAATGATTTCTTTCTCTAACAGCTCTGCTCAGTCCCACTGGTTGGACTCTTCTGGGTTCACGTTCGTTCTTTGTGTAATTATTGGTGACAGATGTATTTCAGAGCGTTGGGCTCCGTACATCCCAGTGAGGCACCAAAAAGGAATGGGTATAGGAAATGGCACTTCTACTACATTATATTGCATATCCAACAGCAGCCTTGAGTGGGGTGCCTGAGCTTGCACCTTTACTTTCATACTCCTGGAAAGGTTTCTTCTGGGTGGGTCAGCTGCAGACCATGATCCTGGTTTTGGTGGATTTTTTTTTTTTTTAGTGCACTACCAGAAGATCATTCACCGGGACATCAAGCCTTCCAACTTGCTCTTAGGAGATGATGGGCACGTCAAAATTGCTGATTTTGGAGTCAGCAATCAATTTGAAGGGAACGATGCCCAGCTTTCCAGCACGGCAGGGACACCAGCCTTCATGGCGCCAGAGGCCATTTCAGACACTGGCAAAAGTTTCAGTGGAAAGGTAAGTCTTTGCTCACAGCTAATGCCTCCTGGGACCCCCAGGCATGGCACAAAGGGCAGCACCGCACCTGCATCCTGGGTTGTTGCCCACCCAGGGATTGTGGTGCGGGTTGGGGTTGTTACTAAGTAAAACTGAAGATCTAATTCTGTGTGTTCAGTCCAGGCAAAGTTTACATTGGCTGTTTTATGCAGCAGGCAGACCGACTTTGTGGACCTGGCAGGAGCCATGTTAGAGCCCTTTCCCTGCCCAAAGCAAAAGCAGGAAACTCCTGATTCCCTTCCAAAATAATCAAGAGACACAGGGGTCTGCTGGGCATCAGGGTCATGTTTTGATCCCCTGAAAGGAGGGACACTGCCAGGATGTGGGAAATAGGGTCTTAGTGTGGGTGGTTTTGCCTGGAAGAAGACTTTCAAGGTTCAGCCCTGAATGGTGTCATCCCCTGTAAGAAGGGGCTGCTTGCTGGTCACTGCACTCCACAGCAAGGACAAGGGTGGCAGCGTCTGGCCCTGCACAGTCCTTGCTCCCCAGGCATGCTGCAGATGCCTTTAGGAGCCCAGCTTCAGAGAGACTGCACAATAAAATAGAAAATGTTGAATGCGTACAAATAATGTTCTGTGAGTTGGTGGGAAAATCCAGCTTGTTCAGATCATCTCTGTGTTGCATCTCATTTACTGCCGGCACATGCTTTCTTTCAGGCGCTTGATGTATGGGCCATGGGAATTACCCTGTACTGCTTTGTTTATGGGAAGGTAAGCTGGCTTTCAGACACTGGAGCCCTGCGTGGGAGTGTCTGCCCATCTGGCTTTTGTCTCATTCCTTTCCAAATAAAGGCAAATATTAGAAATGAAGAACTACCTTTTGCAAGCTCCTGTTTTCCCAAATCACCCTGCAGATGAGAAGGGACTGACGCTGTGATCTGTGGAAAGGATGGTTTCTAGAGTTGGCCCCTGTATTCAGAGCAGTTGTTCGTGCTACAAACCCAGAGCAGCATCAGTAGCACCAACAACAGTTTGTCAGGGGGTTATCCATATTGCCTATATTTAGAAGCAAGCCAGATAGAGCATGGAGAGAGGTTTGATCCAAAGCCACTGCAGCACTTTAGCAAACTAGATTACAGAAAGCTCTTTCTGTCAGAGCTGAGGTGGAGAACACTTTGGCAGAGCCAGCTCTTCAGAGCTGTGTTCTGCAGACTCCATGTCCTGTCATGGCTTTTCCCTCTCCTGTGGCCAGAACCCTCTTTTCCCACCCATGCTGTCCCAGGGCAAGCAGTACAGCAGGCACGTGCGGTCTGTGCATGTCGGATGTTACCCTGAACCTCCTGTCCAAGCGTGGACTGCTGCAGATCCCACCACAGAGGCATAAGGCATCCAGCTCGGGGGTATAGAAGTGGCTGGGGGAGATGGCAGAGGCAGAACTGTCTCCACTGGTGGTGTGATATTGCTGAGCTAAGTCAGGATGGAAAATATTCTCTGACCTGTGTCTATAATGATGTCTCATTTAGGCCCAATCCTCAAGTGACAGGGTATAACCTTGATTGTGTATTCTGGTATAACCTCATGGTGATACTACTTCCCCCTATGGCAATAGAGGGAATATGAAGCCAAGTGCAAGGATACGCTCATCTGTTCCATGTGTCCCTGTACAGTAAATATTGTACATTTTGCACCTATTTTATATTTCATAATTTAATCTTTTAATTTAATCTGTTTAAGTCCACAGCCCACTAAAACAAGTGTACCTGCTCCTTTAGTTTCGATGCAGATGTTGATAGGGGCTGTGAATATGCTGCTCCTGTATCCTCCGCAGTATTCACCACAGCTCAGTTAACCGCCTGTCAGTCCTGCCTGCCCTGCCAGGTAGGAAGAGCCAGAATCTAGGTCTAAATTAATCCAGTGTAAAAAGTTGTGCTGAAGACAAATATGCTTTGAATCCATATATCTGAATTTACAATAGAAAACTAGGTTTTTTAATAGTAATACCTAGCTTCAAATGTGGCTTGTCACACAGAGACCTCAAAGCGGTGATACAAGCAAGACAGTATCAGGATCTCCATTTTTTCAGGTAGAAGAAGTGGAGCAGAGAAAAGGAAAATGAGTACTTCATGGTCACCTGGCAGGCTGGATGGAGGGGGGTATCCCAATCCAGTTCTGTATTCCTTAGGTCCCTCTGCTGTTCTTCTGCAATTATTTCTTAATAGGGAACAAATCAATTTATTTTGTGTGGGGAGATTTTATTTATTTCCATGTATCTCTGTGTAAAATCAAGAGTGTGCACAGAGACACTATACTTCTGTTATGTGAATGACAAATGCTTAAGCGGTGCCAAGATCTCTGACAACTGGAAAATCTTTGTTTTACAGTGCCCTTTTATAGATGAATATATTCTGGGTCTTCATAACAGGATCAAGAACAAGCCTGTAGAGTTCCCAGAAGAGTAAGTAAACTTTATTCAACTACTGTAAAATAAAGTTCAGTTTTTGGTGTTGTTCACTGTGCAGCATATATGCCAGTAGGTCACCACGGAGGGACAGACAAGGGCAGGTGAGGTGCTTTGCGTTCTCCTGGGCCCTTCACGTGGGTTTTGTACAGATGTTCTTGTTGGAGCATTGCAGCTGCCTCTGCTGCTCTTGTGTCTGTGTTGTGCAGACAGGGACTAAAGGAAATGGCTGCTGAAATCTTTGGAAGTGGAGAGGTTTCAGTATGGGTCTAGGGAGTTCTGCCCCAGCTGCTTGACCCTGGAGATGCTGGAAGCATGGCTGGGTTGGGGTTTTGAGTTTCTCCCATGTGGTAGCCACCAGAATGATTCCATGTATAGTTTTCAAAAGCAATGTGGTTTATAGACCTTGGTCTCAGTCTAAGTAAACACATGCTGCTTCTGTGGGCTTGTCTTGGAGCTGGGGGAAGTTTCTGGTGGAAGGAGGCTTGTCCTGAGATACACAACCACAGCTTGGTGCATCCCCACTCCTCTGCCTCCTCCAACACGCTCCAGGAAAATACCAGTCTGTCTTGTGTGCTGGGCTAGTTATGAAAAAAAACCCTAGGAAAATAATTTACCCATTTACTATTGAGAGGTTGCCCCCACCCTGCTTTGGTCAGTGAAGGAAACCAACACTGGCCACAGTCAGAGCTGCGTGGTGGGCTGTGGGGTGGGATGGCCGGCCGCACAGTCACAGCGCATCCTCTAACCCACAGAAGTGCACTTGGTGGCAATGGGGGGACAAGCCAAGCCGCTTGCATGCCGTTTGAGCGGTGGGAAGTTCAGTGTCGAGGCACTGAGCGGTGAGCGTTTGTGGTCCTGTCGGATGAGGCTGGCAGGAGATGATCACACTCGGTGTGTGCTTGGTCTCTGCCACGGAGCCACAATGCCTTTCCCTTCATGTGTGGACCACTCCTTGGCATGTCCTCTATCTTCAGGCCTCTGATGACTTTCTGTTGGTGATCAGTTTGTTTCTCCTGGTTACTATCAGATGAAGTAGCCAAAGCTGGACTCCTTATCTTCCTTCCCAAATCAGCACAGTAGTCAGGCAAAGAATTTTTGACCTTCTTAACCCAATTGTTCATTCTAATGAAAACTTAGAGATAAAATGACTTAATTTAAAACAAGCATGAAGAAATTAAAACCCTAATGAAAGGCACATCTGGTATTAGAGAGGAAGGGAGGGATGTTGTCAGGCAGTTCTGCGATACATGCATCTATTACATGAATTATTTGTGAGACGCTCACTGAATTTTTAGACACCTACAGCAAAGGGCTGGGCCTCTGCCTTGGCAGCCCCAGGCTTCCTTCTGAGTCTGCAGAAAGCAATGGGTGCTCAGGCTGTCCTATTTTAGACATCTGCTTTAGATGGGATGACTCACACCACGGGCTGTATTAATTACCTCTCCGTTGACTATGAATCACGGCCACTGCAGATAGCTTGGATGGAGCCATCTCTGCTCAGGCTGATGGAGCCCACACCGAGGACTGTGCAGAGCACATCTCCCAAGGACCTGTGGCCACAAGGTCAGGCCACCTGTTTGGTGGCCAACACAGGCCCACGTTGTGGGTAGGGAGCAATTCTGGCAACTGTGTGCCATTGGTGAGGTTTTACAGCTAACCAGGCTTCAGGCATTAAGAGTGCAAAGGCTGGTCACACCACGTTGCCGTGTTCCCACCGGTTGCTCTGTGGTTGGGGCAGGACTTTGTCTTGACAGCACTGCAGCAAAAAGAAATCAAATTGTTTATGTTTCCCTGGCATGGGCTCTCTGCTTGCCTGAGTCCTGGCAAAATGCCCATCCTCTCTCAGCCATCATGTATTTGGGTTAGCAGTCAGCTTACCAGTGACTGTTCCCATCTGTCTCTGCAGTAAATTATTAACATTTAATGGGCTAACTGGGCTGTGCTAAGAACCTTTTCTTCATTCAGATGTTTCCTTCAGCGATAATTTGGCTGCGTGATTTATTTGGATTTCTTGGTGACCTGCTCACCCAATCTAAAAAAAGCTGCACCCATCGTTAGGTTGTTGGAGGAGCAGAGAGTTACTGGGTGTTGACAGCTGTCTAAACTGCATCTATTTGTTAGATAAAGGCAGTAACAGACACACATAAAGCTGGAATTCACTGGACTGGATCCATCCTGACCTCCCACAGAATTAGCACCTCGCTACAGCTAGGAATATTTTGGTTTCAATTTATTTCACCATGGCTACAAAAGACACATTCCTGTTTGCAGACAGTCCATGGAAACTCATTGCCTGTTTCCTGACAACCTTTAGGACAGAGATGGAGCTGACTGTACCAGCGTCATTGTCCTTTCCCTTCCCTTAGAGACGCAGAGATAAATATTTATCGCTCTGGAGTTCTCATTCATGTCAATGAGTCCTTGGCATGGGACAAGGTAAATGGGGTTAGCTCACACCCTGATGATCCTGGCATGACTAAAAAGCAAGCTGGAGAAGTTTCTGTCCAGACATGCTAAGAGAGCCAGAAACTCTGCATGGTCCCTCCTGGTGAGGAGCTGAAGTCCAGGACAGCGTTCTCTGACCTGTGGGCACCCTGTAAAATGATGTATGGTGCTGGCAGCCCTCCCAAATGGGTGCTGAGCTCTGTGATGCTTGGCGTTTTCTTGAGGGCCATTACAGGAATATGACACTGAGAAATTCCAGATAGTGCATGCTTTTCAGATAAAAATGCCGTTGAGTACAGCATGCACCCTGGCAGAACAGAGAGAAGGAAAAACAGAGACAGGGTGATGCAGTCTGTCACCTGGCCATAACCCACCTGAAACTTTGTGATCCTATAGGGCTTTTCCTTATGATGTTAATCCTACGTTGCGTTGAAATCAATTTCTGGGCACTAGATGTTAGGTGACTGTATATTCTATTTCTTGTATTTTAAAGAAAGCCGTTGCTAGTTTGGCACAGATCTGATGTTAACGATTTTAAAAATTCCGTTGCACTGACATCTCAGTGTGGTCCTCCGGTAGGAGTCTGTTTATTCTGACCTGTCACTCCCCGTAGCTGTTCCTCTGTGCCTGGATCTCATCTCAAGAGCAGCACAGTTCTACCCATTCCCACCTAAATTATCACTTCCAGTGCAGCCTAGGAAGTGGGAAACCTCTGAGGGCTCATCCTGCCATTCCCCTTGTCTGGGCCGTATTGCCTGTATACTGCAGACCCTTGACATCACTCTGAAAGTGTTCAGCCTTTAAACTGAACCCACTTTCTGCCCTGTCCCACTGAATGAGCAGTGTTTCCTTGTGGGTGGTTGTTAAAGATCCCATAACCAAAGTCCACATAAAATATTCATAAGTTACTAAACAGCAGCTCTGTTTTCATCAGACTAAAATATTCGTTACTGTGATTTGGTCTTCATTTAGGTCTGTAATAGTTTATTCCCTCCTCTGCTTGGGGAGGGCACAGAGGAGGTGGGCACAGCACCTGGTCCTCATCAGTTTTCAATCTGAAATCCAGCCCTGCTAGGGAGTGACATTTTATGCTGCCAAATCCCATCTCCATGCAGAAACACAGCTCCTTGAAAGTAATTTGTGATAAAGACTTTCAGCTGCCTAATACGATTCTGTCATACGCTGGCATTTTATTTCAGTAGTACTTTGATCATACAGATCGAGTGTGTTTTAAAGACGTTGCCTGCATCATTAGTGACAGAAGTCGTTGAAGCCTTTGGACTAGAGGGACAGAATGCAGGACCAAGGGCTCCATGTGAATAGGGTGGCTTTTGGGTTCAGGCACTCTAGCATTTAGATCCTGGAAATAGTGTTTAAAAAATTAGATGTATTTCTCTTAATCTCATCTGTTCATTCTCTCCTTATGTTACCCCAAGGCTGAGCTGTACAGGTAGGAAATACCGAGTTACTGAACTGGCTATGCCATCAGCATTCATGGAAGCAATTTAATTACCACAACCTGCAAACTTTGCTGGGAACCTGAATGTCAAATGGGGATGTTTCTTCCAGCATGCAGTTGCTCATGATGCAGGTTCGGCAAATCAAGTTGTGCCCTTCTTGTATCATAGAGCCCAGCTCCTGTTCTGCGCTCAATAACACTTTGTTGTCCCAGAATCTGTCCTCTGAAATTCCCCTGTGATATGCTGTCTTTAAAAATGTCCTTAGATTCATTCACCTGATCCCTTGTCCTGCATTTTGAGAGCATGCAGCTATGTTAGTGGGCAGAACAGGATAACCAAACCCTGTAACAGTGACCGTGATGCCTGAGAAGGAACCAAGCCAACTAGACCTTCCTTTCACAAGCTGGATGTGCAGAGAAAATATCTTCAGTAAGGACTATGCATACCTTGAGCACTTACAATTCCCTTGTTAACTGTATGCTGCTGTTTTCTTTACTCAGAGCACAGATAAGTGAAGAGCTCAAGGAACTTATCCTACACATGCTTGATAAAAATCCAGAAACAAGGATAACAGTCCCTGAAATTAAGGTAAATTAGCCATTGATATCATAGTCTTTTGTCTCGGCTGATTTTGTTGTTCCTTTGGTACCTTCTAATGAGGCAGAGCTGTTCCTGGTGTTTGTTTTGGGAGCTTTCTCTGGCGTGCCGCCTCGGAAAGGGAGAATGCTCATTTTGCAGCGTGTAACAGCTCTGTCGCTGCTGTTTGCTTGGGGAATATTGACAAAAGCTTTCTTGTTTACTTATTTAAATTAAAATTGCTCAAAAGCTGGCTGATCCTCAGCAAATCCCCCAGGAGGATTGACATTGTCATGGGGACTGTGAGCTGCAGAGCCTGTGCTGTCTGTGTTGGTGGAGCTGTGTTACAGGGGCTGGAAGCGTGTTCCTCCTCTGGTGCTTGCATGGTCAACGGCCTCAAGGCAGCACACTTGTTTCTATTGGCTTTACTTGGGAGATGCTTATTAACACAGGGAGTGACTAAGACTGGTAGAGCACAATGCTGCACGAGGCTTGGCTTCGTTCTGTTTTTGCATGGGCTTGCTGTCCTCATGTCACCCCTCACCAAGGCCTCAGACCTGCTAGAAGCTCTCAAGATTTCCACAGAGATCCATCAGCAGTCTCTGCAGGGCACACAACTCTTCTTCGCTTTGTCTCAGGCCAACACCAGCACATTTGCCACCAAAACTGACAGTAGGAAGGTTGAACTTTGAGAAGAAATGTGATATCACTTCCCTCTGTGCCCAGGAGGCCATGGCCAATGATGGTGGGAAGTGCTTTGGAGCTGTATTAAGTGATTTCACTTGGCAGCTCTTGCAGGCACTTCATGTGGAAACCTGAGCCCTGTAAGGACCCTGGGGAGAAGAGCAGAGCAGGGTGCTGGATCTTATCCCTGGCCACGTGCCAAAGGTTCTTGGTGTGCTCGAGGACTTGTGTTTGAAGCTGAAAGAGCACGTGTCTCTTGCACCAGCCTTCAGCACTGCTTCTCTCATGTTCTCAACCAAGAAAACTATCCCATGAGAGGCAATAGGAAAAGGGCAGCTTGCTTCTGCTGTTCTCCCAAGAAAGATGATGGCCAAGCAGCTTCTTGGCAGAGGCAGCTGTGGAGTGACTTGCTACCATCACTGAAGACCCTGGCCAGGGGAGTCCAGCCTAGAGAGTACAGGAGAGCTTGATGCGTGCAACCAACACCATCCAGACAAGGAGATGATGCACGCCCTCCATATTTGTATTCCCAGACTAATCCCAAGGAGCTTCTTTGCTCTGAAGTAGCATACAGCTGGCCGCATGGCATTGGAGCTCCAGCTTTGGCTTCTTGCATAGTTACATGTTTCTAAAAGGCTGTTCCAGGCCTCCTCCTCCTCCTCCCTGGGTTCCTTCTGTTTTGTTTTCCCCTGTTTTCACACTCTCCTCCTCTTCCTCTTTCATGTTCCTTACTTGTAAGGTAAAATCCTGACATGGTTGCAAATGTTCTTGTGCTGGTGAGCATTAGCTCGTATGTGATCAATTATAGTTGATAAATCTGATGTCTACATTGAGGATAAACGTGGCAAAAGCTGGAAGGAGGCAGTAAAATTATATAAGGGGGTTAGGCTGGACAAATATCTTGGAATTGCTGTTCACCATCAAAATAAATCAAGCAAATTGTATGAGGAACGTTGAACATATGGCTAGCCAGAGTCCCCTCTCTAGCTGAAACATTCGCAAGCCCCAAGTAGACTGTAGGTGCACTGGTTTCAATTAAGGCTGAACACAGTGATGTGGCTTTGAAAAGAGTTGTTATAAGCACAATTAATGGTCTTTGGAAAACACAGCTTAAGTGTTATAAAGCAGGTCATCACTAAGCCCTTGGAGAAGACTCTCGACACCTGTGTCCAACTGATTGGAATGGCAGTAGGCAGCGAGCATCCATCCTAATTAAACTCCTCGTCCTGGAGGGTGAGGCAGGCCTTTCTAGCACAGACTGGAAGGTGCTGTCCCTGACAGGCAAAACGTCCAGCCCTGGATGTGGGTAGCAGAGAGCCTCTCCCATCCTGCTCTCAGCTCCCTTCCACAGTAGCACAGCAGTGACAGGAGGGGATGGTGAGAAACTGCCTTCTCTCTCCCGTGGGTGCGTAGAGGTTTACATGGTGTCCAGGTGGCAAGGTATGTAATTTCTTTATTTATGTAGGCAGAAGGCTGTTGAAGTAGCATGAGGCCTTGGTATTCAGATCTAAGTACTCCATTTTAAGCACCTAAACCCTTGTTTGTGTCGATGCATAAATTATCTTGATTGTCCCAGGTAGCAAGCATGCCTAGCCCAAGGTGAAATGTGTGCATACGAGAGAAAAAGATGAAAAGGCTCTGGATAACTCAGATTTTTTTCAAAGTGTTTCAGACTTGATTCAGAGGGTGCCAGGTTCCTCCAAGATGCTGGTCAATGGCAGTGGGTGGACAGCACTGGGCATTAGGGAATGCTGTTTGGCTGGGCGCCACATTGCAGCAATTTCCAAGGGAGCTGTTTGAGATGCATCACTGGAAGTGGAAAATGGAGCAGTACCGACAGCTTACCCCCATAATCAGTCCTGTGCCCCCATTTCTCTCTCATCACCAACATCATTGCACTCTGCTGCAGAAGGGAGACCTACAGCTGTCTCTGTGTTCCTCCCCACGCAGGTGCACCCGTGGCTAACCAAGGGCGGCGAGGAGCCCCTGCCGCTGGAGGAAGAGCACTGTACAGTGGTGGAGGTGACAGAGGAGGAAGTGAAAAACTCGGTGAAGACCATCCCAAGTTTGCCAGCTGTGGTATGTAAAAGCCACAACCGCATCCTCTGCGTGGGTCAAGAGCGTGATACTTTGCTGAAGCTCTCAACTGGTGAAGGAGGTTCGGGGAGGGTACACGTGTGCTCCTGGCATGAGAAACTTGGCTTTTCAACCCAGTGTAAACTTTTTGTGTCTGAGTAGTGCAGCAGCCTGACTGCAGGGCCTGACTGTACGAGCAGTCCTGTTTATATCTGCCTGGCTGCTCTCTTAAGAGCTGTAGGGTCTCACCCTGAAAGAGCCTGGCATCAGACATCCCAGAACACCAGAAGCATCCCAAGTGTGTTTTGTTTCATTAATCTAGAGGTGGAAAGAGAGCTCATTTGGATCTTCAGAATGAAGGCTCCAAACCTGGAGGTGACCTGGCCAGAGAAGCAGGGAGAGGATGGTGGAGTATATAGCTGGCACTTGCCTGCCAGCCTTGGAGAGCCACAAGTGGGTTCAGGTTTCTCTCGGCAGTTTGTGTGTAGCCAGATGAGGTCTGCTCTAGGCAATTACTACATAATTGTAGTTCCTCATACTGGGGAGAGAGCTGCTGATCACAGCTCTCGTGGTGTGATGTTAACATAGACATTTGGCCCAACAGCTGGCTGGGGGAGTGAAAACCATCCTTTCCCCTTGACCTTTCCCTTCTGACCCACAGGAGCTGAGAGCACTCCCCGGGCAGTGCCTGCCTGAGAGGATGGCCAGGAGGGCTCTGGTGCTGCCTCCTCATGGACTTGGGCCACCATGAATGGCAGGCAGCAGTCAGCAGCTTTGCCTCTTGCCAGCAATGGTCTGCGTCCTGAGGTCTGAGCTCACTGCGTGAGGGGGTGGCATTGACACTGCCTGGAAGTCATATTGCTGTTCTGTGGGTTTCTCTAGTTCATGCTCTAGCTGCAATTCTGTTAAATGTCTGTTGAATTATTAAAGAAGCTGTCCTTAGACTCCTTCAAACTAGCTTCAAGGGGGTGATATTGTCAGTCCTGCTGTTCTCACAGGTCTGTTTTTCTTCCTCAAAGATCCTAGTGAAGGCCATGCTAAGAAAACGCTCCTTTGGAAATCCATTTGAGATTCAGACCAGACGGGAGGAGAGGTCCATGTCTGCTCCAGGGAACTTACTGATGTATGTATATATAGCCTTGCCTGGCTCTGCTGCTTGTACAGAGTAAAGGTGTGTGGGGAGGATGAAGGAAGCAGTTTACAAATCTTTTCCGTAGCATTTAAGGACAAAACTCACTTTAAATCAAATACTGAGGCTAAATTCTACCTCGTGTCCTCTGGGGTTAAAGTACAACGCAGTATAACAGGCTAAATACCCTTTTAATAGGTGCAGTTCTCTCTGTAAGATGGGTTTGGCCTAAACAGATGTAAAGTGCTACGCTTGTCTGGTTTTTAACCCATTAGTTTATAATACACTGTGATCAAAGATCCATCAGAGACTGGTGAACTAAAATAAGTTTAATTAGTGTCTAGTCTGGATATGTGTTGGAGGGTTTAATTCTTCTCTCCTTTTTTTATGGACAATAGAAAAGGCACCTAATGAGCAGTTTGTGTGTGTTATAAACTCAAAACATGGTTTGTCTGTGGCCCAAGTCTGGGCAGAGGCACTGTGGAGATGCATGGGCAGACAGTGGAGAACACTGTGACATTGCTTTTTCATTTCAGAAAACATACAGCATTTTTTCATACAGCCAGTTGTGAAATGGTAGAACATGTTGCTACAGGATATTTTGGAGGCTGGATATAAATGGCTATATTGGGATTAAAAAGGGAGTAGACAAAGTAATGACTGTTAGATTCATCAACAAATTTTAAACAATGGTCTGGATGTACAGGGGTGGGGGGAGAATTTCTGTTCTTTACTTGGCCCTTACTTTTTCTCCCTCTTGTTGGTTACCCATCCCTTTCAGAGCCAGGATTCTGAGCCATCAGGCCAGTAAGTAACAGATAGACCATTAGCCTGACCTGGGACAGTTATTTTCATGTTCTCACCATGCAGAATCTGTGAGGCTGCAGTTCACAACAAAGTTGTGTTGTCCCAGAATGATCTTTTTCCACCCAAAATCCCAGTACGGTGCCTAGCAGACTCCCACGAGGGTGTGCTAAGGGTCTCACTGCACCTTTGACAGTGCAAATAGAGGAGTGTCTCTCTCTCAAGGGCATCTGGGGATTTAAGGGCTCAGCTCAATTAAGGATGATGAAGCTTTAGGGCCCAGCTGTGTATCAGACACTTCAGTCAAGGCTTTGCCTCTGAGTCCAGGACCAGTTAATATTAGACAGCAGTTTAACAGCTAAACACCCCATAGACTGAGCGCTGCTGTGGGCACATATCTGAAGAGCATGGCAGTCACAGCTCCTCTGCCAGCTTCGCACAGGGAATTTGTCCTCATTTGTTTCCCTTGGCTCATTGCCTTCTTCCAAATTAGTTATTGCTAATTTGACACATGTCTCTGCCCATATCTTTGCTACCATTCCTGGTCACTGCATTTCATTGCTCTGAGATGGGGAAACTTTTACTAAATTCAAAGAAAAACATATTGTATGCTTCGTGTTGTCCAGGACAGCTAATTCGGAGCAAGGCAGGCTTTCTTCTTTTTAAGCCCTGCCTGAATTGTTATTTCAAGGTGGTTTCTTCTAGTATCCTGAGTCTGTGTCCAAAAGGGACCTCTTCCCTTCCACCTTCTTTTGAGATACTTGAAAGCCTATGCCACTAAATAACTGTCTGCTGGGAAAACTTCTTGACCCTGGCCCTGTGGCTGGTTCCTGCCTAGAGCCAGGTGCTTTGTTAAAGTGCATTTGATCTAATGTAGCTGTGAAGTTTCTGGTTAGCTGCATTATCAATGTTTAATCCCCTTCTAAATCTTTTAGGCCTTCAAGACAAAACCCCACTTTTACTTTTGTCTCCTTTCTAAAGTTGCTAGTCAAATTTTTCTCAGCTTATACAAACCCAGCATCTTTCCCTGTCTCTACTCATTTCAGCCCCATGTTTGCGTTCAGGGTCCTTGTATAGGAATACACTAAAAGGTTTTTGAAAACCCTGCATAATTTCCACTGTTGTGCTGTTGCGTCCAGTGCCCTTCATTTACAAGAACGTGCCAGGTCAGGGATGGAGCTGTGGCAGTGCTGGGCTGACCTCTGCCCAGCAGTGTAAGTGCTTAGAGATCTCAAAAAAGAATGTGAATGGTCTTTGAACGTGCCAGTTCTCCACTGCACTAACCTCTGTGCTTAATTTGTCGATCTTGTGCCATCAGCACCGATTTTTGGCAGTAACAATTAACTTTATCCTAAATTAAATCATGCACAACTAGACCTTTGAGAACCCATCTCGAAACCCTTCTGTTTTCAAGACAGACATTTGGCTAAATCTCTTCAACAACTAGCGTTGTGTATTAAACACTATAGCAGAGGTGCTTTTTTAAGAAATTCTGGATTATTATTTCAAACTATGAAAAATGCTATACTGGTTGAATCTAATGAAAATTACTTCAAATTTAAATAGATTTGTTGAATCTAATGACATTGATTTTAAGTGAACCAAGTCTAAATGGGAACATTCATTATTCAGTGAGTTATCTCTTGATTACAGTGTTATTTCCACAGGGGCAAACAGAGCTAGACACTAAGCCCATCCAGTTTGTAATTCATAGTGGGTTGTTCTGTAGTAAAACCATCCTTAATATACATATAAACTATAACATCAGTGCAAATGTTATGAGTAGCGCTGTGTTAGTTAAAATAAGTTTTGAGTAAATCTGAATGACTGTAAATTTCTAAGACTTAGCAGGAACAGATAATATTGTTGTAGCATAAAGGCTCTGCAGAGTTCCTGCATGTCAGGCACTGTTTTCTCCCCCATGGCTGGACAGGGTACCCCAAAAGTGGGACTTGCCAGAGGGGCAGCACCTGCAGCCAGCCCCGCTTTCTGGCCATGCTGCCCTGTGATTGCCCACAAGGAGCTGAGAGAAAAATGAGCCACAGGTTCCCAAGCTCTCCACTGCAGAGCTACTCCTCCTCAGTGGCAGTGACTTTAGAGAGAGATAAATCAGCCTTTGTAATATTGCATCTCCTTCTAGTTCTAGGTAGAAAATAACTTGTTGTGTTTCTATATAAGAAAAAAGAAAAGCAATTAGAAAACTCCGGTTTCACATTCAATTTATTTAATTAGGCTGCATGTGAAATTGCCAGAGCCCCACTCACTGCTGCTTCAAGCATCTTACATCTGTGCCCATACTGAGAATATATTTTGCAGGAAATCCTCTGACAGCTGAGTCTGCTTTCTGGTATTTGATGTCTAATTGATGGTTCTTAAAATGGATCTGCCCTCTAAGAAAAGAGGAAGAGAAAGGAGCTGGTTTAACAGCTCATTCTTTGGGATTTGGAGAGGAGGAAAGTGTAAATCATGTGGTTAAATTTTTTTATTTTAATTTCTCCCTGCATTACCTGTACACAGCGTGCTGGGCTCTGTTCTTGGAAATGCTTCGTGCAGAAGCCGCGTGTGCAGAAGTCTTTGTGATAGCAGGAGGTCTTTTGTGTTTGCCTCAGGCTTCAATCCTTTGGAGGACACCATTAAGACAGCAGTGATTTTGAAATAGTTCTTAAATGAGCACTGTGAGGAGAGAGGGCTTTTCTAGTGCTCCTTAGACCTGGAAGAAGCAAATCCTCTCCTGGGTATTATTTATTGCTTTAATAGCACTGAAAAGTTAAAAAGGCAGCTGTTAAAATGGCAGGCACATTCACCAGGTAGAAGGGAATGAAAATGAAGATGCCCCTGTTTAGCAATTCTTGGTTTGCAGTGTTGGCATCTCCCACGAGAGCACCTCCACACACCTAGAAGCCACGTGAGTGCTGCCATGAGCTGCGTGGTAGCTGGGGCCAGACATCCGGGTGGCACCGGATCCTGCCTTTCGTGCAGGCTCTCTCAGACGATGCCGGGATTCACTGAGCCTTGCAGGTCCTGCAGACCATGGCCAGGCTCACATCTGTCACTAACAGTGATTGCAGAAGCAACCGATCGTTTCTAACTTTCCCACTTGCGGAGTATTTTTATACCCAGCTGTTTAGCGTTCACAGTTAAGTTCTGGGTTTCCGTTAGCAGTGTTTGCTACATCTCTTCTGTCTGCTCCAGATTTCTCCTAATTGAGTCAGCACTGGCTTCACCACATTTTATTACTCTCATTTATTGCAACTACTACCTATCAAATTAATTGCTGTGTTTTGACAGACCCAATTTACTTTCCTATTATGGCTGCTATTACTATTGATGAAATGTGGTTGTCAGCTCCTGTACGAGGGATCAATCTGTATTTAGAAAGCCTACCCTGCTTCCAGCCTTCCCAAAAAGAGAGCAAAAGAGCTGTCGCTGCCCTTAGGGGCCTTACTGTCCCTGGAGGCTAGGCATGAGGAAGCCAGGAGGGATAGGGAGGTAAAAAAGGTGGCTGACCGAGGTCTCCCAGCACAAACAGCTTCTCCCAAAGCAGCAGAGACGTACCTGCCTTGTGCGGGCTTTGAGCTGAGAAAGTCCCAGGGCTTGGTGCCATAGTGCTGCTCAAAAATAGGCTGCAGAGATCCCTGTAGGGCAGCCGGCAGCCAGCTGGACATCAGCAGTGTGCTGGAAGCACTCCAGAGCTTTCAGCAGCGGTAGGGGCTGGAGCAGGTTTGTACCAGTGCCTGTCTTTATCCTTCCTTCGAGCTGCAAGTGAATGTGACTGACGCTCCATCCTCCCTTTCGCTCTGCTCCCTAGACTTGTTAGATGCAGAAATACAAGCTCCTTTGCTTGCTGCCATCACCTTCATGATCACTTTCTTCCTTTGTTTCACTGTTTTGCTCTCAGGGACAGACTCTTAAATGCATCTGTGTATTTGCATCCATCTTTAAGGTAATTCAGTGTTTGTTTCCCCTGGGTGCTGTAGAAACGTGTGTCCTCTCCTCAGCCTGCGTGATTTGTGTGGTAGTGAGAGCATTTGGCTCCATCCTTCCTTCCTGTAGGAGCAATTTTACTGCAGTAATTCTGTGTGTGACACTAATGTTTATGTATGCATTAGTAGTAGTAGGTTGTTCTTTGGTGTTTCACCCTTCTTTGGGAAGGGAGGGGTGGAAAAAGCCAGTTGGGTTTTAGCAGGAACTGCTGCTTGGCCCCATGTTCATGGAGGAACAACCACAGAATTTGGGAAAAACTGAGGCTGAACTTTGTAATTTGGGCTCAGGTTTAATATTTAATGGTTATGCAAAAGAAATAGAGCTGGAGCCATCTTTGCCCCGGCTGCTCCACCGCTCCCCTGCACTTCCGCCTCTGATGCCACACTGGGAGAGCTCTGGGCTGACTGATATTCTGCTCTGTGTGACCACCCACCCCACCTCAGCCAGGACGTCTTTAAATCACGGTCATTTCTCCAACCACTTACACATATCCTTCTAGGGAACAGTCTGTCCAATTAATTCTGTTAAATAACAAAATAACATTCAATGCAAACCATGATAAACTGCTTACAAACATCTCAGAGTCAAGTCCCAGGATCCAGTGCTTAGGCAGGACACAGCCTCCATCCAGGCCTGGGGAGATCTGGTCTGGGGTGAGAGGTTGGTAAATACCTTTGGGAGCAGCTCCACTGCTCTGGGGACTCTGGCTGCCCTGGTTTACTGCTCCAAGATGAACGGATGAGCCAGAGCCAGGATGCCACGTGCTCTGAGTGAGGAAGGACTTGCAGAGATCCTCCAGAAATAGTTAGGAGAAGGCAGGCGGAGGAGGATGGGGACTGATGTGGTGCTGTTGGTGACAGCTGCTGCCAATGCCTGCTGCTACATTTTTAATAGAGAACGTCCTCGTGAAGAACAGCCCTTTTTCTTTCAAGATGTATTTCAGGAGTGACTGCACAGCCTGGCCACGGTCAGTGTACCCCCAAAGTTTGCCTGTGTCCTCAGCAGAAGGCAGGGGATATCACCAGCCTAGATGACGGCAGATTATTGGTGTTCAATGGGGACTCAGTGCAGGAATTAAGCACTTACCGGAGCGTGTGTGTACATGCTATGATTCAGCTGTTTGTAGGTTGTCCCACTCCAGGCACGTGGAGCAGCACTGACTCTCCACGGCTGAGTTGGTTTGCCCACACAGACTGATTCTTCTGCGGCTGGGCTGGCATGACCAGGCACCCTGGGAGACAGGGATGCTTGGGGACAGCATCACCCCCTTTACGCTGTGGATATCTTCACATCTTCACGATGGAGAAGCAGGCAGTTTAGGTGCTAGTCGTCTGCCTGCCATAGGTCTTTGCTGTGGGGTGGGGCAGATGGCAAACAGAGGTGTCACACTTTTGCCTTTCAGTCTAGACTGTGACAACTTGCTCTGGTCAAATCTTGGTCATGGGCTCTCTTACGGACAGGTGGGCTGGGTGGAGGTGTTACTTCTCAAGGGTGCCCCAGGGTGCCTGAGCTGGCTTCGCCCCAGCAGAGCTGGTGGCACAGACACACTGACTGCACTGGAGTGAAACCAGCCGGCAGCAGGGCTTGGGCTGCCCACAGGCATGCAGAGCAGACAGCAGGCACCGTGTGCTGTGGCTGTCGCATCCCGCAGTGTGTACCCCATCGCATGGCATCCAGCAGTGCTGCCGGGCCTGTGGTGGATGTGGTGCCAGCATGGCTGAGGGTTTGCCGGACTGGCTGGCTTGGCTAGGCTCAGAGCCCGTAAAAGCCCCACCAGCCTGAGCGATCAAAATGCTCCATCAGCCTAAACGTCTCCGCTTGTGCCTCAGAGTGATGCCCTAAGCAGCTCTGAGCCTGTGTCCCTGCTGGCAGAGGTAAGGTGTCCCATCCCACCACAGCAAAGCTGAAGCCTCCTACATAGGAAGACAACAAAAATTAGGAGCAGGGGGAACAGGCTGAAGGTACCGTGGTACATGTATAATGCAAGTTAAGTTACCTTGGCTGTGTTTTAAGCACTGCTGCTCTCAGGTGCTGAGCTGGTTTGGAGACCAGACAAGCTCACAGAAACTGAAATCAAACAACTCTTGTGTAGGGAAAACTGCGTTCTGGTAGAAACATTCAGTTTTTACTGCCATTTACAGCGGGGCTTTGGAGAAGTCGTTATGGTATCAAGCCATCACTCTGATCTTTAAAAAAAAATAAAAAATCAGATTAAAGAAAAGCAAACTAGAACTCCCCAAATACAAACTAGGTAATTCAAAACATTGCTGCTGGTCTGCAAGACTTTCTCCAAGAACCAGATCCCTCCTTGTGATGCTGCAGCTGGGAGAAGGGCACACAGTGCAAAGTGCAAAGCTTAGTCTTTGGGGTGCTGAGCAAGTGCATAGACACGAGTCGTGCAGCACTGCAGCACATCGCGCTGGGATGTTGCTGAGCTGTTTATGTGGTACCAGGGCAACAGGCTGGTTCTTTGCTCTTCCCTCTTAATATTGATGTTGTTGACCTGGGTTACCTGTAGGACCTGCTTTATTTCTTGGATTGTTATGTGCCTGTAATCTCTTTATTTCCTTGCCATTCATGTAGAAAACAAGGGAGCAGAGAAGGAGGCAGGGACCCGGAGCTGCCTGATGTGTGTGAAGATGAAGCTACGTCCTGAAGCTGCCTGGCCGTCCGCAGGCTGGTCGCTCACGTGCTGCTGCTGTTGTACCCATCATGGTGTTGTCTAGCACACATCTGCCCTCATCGCCAAGTCTGGGGCCTGCAAAGAAAAAAAAAAAGCCCACAAAAAAACTCCAAACAAAATGGATCAACCCAGAAAACCAGAAAGGAGGAACAGAGCAGCAATAAGAAGAGCAAGTCCTTGGGCAGCGCAGCTGGCAGAAGGCTGTCTCGGCCTCGTGGGCGGCTGCGTTCCTTGTGCGAGGTGTCCGTGCACTCCTCCGTGTGTGCCTTGCTCTCCACTTGTGCTTCATGTGTGGGCTTTGTAGTTGGGTGTCTTGGCCAATGAATGTGGTTTTATTTGTAACGCAGCAAACCAAACATTGTCTCATGGGTCGTTTGCCCTGGAGACTTTTTCCTTGCTTTTTTGCATTCTCTATTTCAAGCATCAGGGAAAAAAAATGATATCACAGCCAGGTTTTATATCAAAGGGCAACTGTTTTATTTAATGCATGGGTAAAGTTCTTCTGCATACCAGAACACATCCTGCTCCTGTTGGAGTTGATGGCAAAATTTCTATGGATATCAGTTAAACGAGGATGAGATCTTTCTTTTGGAATGAACGCTGTCACTCTATGCTGTTCTTTGTCTCTCTCTTTTTTTTTTTTTTCCTTCTCTTCTTACCCCTCAGTTTTGCACAGTGTAAATCCTGCCAGCACTGATGGCTTTAGTCAGGGTGGCGGTGTAAAATAGAAGAACTACACAATATTCCCTGTGATGTGCAATGAGCTTTTGAGCGTCGTAGAGATCTGGAGCATTGGGATATGCTGTTACACGGAAAGGCTTAGTGCACTGAGGACGTCAGCTAACCAGGCGTGCTCTTCCCAAAGAGCTGGGATTGCATTCCATCAGCTGTGCCCAGTCCTGTGTGCATGGACCTTGTTCTCAAAGGTGAAAAGAAGTTGGCAGGTTTTGGGTTTATTTTATTTAAGGGTGATTTCTTTTCCTTTAGTCATCTCTTAGCTCCTTTAAAATTATGTACCTGATGCTTTTAAACTCTGATTTCCTGATAAATGACCCAAACTGGGAGCATTCCCTAGGATGGAAAATGTTGGTGGAGGGTTTTTAGACTAAGGAAAGCTACAGAACACAAATGAGATCAAAACTTGATCTTTTGGTTTTTTTAAAGGCTTTAATTCTTAATTTTATTTTAAGACTGTAATTTTTATGCATGTGCTGATGCTGCTATTTTATCCATAGATTGCTTCTAAACTTGGGATTAGAAGCTTCATCTCTACAGTTTAACAACAGGTGAGAGATTGCACTTAAAAGGGCAAATGCAGCTATTTCAGTGGCTGTTGACTATACGGACTGTGTATATAATCAGGAATTTCACTCTTGCACTCAGAATAAAAACCAGTGACATCAATCCATCAAAATATATGTTAATATTTTCCCTTGAGTTTTATGGGGTCTGAACATGCCCCTGGGAAGCCAATGGGATTGGATTCTTATTTTATAGTACTTAAATAAAGGACATGATTAAATTTGGTTCCTACACAATCATCTTACTGTCTTTTTATAGGTTAATCCTTGAGGGCTTGGGACTTTGTCCCCACATTTTTTGTGCGAGGGGATACGCGTACGAGGATTGTTGGTAGCGACTGGAATACTGGTGTTCCCATTCTGTTTACTGCAGTCTAGTTTGGTGGTTTCCAACATTTTCCTAACGGGGCTTTGCTGCTGGTGGCCTCTGCTCCCCATCCACAGCCTGCTGCCTCCCCTCGCTGGTCTTCAGCCACCCCAGTGGGATGCCCAGAAGGGCTCAGCCCTATGTCTTGCCTGTAAATATTGACAAATTGGGAAATAGCATTGCAGTTAATGCAACTTATTAAGGAGACCTTTAATTTCTAAAGCAGGCAAAGGGATTATATGCTGTAAAGGTTACTGCTCTGGGCCTGTGCTCTGCATCACTCACATCCAGATGGCAAATCCTGCCTGCATTTGTGCATCTGCCTGGGCCAGCATCCTCCGAGGGCCCGCGGCTCTCCTTCGGCCGAGTGCCACGATACGTCCCGCGGGTTGGCACGCTCAAGCGTGTGCTTGGATCTGGCTGCCTTGTAACAAAGATTTAAGCGCCTGGTGAAAGGGAGTGAAAACTGAGATGGGGACTTGGCAAGTCTGAGAGCGCAAGAGGGAGCCCTGCAAATGTGGGAGGAGGGACTGGGCAGGAGGAACTGCTGCCTGCGGAGGGGATGGTCTCCGGATGCAAACTGGTCTGTACTGGGACAAAGCGCTGATGTGCCACCAGGTCCTGCTGCGCACCAGGGACGGAGCTGAACAGCTCTGTGGAAATGGCAGGAGCGAACTCTGTGTCCCCCAGGGCTGGCCATGGTAGAGCTCTGCTGCGGCAGGGCTGGGCTGCCAGCAGCGGGGAGGAAGGCTGCAACGCTGGATGAGCCCCCAGCCTGTGCAGAGGGGTGATTTCAGGACGACTGCATGTTTTGGGAAGTCGCCTTGCCCCTGGAAAAGAGGGAGTACTGGTAATCCTTATCCCCATGGCTCTTCTGAGGGCTAAGCAATACTTGAGTGGTGCTCAAAGAGCTGTTAACATGGGGTCATTTATTGTATTTTTAATATATGGTAAGAATAAGTCAGGGACAGAGAGACACTTTGCTAATCCAGCCAGTTGTTGGGGTTATTCCGGTAATGGCCAAGGGGGTGGGAGCTGGCGGGGCAAGGCTGCAGGAAGGCTTTTCTCAGCCTCAACTGATGTGACCAAACAAATGATCGTTTACAAATTAGCTCTATGTCATGTTCCTTTAGTGGTAGCCGGAGTGCCACTTCAGTTTTGGAAGGGAATGGAGGAAATGGGTGGGTTTTATAATTATCCCAAAATTACTTTGAAAAAAATTGCCCTTTCTGACAAGAAATCCTTCTGGAGCTGTTTCTGCAGGTTCAAGAAGCAAACCAGAGTTGTACAGCTGAGCTTTTGTCATACCGCCAGCAAATCTGCCAGCCTTGTGGGTCTTTATGCCTGCCTCCAGAAGCCATCCGTTACAGACAGCAGCCTGAAAACGTGCATGAAATGAAATGCAAAAGGTGCGCTAGCAGCAAGAGAAGTGCTCAGATTTATTCAAAGGCTTGGTAGGACTCCTGCAAAAATAAGCTCTAGTTCTCACTTAGCTGAAATGAAATCCGTGCTTGTTTATGTGCATGTTAGGGCAGCTGGGAGCAATGCTGCTCCTGCTCTGAAGAAAGGAAGAGACTAAAGAGAGTGTTTATTTAAAAAACCCTGAAATCTCTGGCAAGCCAGCCCTTTTATGGCCTCAGGAAACTCATTCTCTTAGCTGGACGGCTAAATATTTGTCTCGCTTCTCTCTATGAATGCAGGGACAGGGTTTGGTGTGGCAGGGCTCCTCGGAGCAGCAAGAAGAGCTGGGGTAGGCACATTCTGATGCTTTTGTATATGCTCTGTGGTTTTCCCCTTTGAATCCTCATTTGCCTGTGCTATTCCTGGGGAACAAGCATCCTGTGAAAAGAGATACCGGGATGCTCTGAACCGCTCTGTGTCCTGGGAGGGCTCCTCTTTCCCCTGCCACATGGTGGCATGGTCAGCTTTGATCTGCCTCTGTCGGCTTTTCCAGCTCAGGGATGGGTACAGACTGAGACACCTTGATGGAAATTTCTCTTTTGGGGAAATTGCACATCTTGTTGATCTCCAGGAGGTAGATTTCTCTCTGTCTTGCTCAGTTAATACCTCTGGGCCTTCAGTTGGGGAGGTAGTACTAAGTAAAAATCCTGTTTCAGTATCTCCTGTCTGGCACGAAGGAACACTGCAGTGAATGTCTTTAACCCTTTGGGCAGGAATACGTCACTGTGAATGTCACATTTGCAAATAAATGAGGTTTTCAGCTCTTTAATGATGTGTTGCAGCATGCGAATGGATGTATGGAGAACCACTCACACGTTGATAAAGCCGCCTGCCCCCACTGTGCCCGTGCAGGAGCTCTGCTTTGGGCAGTGGTTCCTGGGGATGTATCCATGAGAGGTCGCAGCGTGGGTAGCCGTGGTATAACTAAATCACCTGCAGCACTAACTGTGACTGGACTGTGATTAATTTTTTATTTTTCTGTGCCTTGAGACACAAGAAGCAAACTGCACAGCAAAAGACCGGGCTTTCTGAAAGGTCAAGTGCCACATGTCTTTGAAACATTTTCTTTATTATCATTTTGAGGGCAGATAAGTCAGACCTGTCCTTTGCTGATCATGGTGGCATCAGTTACGTATCTTGTTTGTGT